>NW_019734964.1:4850890-4883920 GCF_002891405.2 Cryptotermes secundus | reverse complement strand
TTCCTCCGAAACGTCGGTTAACACCACATATACACGGTGCCAAATCCCAAAGACTACTTTCTTCATAGTCACCGCCGTGAAAGCCTCAAATCTTATATAAGAATATTGTACAATTCTTCCCTCCTAACTGAATCATAGACTTTCTTGAAGTCTACTAATAGCTGATGTACTGTCTCTAGGTTTAGATACGGGACTTAAACTCGAAGTAGTCCCCATGTGGTCTACATGACATTCCATAGCAGGTTGAAAATTTCAAGAAATCGTTGTTTTGAAATTCTTTTCCGTCATTGTTATGTGACTGTGTACAGTTCACCGTCAGCAGCTGAAATATTAAGTTTGCTCTATCTCTGGAAAACGCTCATTCTTGTCGGGTGCAACCCCAGAAATTAGGTCCCCTGAGTCCTGTACAGCAGACTACGGCATTGAAAGAAACTTAGAAAATGTGCTGAAGACAAAATAAAAAAAAAAGAAAGAAGAGTGTATGAATTTGAATAACACGTAAACGATAACCGAACAGCGTGTCCTTCATTGTTCGAAGTGCACTTGAAGCCCATTAGTTCCCGCTGTCACTAGATGGGTCTGTTTCATATGCAGATATAGCGCGTAAGGCTTCATTAGCGATTTATATTAAAGTAATATGAGTTTGCTGCAAGAAAGCCGCGAAGGACGAATTTTATTATGACGTAGGCAGTACAGTAGTGTATAGTGATTGAACTTGATGTTTACAGTGTTGTGAAAAATTTGATTGTGGTCTTCTGGGTTATGAGGGGCACTCGGTAGCGTAGTTGGTTGAGGCACTATGCTACAAGCCGGAATGTCGCGGGATTGAGTCCTGATAAGGTGGATATTTCAATTGACCTAATCGTTCCAGCCGCACTATGGCCCTGGGGTCGACTCAGCCTCTAACAGAAATGAGTACCAGGAATATTCTTGGGGGTAAAGGGCTGCCGGCGCGTAGGGCTGACGACCTTACCGCCATCTGTGTGCCGATTGTCTAGAAAATGTGGGAACCTCGACATCTCACAAACCTATGGGCCTTCACGGCTTGTTACAGGGATACCTTTACTTATTTTTTTTTCTTCTGGGTTATGACACTGTATGGTATCTTTGGTGATTACAGGCGTGTCGGAGGATCTTACCGTCTACATCTTCATGTCAGAATTCAACAAGGGGTCATAATCCCAAATACCACAATTTAAAGCAACAGGAAATATTTAGATCATGAAGCTGTGTCTGCATGGCTTTACGTGTATGTCACTAGACAAATCGGTTTTCTATACATTTACAAGTATATTCATAGGTTGCTCAGTCCGTATAGCGTCTAGGCTGCGGGCTGTACGACTGAGGGGTCGATTGTCGACTTCTGGTAGGGACAAGAGATCTTTTTCTTCTCCGTAACGTCCAGACCGTCCATGGGGCTCACCTAACCTATACTATTGGTAACAGGGGCTGTTCTCCCGGGAGTAAAGCAACAAGGGAATGAGACTGAACACTCACTTCCATCTAGTGCCGAGGTTAAAAATGGTGGAGCTCTATCTCCACTCCATCATACGTCTTAATGGCATGGTACTTACCGTATTTACGCATGTATAGGCCGCACATTTTTTGCCAAAAATTCAAGAGGAAAACTGGGGTGCGGCTTATATTCGAAATCACACTTCATTAAAAAAAAATTAAACGTTGCCAAATTTCGGAATAATTTCTACTCCTGAAATAATATTCCAAGAAAATTATTTTTTCCATAATTTCTGTCTGAAAATTGTGCTGCGGCCTATACACGCACGCGGCCTATGCATGCGTAAATACGGTAATTAAGCCCAGGGATAACATTAATTAAACCCAGGAATAACTTTACTTCTACGTATATTTATAGGTATTCTTCAAGGTTTGGGCATTTGAGACAGAAAGACGGTAATTTTTCACATATGAAATGTTATGGATCATGTGCTGTTGAGTTTTATGGATCCGAAGGGAGGAACGAATGTATCAGGCCCAGACTTTTTATGTTAGTGCATTTTACTGTTGTATAAAATGGAAATGCTAGAATATTTACAGCATTCTACACATGTGTCTATTGATTCGGTACAAAATGCAACTAAAGAATGAAACCAGAGGCGAAATTCTTAATATCCTGAACACTGAAGACGAAGTTTTAATATTCAATAATCGTGATTTTCCACATAAGAAACGTATGCATATGTAGTACTAGCAAGTTGAATCTCATTGGCAATGGACAGTTCTGATTGTTACGTAACCGTAAAGAGTTACGGCGTAATTTCATCGATCACCGCTAGATGACAGAATAAGCATTTATTGACTTTCCTCACACGTAGAAGACAAGGGCATTAAAATGGCTCTCTGTACTGGATTATTTATGCTTCCTGACCCCATTTCTGCTCATACACATCATTTCGTATCATTTCGTCTTTTATTTTAAAATTTGAAGCACAGCTGTTTTTATAAATATTATTTAATAATTCACTTCATACCTGACAGAAAACACAGCGTCTCCATTATAAAGGCTAAGTGGTTAAAGCTGTTTAGGGAAGTAATCAGTATTTATTCTGAGAATCGTATAAAACGTATAAATACATTCTGTAAGCAAAATACAGAGTTTTAAATGTGGTACATGCAGTAACCATTGTGAATTACTGGGTTTTGAACATTGTCCATCGCCCGGTAATCAAAAAACTAGAAAACAGCGTTTCGGAAACAGATCCAGTTTTCGAAACCCTGTGTTTTCTAGTTTCTAGAATATCGGGCGATAGACATAGGCCAATAACCCAATAATTCTGATTATTATATACCATCGCCAGAATGCTTTAGAATCTACTAGTAATCACGGTGTTTTAAAGGTTAATGACCTTAGTTTTGATAAAAATTCAAGAAAATGGGATATAAAAAATTAGGATTCTACCATCTGCTTTTAATTATGACACCATTTAATGTAGGTTTGGGTTACGAGATTGCACGAAGAAAACATTGTATGGAAATGTAAGTGATCAGTATCTTGACGTTTTGTGTCTAGCCTCACGTTTTTTTCCAGGCATTGCACGTTGAACGAGACCATACGTGACTCCCCCCACCTCCCACTCCGAGATCCTGTTCTGCTAACCCTAGGGTGGTGGATTTATACAAAGTTGCTTGTAGGACACGAGGGTAAATAATTTTCTCCTTTCATTGACCTCAAGAATCATATGAAAGGAACTTCATAATAAACACTAACATGATTTCTGCACCCAGAAGAATATAGGAAACGTATACTGATATGTTATTGAAGCTAAATGATGACTCCGGAAAATGTACGTAGAAACATCCCTGTATAGCTATTCGATAACGAACAAGTAAAAGGAAGATTAAGTAACAGTTAAATTCCTTTGTTTTGGTAAGTCTGTGCCTGGGAGACCACGTGACGCCCACATCTCCATAATCTGTGTCACAGACACCTTCTTGCGCACATCTTAAATATCGAACCCACTGGATGAAATCAGCAGTTCCTTGCAACAGAGTTGCACAGGTAGTTTGGGTGTGAAGTGTTCGCACAGTGACTGATCAGCAAACGTTACTAAATATTTACACAAATCGAGACCTTAAAAAATGTAACAGCTCGAAAAATATTCCCTCTAACTCACAGTTATTTAAGAGAAAATTTATATGACAGTTATCCATTTAATGTCTGTAACTTTCTCCTTACAGATGCTTAATCTTGAGTTGTATAAATAAAATAGTCTCAATTGCGATTATGCTCTAACCATTGCAGAAGCTATTATGGTAAGTGTTATTATTATAGCCTTAATTTCTATCGTATTAGGTTTCCTAAAACTTAATGCTATTCAACACTGATCTATGTATCGTAATGGAACATAGCTCGTGCATTTACTTTACTAGGTTAACCGTATTTTGACAGGTGGGAGACGGCCTTCGGAGGTACTTGATATCCTATCGTTCAGGGGAGCAAAATGTGATACTGACCACCGTGTGGTGGTGGAAGAAGTTAGAGAGAGACTGGCAGTGAGTAAATAAATAACGCACAGATTTAATATGGAGAGGTTCAGACTAAAAATTAAACGAGGTAGAGGGTAAAGGCCGGTCACGGTAGCCGAGCGGTCTAAGGCATGTAATGTCTTCGCTCGCTTGGAAATCGGGATCGTGGGTTCGAATCCCACTCGGGGCATGGATGTTTAGTTTGTTTGTGTGCGTTTTTCTGTGTTTGTGTACAGGTAGAGGCCTTGCGACGAGCTGATCACCCGCCCAAGGAGTCCTACCGAATGTCTAAGATCTAGAAAACCGAAGTGAACGGAGAAGTTCATGGAGGTAGGCCTAGGCCCATGGGGCTGTAGTGCCAAGGAAAAAAAAAAGAGGGTAAAAAGCAATATCTACTTGAAATATCAAATAGGTACGTAGCTTTGGAAAACTTAGATGCTGAGATGGATATTTATAGAGTTTGGAAAACTTCAACCAAATTTCAACCAAAGAGGACCAAAGTTATTATGAATTGAAGAAGCATAAGCCATGGTTCGACGAAGGATGCTCAAAATTATTAGAAGAAAGCAGGCCAAATGGCAGTGGTTACAGGATCCAAGCGAGTTAAATGGTGATAATCTGAACAATATAAGATGTGAAACCTGCAGACATTTCAGGAATAAAAATAGGGAATATCTGAAAGACAAAATTGATGAGCTTGCAATGAACAGTAAGAACAAGATCATTAGAGACCTGTATAGAGGAATAAATTAATTTAAGAGGGGCTACCAACCTGTAAGTAACTTGTGGCGAGAGAATGGTGATCTGCTTGCAGATTCAAACAATATTTTGAATAGGTGGAGGAACTACTTCTCTCAGTTATTGAATGTACGTAGGGTCAGTGATGTTAGGCAGACAGAAATCCATACAGAAGAGCAGTTGGTACCTGATCCTAGCCATTTTGAGGTTGGAAGTGCTATTGCAAAATTTAGGAGATAGAAATCGCCAAGTAGTGATCAAATTCTGGCAGAATTTATTCAAGCAGGAGGTGAAAAATTACAATCTGAGATCCATGAACTCGTTAATTCTTTAACAATCAAGTTCCTTCCGTCAAATTAACAATCAATNTAATTTGTTAGTGTGACGGACCAGAATGAAAGACCTTAAACTCGTTAATTCTATTTGAAATAAGGAAAAATTTTCTGCTCAGTGGAAGGAGTCTGTTATACCAATTCACAATAAGGGCGATAAAACTGACTGTAGTAATTATCATGGGATATCACTGCTATCAACTTCATACAAAATTTTATCCAATATTCTTCTCTCAAGGTTAAGTCCATATATATATATATGAAATTACTGGGGATCATCAGTGTGGGTTTCGACGTAACAGACAACTACAACATTCGTCAGATATTGGAGAAAATGGGAGTACAATGAGCGAGTACATCAGCTATTTGTAGACATCAAAAAAGCTTGTGATTCAGTTAGGAGGAAACTATTGTACAATATTCTGATAGAGTTTGGGATACCCATGAAACTAATTAGACTGATTAAAATATGTTTAAACGAAACGTGTAGTACAGTCCACATAGGTAAACATATGTCTAATACTTTTTCTATCCAGAATCGCCCATTGCAATATCATGAAGTCGGCGAACTTCACGACACATCATTCATACGCTTGGTCTGTCAGTTGGCGCAAAGTGGGTTTTGTCTTAACACAACATGGTTTTGGTGAGTAAGGCAGGAAAGAGACCACTTGGAAGACCTATATGTAGGTGGGTGGACAATATTGAAATGGATCTTAGAGAGATAGGATGGGTTGGTATGGACTGGATTAATCTGGCTGAGGATACGAACCAGTTGAGAGCTGTTGTGAACACGGTAATGAACCTTCGGGTTCTATGCAATTTTGGGAAATTCTTGAGTATCTACACAACTGGCGGTTTCCTAAGAGAGACTCGCCTTCATGAAGTTAGTTAGGTTTCATAGAGTATCTTCTGTGGCACTACCACCATTTGTGAAACTTTCTCTCTTATCACCACGATTTATATAACATAAGACAGGAAATTGTTTTTTTCAAGGCACCAAAATTTTATGCAAGATGCATACCAGAGTAGAGCGTAGGGTGAACTGAATCGTCGATGTTGCGTTCATTTTCGTTCGCAGGTGCTCGTTTTTGTTCGGAAGGGATTTCGAACGAGGGAGTTCGCTTTCGGATGACAAGGCAATTCGAGGATATGGTTCTCAGTACAGATGTCCTTATGAGTTCAGTTTAGTAATACGAACATTCATAAAGCGACTACTATCGTATATATTATCGATGGCACATGAGGTGTGACGTCCGGTCATGAGGTACCACAGAATTACCTGAATTAAGAAATTAAATACAGAAGTACATTTCACTGACGTTAAATACTTGAACACAAAACTAAGCTTTACGCGGAAGGAAACCCGAAAGGTTTGGGCACCTGTAGACTTGTATCTTGGAGGTGTTCGGTTCGAATCTCGGCCAGAACACGGACTATCCTGACAGATGTTCATCCTCAGTCCCTCCAGGCAAATGGTGGGATAGTATCACGTTTATACCCCGACTGTTTCCTTCCAAATCCTTTCCATTTTGTCATTTATCCTCTCATTCGACGTTACATAGGTCAAGTCTACGCACTGGCTGCATCGTAACGTAAACCACTAACCCAGCCCGTGCTAGGAAACAGCTGTGTGACACATATGGCTTAACCGAACGCAGTCTGTCCATCGGTGTGCTCATTCGCGAGTCTGTTCGTCGTTTTTGAAAGGTCGCATCATTTCAGCACTTACTTGAAAATTTCTCAGGCAGTAATGTAGTCAATTTGCATATGTGGCCCTGTGTTCGCACTTACATCTTACCTCAAAATTTTTTTTTTTTTTTTGAGACTCCCATATTTATTATGCAATCTGAGTTAATACATTTAGCATAATGATGTGAGAAGGAAAGAAAAAAGAACGTGTAGAACACCGCTCATTAGCGGCGCTCCTTGNTTACCTCAAAATGAATAAATGAGGTGCAGTCTCTTCGTGAAGGTCATCCGTGCCGTGGCTCTGGGAGTTACGTAATTTGTAAATGCTCACAACTGTGTCAGTGTGTATATGTGTGAGCAGAAAAGCATAACTGCTATGGACGTCGTCAGTGCCACGTGATGTTCTTTTAAAACATTTCTGACGACTGTTGACATTTTAAAACAGGGTTTGGTAAACGTCTCAACCGCTGGGCGGTATTGAGGCACCTAAACGATCTTTTGGGTCGGAGCACAAATATATAGACTTACATTTTGAAATTAACTGTTTCATCATAATCAATAGGCACTTTTGGAGAAACAAAGAATTTTGGTTCAGACTCTTATGACTTGTATTCAGGAGTAGTTAAGTTCGAATCTCAGCTGAGACACAGATTTTCCTGTTTTCTCGTGGTTCTCTTCAGTCCATCCAGGCAGATGCTGGGTTAATATCTTAATAGTAGTCTCACATAAGATATAAAGCATACAAGAATATACCGTATACGCAACAACACTCTGTATTTGAAAACAAAGAAGACACTACTACATCTATATTTGTTTTATTAAGGCTTTTATGGACGCGGCATGTTTCGACCCCTATATCAGGCCATCATCAGGCGTATAGTGTTGGCTTTAAGCTGCTGAACTGCATCCAATTATCACTCAGTTCACTAAACAAAAACACAATAAGGATCCTTATTGTGAAATGAATGATAATTGGATGCAGTTCAGCAGCTTAAAGCCAACACTATGCGCCTGATGATGGCCTGATATAGGGGTCGAAACATGCCGCGTCCATAAAAGCCTTAATAAAACAAATATAGATGTAGTAGTGTCTTCTTTGTTTTCAAATACAGGGTGTTGTTGTGTAGACCGTATATTCTTGTATGCGGCGTTAACATCTTAACACACTAACGACAGAGAACAATGGGAGAGACACAGATACAGCCTGTGTGCAGAATATATACTTTTGTTATGTTAAAGGTAGTAGTGCATATATAACCACTGGCTTTTATAGTATTAACATAGGCCACGACCGACTCCTTCCACATCCACTCGAACACTGGGACAGAGGGTTCGAATCGCAGTAGGGAAATAGACGTATGTTTTGTTTTCTTTCTCTGTCTGTGTTGTCCTGTATAGGTAGCGGCCTTGCGAGGGGCTGATCCGCTGTCCAAGGAGTCGTACCAAGTGTCTGTAAGATTCATACGCAGTTAGATTAATTCTGAATGGGGCTAATCCGTCAGAGATTGAAGATGAGGAACATGGAGGGACTGATTGACTAATTGGCAGATTGTAAGGCATTTAATGCGGCCGCGCCATAGCTCAAGCGGTTAGTCACTGGCTTCCCACCGCGGCGGCCAGGGTTCGATCCCGGTCTAGTCAAGTGGGATTTGTGGTGGACAAAGCGGCGCTGGGGCAGGTTTTCTCCGAGTACTTCGGTTTCCCCTGCCAATCTTCATTCCACCAATTGCTCCACAATCACCCTCACATATCATCTACGGCTGGTACAATAGGCCAGAAGTGGCCACAGCACAAGGGGCTTAGTCCCACCCCACTAGCAATAAAAAAGAGGCATTTAATGACGCTGTATCAGCTTCGTCTCAGTTCTGGCAGCGGCGGTAAAATGTTTCGGATAGACGAATTCTTTTGTAGGTTATTTAACGACACTTTCGGTGTTGAGAAAACATAGCGTTGGATGGTGGGATGATTCATAATGATGAGCTGAGAATGATTTTTAAGGAAGCGTAGGTGCTTGATCTAGTCACTGTTCCAGCATTTGTCTGGATAGATTTAGAAAAACCATAGGAAACCCCAGTCAGGATAGCCTGTGTCCCTGCCGAGATTTGAACCGAGTACAAGTCAGTCTGTGGACATGACTGCAGTAATATTCTCTCAGATATGATTATAAGTACCCGAAACTTAGGCTGTACTTGTCTGTGTCATCCAACTGAGTGGTGAAGGCACTGCGAAACACTGCGACAATGACGATAATCCGGGATACCTCAGCTAAGTAGCAGGGCAATGGAACTCCTGTTACTGGTAGGGAAAAGCCTATCTTTTCGCCATCACACCAGATCTTGGGCACTCAAAAGCCTTCCATTGGTAGCTGTAAGGTGGCATGAGCGTGAAGCTGGCTGCTTATCTTTGTCTAATTCCGAGTTTCTTTCCTCTCGCTCAGCCATTTGAGCATAGGGCTGATTTCTCAGTTTCATGATCATTTTTACAGACGGTAGGACTCCTTGGACTGGTGATGAGCTCGTCGAAAGGCCTCCACCTAAATACAGGACAACACAAACACAAAAAAAGACATACCAAACTTCCATGTGCTAAGTTGGATTCGAACACACGATCACGGCTTCTGAGCGAGTGAAGACAGTACATGCCTCAGACCTCTCGGCTACCGTGGCCGGCAATCCCGAGGTACGCACGTGTATATAATATGCGTGAATACCTCTGCATTTCTTTGTAGCGTGGTGCTTTGAGCACAGGAGTTTTTCTTATCATTCTGATCTGAAAATATGTAATTCATAATTGAGGTACTTTTAACCGTTGTCAGGTGCCATGGAACCGGCGTGGTATATACAGGATGTTACTGAAAGATGCGGACAAAATTTGGGCACGACATCCACGTATTAAAACGAGAAAAAAATGTTCATACCAACGCGCTTCCGCAGACATGTAATTTTGTGACTTATAGCTGAAAGAATACATTTATAACAAGTGCTGCAGGTATATCTTGTGTTTTCATTCCATTTTTCCTAATCGAACCAATATTTTCTGTCAGATTTTAAAACTTAATCGTTGTTTGAAAGAGGAATGAGCTTCGAATTTCAAAATAGCCATTCGATGTGCTTCATATACGTTACAAGGTTGCCTAGCAGCTGTGGAAACAGTTCATTTAGCGACGCTGAAATGTTGTGGGGTTTCATACGTCATCGGATATCTTCCTGTTGCGGAACAAGGTAAAGAAGCCGTAGGAAGAGGCAGCAAGGAAACCCGTTTAACCGGTGGATAACCATGGTAGCTTGTTCCGTATGGACAGTTGGTGGCGTGCTGGAATCACAATCAAAGTATTAGGACACTATTAGTTTTGTATGATGTACATTATCGGTATTATCGCAACAGCCATTATTTTCATCATTGCTATTTATGTTGATCCTGTCATCTCTTTTCCCATCTGAAAAAGTTGGGTATGGATTGAAATGCGGCGTGAAATTAATGTGCAATATTTGTGCTAGTACAGGTAGTTAGATCCTGTTCAGGGTTACTTGAATAGATTTCGATTAAATTTAGTGTTTGAGGCCTGCCCTAAATGCTTGTTCGAATAATTTAATTTTGGTTTGATTTCTTATTATTTATTATACGCATTTCCTTTACGTGTAGTTTTAGGAGCGACATTATCAAAAGAACATGGTCAAGGCCAAGAGTCCATTGTATATATTTCCTCAGTAATTTCTATAGACCTATGGGTTAGTAGCTTGAAATACATCACAACTTCCTCCCACATGCTGCAAGTAGTTTGATGTAGCGTACCGTGAGCCCCCACCTGATTGTTATTCCAGAGGCAGCCGGTTCTAATCTCGACCGAATTACCGACTAAACTGGCGTTTTCTTTTAATTTTCCAAACTATCTTCAGGCGAATTCCTGGAAAGTATAATTCTAAGATGATCAGAGCTACCTCATTTCAGACTTTTATTGTTATTATTGTTATTATTAGAGGGGGGGTTTCCCCATGCACCGCGACTAATAGTCTATTGTACGTCGCCCTTTGATATTCTACCAGTCGCCATACCCTACGGGTACTGGTGCGTGCTACCAGCCCCGTTCAGCCAACGAGGTCGTCCCTCGGTACCTGATACTTCCCCCATCTACCAGAGGCATTGGAGGGAAACGTGTTGCCTAGTTTAGCTCAGAGGTCTCCTAGAGACATGAGGATCTTTTACGTGCCGTAAAACTACGACACGGGACCCACGGCTTAAAGTCCCTCCCGGAGGACTTGTTCCCTGAATTCTTACGCCCTTAAAAATTCCACGACCTCCGCCGGGTTTGAACCCGCGTACCTTGAGTCATGAGGCCGCTTTTCAGACCTTTACGCACTATTACGTTCTATTCTGAATAAAATCTGCATTGAAACAGCGTCATTAAATGCCTCAGGAATCTGTCAGTAATCCTGCCATGTTGTACTTTTTCCTTTGACGGATTGGGCCGTCTGGTATGTTTTCATTCAGAATTAATCTCAAACCATGAATCTTACAGAGAAGTGATAGTACTCCTTTGACTGGGGATGAGCCTGTCCCAATGCATCTGTCCACACAGGAAAACACGAACAGAAAAAACCGCATACGTCCATGCCCCGAGTGGGATTCGAACCCACAATACCTGTGTTCGAGCGGGCGAAGATAGTTCATACCTTAGACCTCGCGGCCACTTTTCATTTCATGTATATCTGCTTGTTAGATTATATTGAATTCTGCAGTTAATAATGCAGATGTGTTTATTTAATTCGTGGGGTGGGGTGAGATTTAGTCCACCTGGTAAGCCGGTTACTGTTGGGCGTATTGTACCAGCCCCTGATGACGACGACAGACGAGTCTGGAGCAGTTAGTGGAATAAGAGCTGACTTGTGAAATCGAAGTACTCGGAGAAAACCTGTCCCAGTTCCATATTTTTCACCAAATAACTTGACCTGGGATCGAACCCGGGCCTCGGCGGTGGCACTCACGATGAGTTGTTTGTAACCTGAATAGGACAATGCCACATGTTCGAATGAAAGTTGAATTTTTGCAGCTGTGATAAAACTAATTTCCTTTCAAATTATTCAGTATAAATAAATACGGAATATCTGGATACGAGTTACCGGTTTATCATTAAACAGAATGACAAACTTGTTTTGCTTTAGTATGATTTATGCTGATTCTTAGTTCCCGACGAGGTAATGTATCATGATGTTAGCGTGGGATTGTGAAACCTTTTGTTGGGTGAGGTAAGTTGAACCTGAGAGTTAAAAAGAATCTACAAACACTTTGAAGTTGCATACTTGTTTGTTTGGTTAGTTTAAACCTGTTGCTAAGCAATTACTGGGCCAAGGACATCGATTGTGGTTCAGAACTTTATTTTCTTACCGCGTTGCATTGATTTCTCGAAAGGCATCTGAGGATTTAAATCCCGAATCGTTCCTGACATGTAAATATATTCTGGAGTGTCTCTGGGGTTCTGTTGTCATGCTACTCATATAGGGACCGAAGTTCTCTCTCTCTCTCTCTGTTTTCCTGTTGCTCCCATCCGCGAAACCCTTGTTCCGCTTGTTTGTTAATCCTAAGACAGTCCGTAGGACTCCTGGACGGGAGATCAGCCCGTCCCTAGGCCGCTACCTACACAAATACAGAATAAACGAATACATACTTCCATAACCGAGATTAACGACCATGAGGATTCGTTGCGCTCACCACGTGACACCCCTCTATCCGCTAAAGTTGACAATTTTAATGCTAGTGGGGTGGGACTAAGTCCCTTGTACTGCGGCCACTTCTGGCCTATTGTACCAGCCCCAGATGATAGGTGAGGGTGATTGTGGAGCAATTGGTGGAATGAAGATTGGCAGAGGAACCGAAGTACTCGGAGAAAACCTCCCCCAGCGCCACTTTGTTCACCACAAATCCCAATTGACCAGTCCCCGGATTGAACCCGGGCCGCCGCCGTGGAAAGCCAGCGACTAACCGCTTGAGCTATGGCGCGGCCTAAGTTGGCACTTACTTCGTCGACAAGCGGCTGTCGCTCGCTTGGTATAGTTCACTTGCGGACTCAAGCCACATAGTTTTTTACTTCCATATCGTGATTGGAATTCGAACCCACGATCTAAGTGTTAGAGTCAGCGAAGACAGTTCATGCCCTAGGCCGCGCAGCCACTGTGATCGGCCCAAAGATGTACGAGTGTAGCATGCCACAATTAACGAGGTACAGAGAGCGCGGGTCTTCTCGAAAAGAAAAAGGAATATCCATGAAGAGTTCTGTTTTCTAGGATGTAACGCCTGAAGAATATATGTCCATCTTCAGGGTTGAAGAGTAAGCCAAACAAGAAATCAGCATAAAGCAGGCAGCGGACAGTAAACTTGGTTTACGGAAATATGGGATTATATAGAGGTAGAATGGACTCTTAAGCCCTGAAGATGAAAGCGAGATTTTCCTCCGAAATGTCTGTTGCCTTTCAACGGACTAAGCCGCGATATATCCAGAAGACAGAACCTTCATAACCGTCGCGGTGAGAACCCCACATCCAACGCCTGTGTCACGTTATGTTTTCATGGATTAACACGGGTTGTGACACCTACGAACTGGACGACAGAGGCGTTTATAACGGTTTCGGGATCAACGCAGTTTCCTGGTCCTGTAAATTGTCAGCGGATAAAGGCGACAGGTGTGAGAAACCTTATCATGGCCGTTTGGTTTAGGGCTCGAGAAAGCTAGTAGCCTTATGTCCACTGCATGTGTTTGCTGCGTGGCGTGGAAGCACGGGGCTAATCCTGGCTTTCTCATGTAGCAATTTCCTTTCTTGGTTCATTTATCCAGCACTGTGCCAGTTGTAGAATATGGTTCGTGTTGAACGGCAGCTAATGCTTACAGATGAAGGTGAATTAATTGGGTCTATTTGAAGGTATTCTCCATGAAGAAATAAAGAAGAATTAAGAGATCTGAGCAACATGAANCTTGATTTCTGTAATGCAACTCTCTCTTTAACTGCTTACGTATAGAACATCAAGTGAACAATTGATCGTAAACGATGACTTAATGAGGATCGGAAGGAAAGTGATCTTTAATCTTGAGGTAATCTGTAGCCTTAGCCTACGAGCGTTTGATTAAATTGGCTGGGGAAAACCACGAAAAATTCAGAATAGCGTGTCTACCCATTGAGATTCGTGCATTTTCTTGCGAATAAGGAGCAGATACATTTGACTTTTAACTTTAAGTGTTTTAGGCTACCAGCTTCTCACAGTAAAATATAAATTTGTTATCATATATTACGAAGGGCTTGGACTTGGGCGGATTCTTTGGTTAAAGGGCTTAAACCAAGGAAAATGGACAGGAGATCTTAGAGACATAGGATGGGGTGGTATGTATTGGATTCATCTGGCTCCGGACAGGGACTAGTGGAGAGCTCTTGCGACACCGTAATGAACCTTCGGGGTTCCTTAAAATATTAGGAAATTCTTCAGTAGCTGAGCTTCTCAAGGACTCCGCTCCCTGGAGTTACTGTTTAATTGCAGTTTTCAGTGAACATCTTAGTAATAATTTTAAGTCAATAGAATGTATCGTTTCTTTGTAACCTGCACTAAGATGATGATTTCTTAAAAGGGAAACAAATTTCTTAAACAACAGTTATAAAGAAATTACCAAAAAGTGAGGCACATTAAAAATATGCTCGACATACTCGTAAGTAATATAAAGCTATCCCTGTAACAGGCTGTGGAGGCCCATAGGGTTGTGAGATGTTGAGGCTCCCACATTTTCTAGACAATCGGCTCATAGATGGCGGTTAGGTTAGGCTGGAAGGATTACGTCAGTTGGAAAAAATCCAGTGACCTCATCGGGACTTGAACCCGCGACCTTCCGGCTTGTAGCATAGTGCCTCAGCCAACTGCGCTACTGCGTAATTAATTTTTCTTAAACTCAAAGACGAGAATGTAATCTATATGTTGATCTCTCGTAACTATAAAAGAAACGTATGATATGAGCATTGATGACCTGTTATTTAAAAACACGTTGAAGTTCAAGTACGCCTGAGCCATTAACGAACACAAATTATGTTCACTGTGACAAGGAGAGGGGAGTAAACTGAAGAAATGCATGGGAAGTCGGACTTCCCTATTTTTTTTTTAAAGGAAACAGCTTTACATTTGCATGTAAGAAACACTGTACGCGGAAAGTAACTGTACTCACTGTACTGACTGAAATCCCAGCCTGTCACTCCCCGGAAAGAATGTAGGTTGAAGTTACCTCAGGATAACATGTGGAACTGAAAGGGAAGAATCAGTAGGAGAATGGAGTAACTTACATAAGGAGCTGCTTCCTATTTCTTACTCTTTAGCTTTAATGCTTTGCTTCTTTATTCCTTTACCTTTTGTTCGTGTTGCTCTTTTTCTGCGGTATTTTAAGCTCTTTGGCTCAATCCGATTCGAAATTTATTTCGAGACGGTGAATCTTTATAGACATGTAGACATTCTGTAGGCTTGCAAGACATGGACGCAGACTGTCACAAGGATAACATCATCATGTTGAAACAAGCGATATATGTGTTATGGATACAGAAATGTGTAGTATGCAGGTGGACAGACACTAATTGTGATGGATGTTAGGATGAAAGGATAATATTGAAATGGTCGGTAGATAAGTTAACGGCTTTTTTTTTCTTGTTCCTGTGAGTGTAATCCTAAATTTTTCTTGCGAATTCAGTTGAAGTATGTGGCGGTTCAGTGTGGTCAGTATTTTGCAAAATCCAGCTTTCGTCTTCCTACAAAAGGGGCTCATCCTACTAGAATTTGGAAGGCGATATAAATATAAGTTATATACGATCAAAACCCACAATTATAGTTGTAATTGTATTTGTTATAGTTGTAACTATATTTTCATTGTATTTACTATGTGCTAGTGTGTCCTTTGTTGTTTGTGTAGTTTTGTGTGGTGTGTTTTGTTTGAGTGTGGTGTGTTATTTTGTGTGGTGTGTATTTGTGTGTTGTGGCTTATTGTAGTACCACTGCCACCGGGCAAGAACCCATTTGCAGTTTAAATAAAAAATAAAGAAAATAAATTAGGATAACATTCTTGAATTATATTGACTGTATAGTATATCAGCAGTGAATGAACATACAAATAATTAAGCTGGAATATATAGGCGTACATTATTCAGTAGAGTATACAGTTCTGCTGTTGATTTTATTCAGTTCATTTCAGTGGAAGTACATATTGTTGCTTCTCTGAATGGTGCAGAATATAATGTATTCCGTATTTTGCTTACCGAATGCGGAAGCAACTTGAATAGCAATGTCTTGCTTGTGTTTCTTTGATATACAGCCAAATATCTGTGGCGAGCATTCTGCTTTCTCAGCAAGATAAGAGGCCGCATGACTTTCACCGGTTCACAGAACATTTCTCACTCCATTGCTCTGAGATACTAACCAACGCAAAAGAATCTTCAGTCTAAAGCCGCTACTAGGAAGCGGTGCTATAACTTGTGCGAGAAGATCCCGATACGCAGGCGCCCCGCACTACACGTATAGTCGCTTCTACCACCAGAAAATCACGTGAACACGTAGCGGTCACAAAGTCTTAAAGAGATTTGTCACAAAGTGTTTCATTTTCATTTTAGTACAATTTTAATTTTTATGTTTTTTAATCATTAGTCATTAATTTTTAGAATTTTATTATCTAAGTACTTTAAAATTTTAACTGAAAGATTCAATTTATGCATTTGAAAACATTCAAGAGCACAATAAGCATCCTTATTGAAGATTTTTTTTTCCTTGGCACTACAGCCCCAGTGGGCCTAGGCCTACTTCCGTTCACTTCGGTTTTTCTAGATCTTACACATTCGGTAGGACTCCTTGGGCGGGTGATCAGCTCGTTGCAAGGCCTCTACCTGTACACAAACACAGAAAAACGCACACACAAACTAAACATCCATGCCCTGAGTGAGATTCGAACCCACGATCTCGGTTTCCTTGCGAGCGAAGACAGTACATACCTTCTTAGACCGCTCGTCTACCGTGATCGGCTATTGAAGAATTAGATGATATTATTATTATTATTAATTATCTCTGAGATTTTGCATTGTTCAATGTTTGCCCTTTATTTAAGAATTGTCCCTCTGCTAGATGCGCAGCAGCTGCTAATGCTGTCTGCAGGGAGGTTGACGTATTCGGAGCCAGGAATGTTCTACCCAAACAAATTTTAAATATAGTATAACTGTTAGTATTTTTATTATTTGCATGTCCAGTAAAACAAAATGAATTACGTATATTATTATTATCCTCTGAAAATCTATATTATTCATTTCTTAATTAAATATTTATGTTTCATTCTTCAATTCGTAATAACACTTAGTTTAATGATAATGAAATTATTATTACTGTTATAATTATCACTTTTTGTTTGTTTACTTTTATTTTTATTCATTATTATTTCTTCCAAGTACTTACCTGTAATTTGTATTTGACTTTTAATAAGTTTGTCTATAATGTAATTCATTCATCTGCACTGTGCTGTGTCTGTAATTGGCCTTGCGACTGTTGACTTGGCACATTAATAATAAAGAATTGAATTATTAATTATTATTATTTAACTGCAAATTGGTTTTCACCCGGTGTTAGTGGTACTACAATAAGACAACAGACCAATAACACACATAAACACGTTCAAACAAAACACAGCACACAAACATTAGTAGAAAAGTGAGACATACTATATAATAAGTTAACAATAATGAACGCGTAATATTATGTTCTCATTTTACCTTCATTTCGCTTTACTACACTTATGTAATCCTCCCATCCTTAACACTTTTCACTTCACTTCACCTCACCTCAGCTCTGCTCACCTCAGCTCACCTCAGCTCAGCTCAGCTCAGCTCACCTCACCTCACCTCACCTCACCTCACCTCACCTCACCTCACCTCACCTCACCTCACCCCACCTCACCTCACCTCACCTCACCTCCCCTCACCTCACCTCACCTCACTTCACTGCATTTTTTTGCTGATTTCCACCCCATCTTCACTTCGTCTCATTTATCGCTTTCCTAACCCTTCTCCTAAAATTAGTTGATTTGCAGGAGAGGGTCCCTAAAGCATCTGCAGGCAGTTGGTTCCAGATCTGTGTGGTCCTATTTACAGAGGAGTATTTCCCGATATCTCTCCGTTGCTTTCTACTCCTAATACTTAGATGCAATTCAATAACTGAGACTGGTATCATTGTACGCCTGATGATGACCCAAAATAATTGTCGAAACATGTAGCGTCAATAAAAACAACTGTTGGTACGATAGTGTCTACTTTGTTTTAAATAGAGAATATTGTAGTGCAGACTGCATACTTTTGTATACATTTTGTGTACCTTAGCTATAACGAGTGTCTCAGGGATTCCAGAATTACACATCTTTAACTTATTTATTGTCAAGGATTCCGTGGGTCCCATGTTGTAGTTTTACCGCAAGTAAAATAATCTCATATCTCCAAAGGAGGTCACTGAGCCAAATTACGGACGTTTCCCGCCCAACAGCAGTCTCTAATACCTCCGGTAGATGGGGGAAGCATTATAGATACCTCTCAGGTAGTAGAGCCGGTCTCGCTGGCTTGGGGGGACTGATGGTAAGCACCAGTACCGGTAGGATATAGAGACTGGTATAAATCATAGCGGGGAGCACAATGGACCAAGACAGGTCTAAGTGCATGGGGAAACCTACCCTCTCCAATAACTAACTACTTACTTACGGAGCTGAGCCCTTCTTGAGGAGAATCCAAATCTGCAGCTACTCAAGAATTTCCCCAGCATTTCATGGAACCCGAAGGTTCATTACCGTGTTCACAAGAACCCTTCACTGGTCCCTATCCTGAGCCAGATCAATCAAATCCATTCCATCCCATCCTGTCCCTCTAAGATCCAATTTCATATTATCCACTCACCTACGCCTTGGTCTTCCCAGTGGTCTCTTTCCTTCTGGCTTTGCCACCAATATCCTATATGCATTCCTCTTCTCCACCATTCGTGCTACATGTCCTGCTCACCTCATCCTTTTTAACATACAGAAATTTATCCAGCTTTCAGTCAGTAAGGTGCAGTGATATTTTGACCATATATCGGTATGAATTTACATTCAGTCAATAGGCATCGTGTACAAACCGGACATTTTAGGTGACCCATATCGTATATTGAATATCGGATACATTGTTGTTTTAGATATTGGACGGAAGTACAAGGGCTTGCCCACAAAATCACATACAGTTCATGAAAACTTGGCTGTCATTACCAGGCGGCTTTTCTTTTAGCAGAAATAACATCGTTAAACAAAGCATTTCCAAGAAAATCAATTTTACTATACACGACCATTACTCCCAGCCCTTAAGGTCTGTAACGCATGCTGTAAGCCAGGGTTGTTAATTATTTTTAAGAGCTTACGCCATATTTAATCAAGATCGTAAGTTATGAATTTTTTATCTCTTAGGCACGAAATGTCCGCAGCTTGTAGCAAAACCGAAATATGTTTTAAACCTAGAAGTATGGGTTAAAATAATCAAATTTCTTCTCCTACAGAAACAGTAATAATGGAGATATAGAGCACTGAATATTCAACAGCGAGGTTTCTTTGGATCAGTCGTTAATGGCTTCTGTAACTGTGTTTCAGTTTTCTTTTCCCATGAAGTTGATTATTATTTTCTTTGCTGGTGCCCATTAATCTGCCTCTCATAACAGCCAGAACATTTTTATTGCGTTACATCTCTGTTTGCATGACGCGAAGCTTCGTAATTTCTACTTACTTACTTACTTACTTGCTCACGGAGCTGAGCCCTTCTTGAAGAACCGACAATTCTGCAGTACTCAAGAATTACTCAGCGTTTTATGGAACTCGAAGGTTCATTACCGTGTTCACAAGAGCCCTCCACTGGTCCCTATCCCGAGCCAGATCAATCCAATCCATACCAACCCATCCTATCTCTCTAAGATCAATTTTAATATTGTTCACCCACCTACGCCTTGGTCTTCCGAGTGGTCTCTTTCCTTCTGACTTTCCCACCAATATCTTATACGCATTCCTCGTCTCCCACATTCGTGCTGCATTCCCTGCCCACCTCATCCTCCTCGATTTGGATCATTCGAATTATACGTGGAGAAGAGTATAAGTTATGAAGCTCCTCATTATGCAGTTTCCTCCAATCTCCTGTCACTTCATCTCTCTTCAGTCCAAATATTCTCCTCAACACCCTGTTCTCAAACACCCTCAGTCTATATTCCTCCCTTAATGTCAGAGACCATGTTTCACACCCATATAACAGATAAATTGAACCCAGGAGGATGAGATGACCAGGACAGACAGGATGCAGTATAAGCGGGACTTGAGAAGTGCATACACTTCATAGTTTTAATCTGGGAAGTTGAAAGGGAAGCAGACTTCTTGGGGGAAGTGGGAAATAAAGGATGCAATGCGACGGTGTAAATTCGGCTGAACGGGGTCAGGATAGGTTGGATATCCGTGGCGTTCTCTTTCGGAGACTGCAAGGAGCTTCAGGTTCTATAAAAGGTCCGAAAATTCTCGAACAGCTGACACACTTAGAACTCTGCTCCATGGAAATAGTTCAGTGTGTGCTTCCCTCAATTTTCTTATCCGTACAAGCAAACCGCAAAATCTGAATATTACGTGGATCTGTCCAGTGTTGAGGGTTGAGGAAGTATGAAATCATGTGACTTTGCGGTGATAAAGTTTCATTTATTTCCTAATCATCATCATCATTTTGTTGCTTCTTTCTGTGAAGACTGGTTTGTTTCGAAATTTTGTTTCATAACTTCATTTATTAGATTTATCGGTACCCAACTTGTTAACTCTTTAAATGTTGGAGCCAAGGTAACTCGTTTCAGAAACAACATTCTGACTAGTTTTAATAGCCTACAAAGTTTTGAAATGGAAATTATCTTGTCCTTTCGAATTTCTTGCTCAGTACTCGTGGATCATTCCATAAAAACCCAAATATAAGGCGACCCTTAATTATTCTAATGGTAAAATAAGAAAAATAAACAGTTTGACAACATTAAGTGTGTTATTTAGTTTGAAGGTTGTAAGGAAAATGGAGGTGTGTCGTTAGGTAATAAATAAAAAATATAATACCTCAAATATATTTCTAGGTATTTCCATAAATATCTTCAGAATTATTATTAAGAACTCCTCATCATACTCTTCATATTCATTATTTAGGACTCGAAAATAGGGCTACATTTATATTCTAAGAAACAGTATTTGAAAATAGACGTATCCTTGTATTCGGGTTAATATTGTAATCATCCGTAGTGTGGCGTTACTATGGAATTATGTAAATAAAGTAAGTAAAATACTTTATTGTCTAAATATTTCAGCATGAAAAAAAAACCTTATTCATAATTATTTAACGAAGCTTTAAAATTATGTATCATATTTAGTCTTTAAAGGATCACTGTTTTATTTATTATGTCCGAAAAATGGCCGAGAAGATATCTTTGTTCATTTCCAGGAGTCTGCATATTCGTGTTTCTGCCAGTGTCACCAGAATTAATTCAGAGCGGTATATTTTTTAAGTAATGTAGGTGTAACAAATTATTATAAAATATGAAAATATGGAAGGGAGGTCAATCGTAACTGACTCTGCCCAACTGTTGATATATCTGACAGTAGCAGCATCATCTGTTGTGCGAAATATTTTATTTACACACCTCTGAATAATGAAACCACTGCTGTAAAGCTGAATCATTTCGATATTGGTGCACTCGACTAAAAAGTAATTACGGATATGACATAGTTTATCACCAGTTTGGTGCCATATGTAGCGGATGTTTTGTCTCCTCTGTTTGTGTAGGTGAAATTATTCAGTTTATACTCTCATTAGCCCCGGATTAACTTTGTCTGTGCAGCTGACCCAATTCGGCTATCTTCACCGGAATTCCAACTGATATCATTGACTTTGTAGTTTTCAAGGCGAACAGGCTCTCTCTCCCGAAGTGCATATACACAATGGCTCACGGTTTCTGTTCACTTGGCGAGAATAGCATCACATATGACGTAAACACTGATTATTCTATCTCTGTTCTTTGCATCCTGCTATATTTTAGAACCACGGCATACTCGTATATTGGCCGTCTACCAAACAAGCACTTAACAATAAACTGCTCACTCCTCGCGCTAGTTCGCTCGCATATTTCTTCTACCCTGAAGATGGAGGCGATACGTTACTCCGAACCGTCGGTTAACACAATATCTACAGGCGCCACATCCCAGAAGTCTGCTTACTTCATAGTCACTGCCGTAAAAACCTCGTATCTTACATAATGTTATATGTAGTCTTTTGTATGTGTAATATTTGCATATTGTGGTGAGTGTTAGGTGTTTATTATAGATGTGTTCACTTAAAGGACTTCTAACGTTCTATCGGCTCCATGAACACTAAGTATGAGATCAGCTAAATTTCCGGTATATACTAATGGGGTCATGATATTCACTTTTTACGTTTGTTAGGTGTCACATAATTGATCCGCCCTGCCACACGATTTTATCCAGTCAACTCATATACATTTATTTTTTATTGTTAGTGGGGTGGGACTAAGTCCCTTGTACTGCGGCCACTTCTGGCCTGCTGTACCAGCCCCAGTTGATAGGTGAGGGTGATTGTGGAGCAATTGGTGGAATGAAGATTGGCAGGGGAGACCGAGGTACTCGGAGAAAACCTGTCCCAGCGCCACTTTTTCCACCACAAATCCCACTTGACCAGACCCAGGATCGAACCCGGGCCGCCGCGGTGGGAAGCCAGCGACTAACCGCTTGAGCTATGGCGCGGCCTTCATATATATTAAATTTGATTTCTTCCGATTTCTAATTACGTAAGCCCTATTTCATAACCTCGAACTTGCCTGTTTCCTCCTCATTATACTGGAAAGCATATTAACCTCATATTCCGTTGTGCTTGAGTTCAACTCGTAGTGGAGTTGTTACTTGGATGTCGAGCTTAAATGCCCTGGCCTTCGTACAAGCATCTGCTGAGTTATCTCTCATCCTGTTTAGCCTTGAAGCAAAAGGAGGGTAGAAAGCAAAGGTATAGATACGCCAGGGTCATATTATAAATTCATAGAAATTTGCACTGACGACCTCAATTAGATGGTAAATGGAAAGGCTTGTAAGTTATTGCAGACTTGAAAATTTTATGGGAAAATGGAGGTACCTGATATTCTGTGTGTTGTAATTGTCCTCATTGGTACGTAATTGAGAACGGATGAAAAGTTCTACGTCATGTTCATAGTTCTTATCTTTTTAATATACATATCCTTAATTAACTGGAACTTCTATCGATATAATTGGGGGCACGCGGTAGCATAGTTGAATGAGGCACTATGCTACAAGCCGGAAGATCGCGGGTTCAATTACCAATGAGGTCATTGGATTTTTCAGTTAACCTAATCTTTCCAGCAGCACTATGACCCTGAGGTCGACTAAACGTCTAACAGAAATGAGAACCAGGAATCTTTCTGAAAGGTAAAAGACATCCGGCGCGTAAAGGTGACAACCTCACCGCTATCTGTGAGCCGATTGTCTAGAAAATGTGGGAGCCTTAACGTCTCATAACCCTATGGGCCTCGACGGCCCGTTACAGGGATAGCTTTACTTACCTTTATCTTACGTTACATGTAATTGCAACTCTGCCACTTTGCGTTCAGTGAATCGTTCAAGAGAACAGGTTGCACTGTGTGAACGTGAGGTTGGCACTTAGACGTGACAGACGTCATCTTGCGCATCCTTCTTTTAGATAATGTAAATTTGCTTATTGATTTATCGATTTTCTATTTCAATTACAGGACGTAGTCTTGAAATTACACATTACTGGAAATATGTTCTCTCGCGTGTCTCTTCTCTCCGTTCTTCTTAAACACCCCCCATTTTTTCCCCCTTCGCACTAGAGCCCCATTGGGCCTAGGCCTACCTCCGTGAACTTCTCCGTTCACTTCGGTTTTTCTAGATCTTACACATTCGGTAGGACTCCTTGGGCAGGTGATCAGCTCGTCGCAAGGCCTCTGCCTGTACACAAACACAGAAAAACGCACATACACAAACTAAACATCCATGCCCTGAGTGGGATTCGAACCCACGATCCCTGTTTCCAGTCGAGCGAAGACAGTACATGACTTAGACCGCTCGGCTACCGTGACCGGCTTTAAACACCCTTTACCTCCATTCATGTCTCACATTCGACGCTAGATTCTCTCGTAGTACATACAAAGGACCTCTCGCTGTATCACTGGTACTTACGCAGCACTGTCTCTGGCGGCGTAACTGAATTTAGCTAGTAAATGCCTACTCCTGTTCGTGTCTCTTTGTACAGACCTGAAATTTAACAATCCCCAGGAGGAGGTGGTGTAGTTAGACACTCACAGCGTTCTTCAATCATTTCTTCGCACTCTCAGTTAATATTTTATTTGGACGTCATTTAAAACATATTCGAGAGTGGTACAGACTACACCGAGTGTAGGATTTGAGGTTCTCACAGACGTCGTTATGAAAATACAGTCTTCTGGGATATAACATCGTGTGGCCCTTTGAAAGTCAACCGACGTTTCCGAGGAACTTTCTGCCTGATTTCACGCAGTTTTCTTGCACGTCTTATTCCTCGACCTTGAAGATAAAAACAATATGTTTCTCCGAAACGTTGGTTGGCTTTGAACGGACTACACGGCGTTATATCTCAGAAGATAGTACTCTACAAAGAGTGTTAATCGTAATGAGAGTTCAGTTCTTCGATGTTCGAAAGATGAAGATCAGTTTTCAATTTATATTTTTCCTAACAAAATTGAGACTCTTTTTATTGCTAGTGGGGTGGGACTAAGTCCTTTGTACTGCGGCCACTTCTGGCCCATTGTACCAGCCCCAGATGATAGGTGAGGGTGATTGTGGAGCAATTGGTGGAATGAAGATTGGCAGGGGAAACCGAAGTACTCTGAGAAAACCTACCCCAGCGCCACTTTGTCCACCACAAATCCCACTTGACCAGACCCGGGATCGAACACGGGCCGCCGCGGTGGGGAGCCAGCGACTAACCGCTTGAGCTATGGCGCGGCCGCACGAGAGCATTAACTTCATGTGAGCAGAATGTATGAGAGACTTCCGTATAATTTTGCTTCCCGTGAATATTCAACTGATTTAATTTTTGTAATTCCTTAACTAACTAATTAACGCTAGGGTGCAGGTTCCTTCTTGAAAAGCTTACAATCTCTCACTTGAACAAAACATTTCCTGATTTATTGAACTTGGAAGTTCCTTACCGTGTTCAGGGAAACGCGTCGTTGATCTGTGTCAAAAGTCATATTAATCCAGTCTGCACCCTCAGCTTCCCACCTTCCATGGTCTGATCCATTTTAATAGTATCCTTTCACTTACACCTCTGTCTCCGAAACAGTCTCATCCCCTTACATTTTACAATAATAGTTTCCTATCTAGCGGAAAGGAGAGTTTAAAATTTTTATGTTACTGATCCATTGGAAAATCCAAGGTTTTACATCAAGATTAATCTTGTAATTAATATGCAAGTTAGTATTTTTTGTAAGATTTGAGGCTTTCACGGCGGTGACTATGAAGAAAGCAGTCTTCTGGGATTTTGCACCGTGTATATGTGGTGTTAACCGACGTTCCTCCGAAACGTCGGTTAACACCACATATACACGGTGCCAAATCCCAGAAGACTACTTTCTTCATAGTATTTTTTTCCTTGGCACTACAGCCCCAGTGGGCCTAGGCCTACCTCCATGAAATTCTGCGTTCACTTCGGTTTTTCTAGATCTTACACATTCGGTAGGACTCCTTGGGCGGGTGATCAGCTCGTCGCAAGGCCTCTACCTGTATACAAACACAGAAAAACGCACACACACAAGCCACTTAGTATTACTGTTAGGGAATTGTCATCGAGGGTATTAGGATGTACATGTAACTAGGATGGAGAAGTGAATTATGAATTGTAGGGGACTAACTGCTGAACACAGTGGCCGCGCGGTGTAAGGCATAAACTCTCTTCGCCCGCTCGGACACTAGGATCATGGGTTCGAATCCCACTTGAAGCGTGGATGTTGTGTTTGTCTATTCTGTGTGCATGTGGCGGCCTTGCGATAGGCTGATCCTCCTCCTAAGGAGTTCTACTGACCGTGCAAAAGACCAGGAAATTAAAAAAAGTGGCGAAGGGCCAACAAAGGACTATAGAGCCATAGATACCCGTAGATAATGGGCTAATTGTTAGGAAACGTCCGTTTTATTATGGAAAATGAGAGGACAGAATAACATTTGGATGCATATTACGGATATACGAGTATATGGACATGATATAGTCTTGTATGCACTAAATATGATTTGTATACTGAATATTTATAGGACACCGTGATGACTGATGATTTGAGGTCGGTGGGATTGGCTTGGGTTCGTGTCAGTAAAAGAGCTAATTAGTTTTTATGAAGAATTCTTTCTTTTGGGCTATAACGCCATGTAGTCCGTTGAAATTCAACAGACGTTTCGGAGGAACATATCGCCTCCATCTTCAGGGTCAAAGAGTAAGCCAAGCAAGAAATCAGCGTTAAGGATATGGAGTAAATGGAATTGGCTTAGGATTGTGTCAGATTAAGGGCATGTCGTATAAGCTACCATCGTCACTTATATTACCCCCCCCCACACACACACACTCAGATGTACTATAAAGCGGTTCCACCCTGTTGTCCTTATCTGTGTTTGAAAATTCAAGTGGCCATACTTAACAAATATAAACGTAGGCATGTGTATCCAGCGCGTGTCTTGATAAGACCCGTATTGTGCAAACGGAAGGACTTTTATCATAAAGCTTATGCAAATTTTGTGGGACGAATGTTAAAAGTAGCATTCAAGGAATCTGATGTAATGAAGTCTACATGCTTGCTCTACCTCTTACATTATCCCCATGGTTGCTATGGTACCCACAAAATAGTATGACGTAATTTTGTAATACAGCGTGAAAGTCCTCTTGGTGACGTCTCTACCTTGCACCGTCATGTTTTCAACGTAGTAGAAGGTCAATAACAGATAATGTCATTAGTAGTGGCGACTCTTAACGGCTGGCTTCCACTCCTACCCGCACCTACCATTAAGTTGGTAATCTTGCTCACTAGTTACGTAATATAATTTGTAATTTATATATTCTTAGAATATTTAACTATCGGGGAGCCGGGATAGCGCAGTCGGTATAGTAGGGCTAGACGACCGAGGGGTTGGAGTACGAGTCCAGCTAAGGTCAAGAATTTTCTTCACGCCGTCTAGACCGGTTCTGGGGCCCACTCAGTCTCCTATACAATGGGTACCGGAGGGGCTTTCCCCGAGGGTAAAGTCTCCGGGACGTGAAGCTGACCACTCACCTCCAGCTAGTGCCGAGGTCAAGAAAATGTAGGCCTATACATCCACTTCCCAATACGCCTTCATGGCGTAGTGCTTATTTAGTTAATTACAGAGACGGCTTTACATTTTACTTTTTTAACTATCGGGGCGTATAATTTGCTGTGTGAATTTGCTGCCACTGCTTTATGTAGATTTCGGTTGTAGGTTTGGAAGGGATTGAGGAAGGCATGAACAGGCTCGTACAAAGAAAGTAGGCCTATACGGTAGTTGATTCAATGATACCCGCGCGATTGTATTTCCCGCTGTGGAATATCTGATATTAGATTTCAGCACAACAGAGACGTATGTTGCTAGACAACGGCTAGGTAAACATTGTTTCCGTAGCAACGAATTACTGTGGCAACGGATTCGCAGAATAACAGAGGAACTGAAAGACATGTTATTCTGTCTGCGGTCCGCACCGGGTCATGAAAGGACATGTAATAGATTCGCAAAGTGAGTCAGTCATACTGAACAGTAGAAGACTGGAGACCAGTACGAGATCCAGGAGAAATACAGTGAGATATTCGTTATCAAGGAGGAGTTCGATGTGTGAGCAGTTATAATCAAGTGTAATTGTAATAAGAGACGTCCAATAAATCCAATCATCAAATCCAGAACCACAGTTTTCAGTCGCGCTAACCCCTGTACCTGATAATATTAAGGGCATATATTTATCTATTGTGTTTTAATAATTACATTTGAAAAGAAAAAATAAACAATAAATCTTGAGAAATAAACGTGCGACGTATTTCCCGTCAGAGACAAGCGTGTATGTCTGCTGGAAAATAATATTTGTTTTAGTAAATTAATTTCGAATGTGCGCCGTAGCAAAAAGAAAATCATGGGGTGACGAATGTTGCCAACAATATGGGAATTGTTCTTATGCCTGCGATAGTTGCTCTTATTAAAATGAATGCCTTTCCTTCAGCCCTGCAGATATTACGTACATAAAAGGGAAATTTATTTTCCTTTCACTGGACTTGAATTCACCGCCCTTCCTATCGAATGAAAGAAAAACACAATATTGTCATTAAGCGTAACGTTTCAAAGCCCTCATTTTGTTTACATTTTTGAGAGCAGGTAGAGTCAATATAGGGCGTTTCTGGGTCCGCCTCTCCCCGGTGTGTTGAATAAACAGAAAACTCTATTCTGCACAAGTGTCATAGCATGGAATGTAAGCTAGTTATTAAGGCGCGTCCTCATTACTCGTACTCGTGCTCGTGTGACTCGCTATGCTCGCGAGTAATGTGGACGATATGACAAGTCACGAGACAAGCAAATTTTTAATTTTTAATTTAAAAGTTATAGCCAATAAATTAAAATACAACTACAGCCTATACACACTACGAGTAAATATACGGATCCTCACGCGCCGAAGCCTGGCGAGCAACTGAAGTAGTGTGGACGAAGATTTGCGAGCACAAGTGAAAGGCAGACGAGTCTCCCGATGAGCACAAGCCTGGCGAGCACGAGCACGAGAAATGTGGACGCGCTTTTACATGCCTCTAACTTCCGTCATAAAGACTTATCAGGGAGCAGAGTTGTTTTTCTTTCTTTTTTTGACGGGTTGTACAGCACCTTGGGCCCTGGCCTCTGATTATAAGTTTCGTGGTCGTTTTACAGACGGTAGGACTCCTTGGGCGAGCGATCAGCTCGTCGCAAGGCCTCTTTTTAAACACAGGACAAAACAGACACAGAATGAACACATACACATACTAAATATCCATGCCTTGTGTACAATTCGAACCCACGGAAAACATCGTCTCCTGTTGACAAGAATGCATGTTTATTATTCAGTTACCAAGTAATTGATATCCTTTTATTGTTGAAGCGTATTTTTTTGTCGTTAGTGGGGTTGGACTAAGTCCCTTGTGTTGCGGCCACTTCTGGCCTATTGTACCAGACCCAGATGATAGGCGAGGGTGATTGTGGAGCAATTGTTGGAATGAAGATTGGCAAGGGAAACCGAAGTACTAGGAGAAAACCTGCCCCAGCGCCACTTTGTCCACCAAAAATCCCAATTCACCAGACCCGGGATCGAAGTCGGGCCGCTGCGGTGGGCAGTCAGCGACTAACTGCTTGAGCTATGGCGCGGCCTTGTTGAAGCGTAACTTCGGGATGTGTTTTACCGAGCTGTTTCCTAGCAATGGGCATATGCATCACATTATTGTTAGGGTATTTTACACATATTTTCAGGACCATTGGACTGGCGAGATATCACGTCACTTGTTTCCAGCCTGGTCCACACCATGCCCAGTGCTAAATAACAGAACTGTAAACACGTCTACAATAGTAGGTGTTTTCTATAGGGTCCTTGCCGAAGCTTTATATGGGACAGTGAATGCCGTTTGCAGTCAGTCATACCTGAGAATCCGTGAGACAAGGACACGAAGCCGTCACGGAAAAGGGTCCAGGAGAGTTTCTGGCTGAGTTCCGAGGTTCGAAGGTGATTGAAGAACAAATAACAAGAAGACTTCATAGTGACTTGAAGCGCTAGTTTCTGTGTTGAGATCCGTTGCCAGGAGACGACTAGTGAAGACGGACAATCTTAGTGCGTGCGTAACGACGAACTGTAAACTGTGTAAATCAGCAATAGTGCTGTAATAAGTGTGATTAAGAACACTTGTAACCGAAGTGCCAATAAATCCAATCATCCGAACTATAACCCGTTATTTTCATCACGCGTACGACCCCACACGTGACAGAATAATTAGAGAATTAAAAGGTAATTGAGGAAATACAGATATGTTGTATATTTGTCCCATCGAAATTGTGTTTTTTCGGTTTATATTATTTTAATTTTTCTTGCGGAAGTATAAATTCTAATCCTTTAATGTATTAACGATAAATGTACCTTCTAAAAGTCATTTGTCGTCAACAATTTCTTAAAGCATCCCGTGATAAATTATACGGTTTCCTTTAGCTCTATGTAATAATTATATATATATTTATATATATAGAGAGAGAGAGAGAGAGGCTCTATACAGTATTTTAATATTTCTAGTTTCATTTTTCGACCTTGAAGGTCAGCTTGTTACATGTCGTAACAAAACTTCTCTCAGGTGTTTTTTGTTAATATTGCCTAATATACTGGTATTGCCAGAAACTTGAGGTTATGTCCTACAAATTTATGGTTTAGAGAATGAGTACTTTTGCAATAAATTCCTCACAAAAGAAATGCAGTTAAGAGTAATTATGATAGCGTGTAATATAATTCTGTTGGATTAGAAATAGATAGATCAGGGAAAAATGCGTTATTCAGTTATTTTCAGAAGTCATTATTATGAATTATATTGTCTGATCGGCTTATGCTTAGAATTAATGAAGAAATTAGGGACCACTAAATGTTTGGTAGGACTCCTTAGGCGGGGGATCGGGCCGTAAGGTCTACGTATAAATACACAAGACAACGCAGATAATGCGGATATACATACACGTCCAAAGCGGGATTTGAATCAGCGACCCTAGTGTTCAAGTGGTCAAAGGCTGCCTGTGTCCAGACTGCATGACTTTTGTAACTGGCGTTAAGTGATCTGAATGCTGGAGTTTGTCAGCGAAAGTTCAGAGACGGTCGGAGATGTATTCGGCAAAAATGAGAGAATTTTTTTTCTCTGTGTCTAAAACACCAACCGCGCTGTTTCGAATACTGAGATCTTTGAGTGTGCAACCTTCATATATCATAAACATGTGAGGTTTACATTTCACCCGGAATGTTATTGTATTACAATCAAATGCGACTCAGCTAATCATTTTTGAGATGTTCGTTATAAAGCCCTTTGTTTCGTGTTCGGTAAATTATAGCAATGTTGGTATGACCTGTGATGATTCATACACGCGTGCCTCGTTAGAATGTTGCAAGTGGAGAGAAGAACCACAGCACGTTGCTTCGGAACAAATGCTGAGCTTGTATACACTTTCTTTTTCTTTCGTTCTTTCTTTCTTCCTTTCTTTCCTTCTTTCTTTCTTCCTTTCTTTCCTTCTTTCTTTCTTCCTTTCTTTCTTTATTTCACCTGTCTCATGTTCTTAACTCTCTTCTCATTACATTTTATGTTGTTTTGTTCTTCCCTTTCTTTCTTACTACTCAGCTCAAGCGGTTAGTCGCTGGCGTCTCATCGCGGAGGCACGGGTTCGATCCCGGGTCTGGTCAAGCGAAATTTGTGGTGGACAAAGTGGCGCAAGGGCAGGTTTTCTCCGAGTACTTCGGTTTCCCCTGCCAATCTTCATTCCACCAACTGCTCCACAATCACCCTCACCTATCTATCATCTGGGGCTGGTACAATAGGCCAGAAGTGGCCGCAGTACAAGGGACTTAGTCCCACCCCACTAGCAATAAAAAATACTTCTTTATTATTTATTCTCTTCCTGTTTTCTTCCTTTCGATTCTTATTTTGCTGTTTTATATTGCAACATGACGCCTGAAACCGAAATATCATCTGCTAGGCAACGATTCGCTAAGCACGTTCCCGTGGCAATGCAGAATAGACAATTGCTGGACAACGGTTTGGTAAACACGCATTCCCGTCGCAACGGATGTGCAGATTGCAACAGATAGTAACGAACGAGTCGCTACCAACTGACCAGTTGCCAAACACAAGATATCCGTGACAACCGAAAGAATAACAGAAGAACTGTTCAACATGCCTTGCAGTTATAAAGGAAGTACAGAACCAGGATTCAAGAGAATACCCCATGTGGGGGGGGGGGGGTCGAATACCTCCATCTTGACCCTGTGAGTCGTAGTAGGCCACGAAAAGGGAAGTCTCAAATCTGAGGCAGTACAATATTGTCGCGAGTCCGAGTCCCAAGGGACTCGGACCCGAGAAAGACTGCACTGGTGAGGGCCAGTAGCATATACAAAAGACAGGCCCGTTCTCTCGTCAGAGAGGGCGCCCCACAAAACAAGACCATAATTGTCAAGCAGTAATAAATATATGGTAATGAGTCCCAGATGGGGCTTGACACCAAGACCTACTGACTGACTGACTGACTGACTGACTGACTGACTGACCGACCGACCGACCGACCGACCGACCGACCGACCGTCAGTCGCAATGTGACTTTGACTTTGATTCAAGAGACTAGAGACTAGTGTAAGATACAGACAACAGTGAGAGAATCCTCAAACAGGCGTCGTTAAACAGGAGTTCAATGTGTAAGCTTTATAATCAACTGTAATTGTAAGGAAGTGCCAATAAATCCAATCATCAAATCTAGAACCCACAATTATTAGTCACGCTAATCCCGAATACGTGACAATACAATATTCTTTTTTCTTTTGGTATCGTCCTGTTTCTTTTTTTCCCCCTTGGTTTCTTTCTCTCTTGCTGTTTATGTCTTTTTTTTTTTTATCGATTTCATACCCTTTATCTTCTTTATTTCTTCTCTTTATTCCATTTTAGCCCACTTTCTCTGTTTCAGTTCTTGATCCACGTAACCGATTTCCAGGGAACTTGGTTTTAATGTTATGCCGCTGGGGGCCACTCCAGCATAAGGTTATGATTTCATGTAGCGAGCGAACCCGTGAGGTGAAGGTGAAACTAGTATTTCTTATTTAAGGATTATAAAATAATACATAGTAATGGATTGCAGAACAAAAAGTTGTTGGAAGTTCTAATCGCCTACTTGCTTTTGACAGGACACGGATCGCATAGAAAACGACGTGTCCAACAATTATTCTTTTGTTGTGTGTGTGTCCGCGGTAACGATTTTACCGAGCCGTTGCCTGGCAGTGATAGGGAAATACACGTGCAGACAGACTGATGAGAAAGATTTATGAAGTTCGCCGCTCATATGGGCTCACGTGCCATTTTATACCAAGTTTCATAAAGACTGATTCAGCATTCAAAAATTGATTGTGGGGGGGGG
>NW_019734964.1:4819212-4850883 GCF_002891405.2 Cryptotermes secundus | reverse complement strand
TCACAGACACAGCATGGTGATCTCATAAGCCTACTTTTATTTTTTAAAAAGGAAAATGTTATATTTTTAGCCTATTTTTTAAAAATAAAATAGGCTAAAAATATGCACCTTTTCCTGTAAAATTAAAAATACCACATAGGTTAAGCAGAGGGCGCAGAAATAAAACGCAGTAGCAGTAAGAATCATATGTAGAACTGCACATGTATGTAATAGCGTAACAGGCATTATGATAAGGCGAAACCGACATACTCGCAGAAAACCTGCCCCAATGCTACTTTGTTCACCACAAATCCCGCATGATCATACCTGGGCTCGAACCCGGGCCGCTGCAGTGAGAACCCAGCGACTAACCGCCTTAGCTATGGCACAGCCTCCATGGATGGATAAGTTACTCTAAAAATAGCAGTGCAATAAAACACAGGCGTTGTCGTCACGTGCTGGGATGACTTGTATTGCGACATGGGTAGATTACCCATGATATGTGTAATTACTTACATGCACTTTGTGTCCATTTCACCTTGATGTTACCATGTTGCGACCTTCAGACTGCCAACAGGAGGCATGAATGTTGTGCACCCCACCCACAGAGGCGTCATGTTGTAACCTGGCACAGATGTTTGTCTTTACGGTCTTCATTGTCCTTGCAGCCCCAAGTAAATTAGAAGCAAGCCTCCATTTTGAGGAGAGGATGGCTACATGCTGCTGAAACACGCTATGATTATGAATTGTCCCCGTGTTAATTTGAGCACCACGTCATGAAGACGTATGAGAATTAGAGATATAGCTCCACGCATTCTTAAACTCAGCACTAACTGGAGGTGTGTGGTGAGCCTCAACTTCGCGCCCCACTCCCTTGCCCGTGGGATATTAGGTGGGCCCCAAAGCCGAACTGCATGCTGTGGAGAGAAATCTCTGCTCCGTCCAGGTTCTGATCCACTATTTCCCGAATACCTATCCTGTAGCTTATTCACTAAGCCAGATGTGGGGAAATGTTATGGCAGAAGGGCCAGATTAGGGATTGCAAGCATTTTGCCGGGCCAAATTTCAGGAATAATCTTGGACGAAAACTAGGGAACATTGGTTCAGAAATCATGTGAAATGTACTTCTTCCGTTTCTGTGGATACAGACGTTACCACATTGCTTCAGAAAATCCCCCCCCCCAAAAAAATAGTTGATATGAATTGAAGATGTTATGTGAAATTTTTCTCTACAGCTCTGCAGGACGGATAGAAGTTCACGTGGCCCAGATTCGGCTCGCGGCATGTAGCTTGCCACACCTGCATTAAGCTTTCACGGCTGTGTGGTCAGATGATAAATTTTTGAAATTGTAGGATTTATTAAACCTATTCAGGTTGAAAGTGCTATTGCAAAATTGAAACGGTATAAATCGCCAGGTCGTGATCAAATTCCGGCAGAACTTATTCAAGCAGGAGGCGAAATATTACATTCTAAGATCCACAATCTAATTACTTCTATTTGGCATAAGGAAAAATTACCTGATCAGTGGAAGGAGTCTATTATTGTACCAGTTCACAAGAAAGGTGATAAAGCTGACTGCAGTAATTATCGGGGGATATCACTGCTATCAACTTCATACAAAAATGTATCCAATATTCTTCTTTCAAGGTTAAGTCTATATATAGATAAAATTATTGGGGATCATAAGTGTGGGTTTCGATCTAACAGATCAACTGCAGATCAGATCTTTTGCATTCGTCGGGTATTGGAGAAAAAATGGGAGTACGATGAGACAGGACATCAGCTATTCATAGACTTCAAGAAAGCCTATGATTCAGTTAGGAGGGAAGTATTGTACAATATTCTGATAGAGTTTGGGGTACCCATGAATCTAGTTAGGTTGATTAAAATGTGTTTAAACGAAACGTATAGTAAAGTACGTGTAGGTAAATATTTGTCAGATAAATTTCCTATCCAGAATGGTCTAAAACAATGAGATGCTTTATCGCCACTCCTTTTCAACTTTTCTTAGAATATGCAATTAGGAATTGAATAACAGATCGAAACTCGATTCAGGAGGAAATTAAGAGGCGACTGAACTCGGGTAATGCTTGCTACCATTCAGTCCAGAATCTTTTGTCTTCTCGTCTGTTGTCCAAAAACATAAAAATTAAAATATACAAAATTATAATTTTGCCTGTGGTTCTGTATGGGTGTGAAACTTGGTCTCTGACATTAAGGGAGGAACATAGACTGAGGGTTTTTGAGAACAGAGTGTTGAGGAGCATATTTGGACCGAAGAGAGATGAAGTGACAGGAGGTTGGAGAAAACTGCATAATGAGGAGATTCATAACTTGTACTCTTCTCCAAGTATAATTAGAATGATCAAGTCAAGGAGGATGAGGTGGGCAGGTCATGTAGCACGAATGGGGGAGGCGAGGAATGCGTATAGGATATTGGCGGGAAAGCCAGGAGGAAAGAGACCACAAGGAAGACCAAGGCGTAGGTGGGTGAACAATATTAGAATGGATCTTAGAGAGATAGGATGGGATGGTATGGATTGGATAGATCTGGCTCAGGATAGGGACCAGTGGAAGGCTCTTGTGAACACGGTAATGTACCTTCGGGTTCCATAAAATGCTGGGAAATTCTTGAGTAGCTGCAGAATTGGCGGCTCCTCCAGAAGGGCTCAGCTCCATGAGTGAGTAAGTAAGTAAGTAAGTAAGTAAGTAAATATGTAAATTATTAAATATATTTTGCAGCAAGCTTGTTGCTGTTTTGAAGTATAATGGCGTCGATTGACCCAATTGCTGTTAAGTCATCAGGCCTTTTGTCAAAGTGTGTGCAGATAATTCTAACAGGTTACATCAAATCAGTTGATATAATGAAACGATTAATTCTTATTCTTATTAATTTGTTTTAAATTTTAAATTTGGGAGTGCTTCAGTCCGGAAGCGATGCCTGCAGTAAATAGACATTTCAGTTACTGGTTTGGCCTTTCACCTGAACCCGATTCTGTAGTCAGTTTTCAAGGCACCAAGTTAAACTACTATGTTAAAGAGGACAGGACACGTTTAAAACAGTACGAAAAATTCGCTGTTATTGCATCGAAGTTCAGCTTTCGAGTAATTTCCGACAACACTGTGGTTTTCACTTCCGTGTCATGTTTTTAACATATCCAGTTCTGGGAATGTTGATTATTCTTATGATTATTATTGTATTATGGCATGACCCCCGAAAGCCGGAATAGTAAAATCAGAGGAGACGTCCATTGCTAGGTAACTGCTCGGTAAACACATTCCCTTGAAGACGAATACGCAAGCAAGAATGGAATAACTTCCGTTGCTATGCAACGACGCTGTAAACTCGCCTTCTCAGCAATAGAGAGGCCGTGTTTTCTGCGTGGTCCGTGCAAAGTTCTTATAAAGAAGGATATGAGATTGGGAGAAGAGGAATTTAATTGATTAAATTCTTCGAAATTGGCAGTTACAGATTAATGGTAAGAAAGGAATTAGACTATGAAAAGACGACTTGATATATGATTTGAAGTGACAGCGTGACTGTTAAAAAGCCGTTGCGATGATACGACTAGTAAAGACTGAGAAACTTAATGTGTGTGTAACTGTGAACTGTAAAGTGTGTGGATCAGCGATGCCCTGTTATTCCTGTAGTCCCGAGTTGTGTGAATAAGATGTCAATAAATCCAGTCATCCAATGAAAATCCCGTCTATGAGCCACGGATAACCCCCTCCACGTGAAAATATCGTTTATTTACTTGCTGCATCGCCAAACGAACACTGGAATATTACAGCAGGTTTTTACACCACTATTGACAGCTTAGTGTTTATAAGCAGTTCTCATATGACATATTTAGTGCTGCATAAAACTTATGACATGTGGGATTACCCTCAGATGCGCTCTGAGCATCACATTGATCTGAAGCAGGTTTGTTAATCATTTTGAATAGAGTTTTTTAAACCATATGTACACGATTATTTTAATTTTATTTTTAATATTTGTTGTTAAAGAGCAGATATTATGTCCATCAAACATTATTAATAGAGTAATATATCATTTTCAATTATTAACGATGGAATTCAATTGTAAAATGAAGTCGATTTCAGGAAACTTGAATTATTTATTATCGGCTAATTGCTCGCTGATGCTAGATGAGAACGGGAAATTACATATTAGTGTTTTGGGTAGCTCCTAAATTGGAGAGAAACCTATTCCTCGATGATTAGACGTCTAATGTGCGTACATAGAAGACTATAAGCGCGATGCTGAGTACCGTTCTCGTGATGATAATATCATATCGTAAATTTACATAATAATCCGGATTAATCGCTATGGTTACCTTTTGAAGAGGGCTCAAAATGAATGACGGGAAGTTACATGTTCGTCTAAGTATACCAATTTTATGAGGCCGCGCCATAGCTCAAGCGGTTAGTCGCTGGCTTCCCACCGTGGGGCCCCGGGTTCGATCCCGTGTCTGATGAAGTGGGATTTATGGTGGACAAAGTGGCGCTGGGGCAGGTTTTCTCCGAGTACTTCGGTTTCCCCTGCCAATGTTCATTCCACCAATTGCTCCACAATCACCCTCACCTATCATCTGGGGCTGGTACAATAGACCAGAAGTGGCCGCAGTACAAGGGACTTAGTCCCACCCCACTAGCAATAAAGAAAATAATAATAATAATAATAATAATACCGATTTTGTAGTGTCGGGAAGGAGTACGGGTGTGAAACTTGATCTCTCCGCCCGAGAGAATGACAGAGAATTAAGAAATGATCGTAAAGTTTTGCCTTTACGAAAGCAATACATCTTGATAGTATGGTAGAATTGGAGGTAAAGCTTCTTGCAGGCTGAAATTCGGCAGTAGAATATAGTGAATGGTTGGACAGCTTCACACTACGGTCTCATTAACCACTGGATTAATATTGTTACGTGTAGAGTGGTACTCGTGATGAGAATGACGGGTTCTAGTTCGGATGATTGGATTTATTATCATTTTGTTTACAATATCTCTTAATCATATTTAAATAGAGCGCTATCGCTGACTTACACACTTCATAATTCACTGTTACACACACAATAGTCATATTCTGGTAATGTAATTACAACACAAGAACTAGCGCTTCAGATCACTCCAAATATTACACATAAATAAAATCTTGAAATCACACTTTAAATCCTCACAGGTCGACCACCTGTATTCTTCGGTACTCCTGGTCCCAATTCGCTCTTCCGGCTTAGGACTGACTTAATCAAGTCAAAGTCAAAGTCACATTTCGACTGACAGTCTCTTCAGTAAGTCCTGGTGTCGAGTCCCATCTGGGGCTCATGACCAGATATTAATTATTACCGTTTGACAGTTACGGTATTGTTTCTGTGGGGCGCCGTCTCTGACGAGAAGACGGGTCTGTCTTTTGTATATTCTGCTGGTCCTTGCCAGCGCGGTCTTTCTCGGGTCCGAGTTCCTTGGGACTCGCGACCATATTTTACTGTCTCAGAATTGAGACTTCCCTTTTCGTCGCCTCCTACGACTCGCAGGGTCACGGTGGAGGTATTCGACCCCGTCTCCACACGGGGTAGTAATGACTGATTTAATCTTGAACAGACATTCGTTATATAGGCGTCGCACGGACAGCACAGAAAATGAATCACGTGATAGTACTGTTGCGGTGTGACGTCATTGCGCCTGCGTGGAAGTCTGTTTACTGCGCTGTTGTTTAGAAGCGGGTTGCATAACCTCGTTGTTCCATTGTTACGAGCGTGTATCGCGTGTGTTTATCGGTCCGTTACATAGCAACGCTCTGGCCATCCACGTTACAATATTTTCAGTGTAGCGTTGACTTCAACGAGCCACTCCCTAGTATATTTAAATAGTTCTCTATGGCTCATATTTGCTAAATCAGCAAATCTTGTACGTTGGTTATGAAAATGTAATGCTCGCTACATGGTAAATATCGGTGTTACACTGCGACTGTAGATGATGATGATAAAAATAGTAATAATAAATTATCATAATTATGTTTTAGCAGTCGTAATGAAGGTCATTTCGGAACAATTTATTGATGCTATATTTTATTTTGTTTTTAAATAGATTATATTGCAATGAAACAACAACGAAGCCGACATACATAAGACATAATATAATAGTTACGAGACAATAAGATAAAAACCTTACATCACACGAGACAATAGGATGGTTGAATTTCAAGGCCACTGCCGCCATAATAGTCTGAGCTGTAGGATGTTCTGCTGTGCTTTGTGCTTTTTTATCATTCAGACAAGAGGTGAAACGTGTGGCTAGGTCGGAAGGGTTATCAGATCAGAGCATTATCTGTCCTGTGGAAGAAACAGGAAGCTGTCTCGAATGTTAAAACGTTCATAGTTCTATTCCATATTGATTCATTCTAATTACTGTAACTGGTCAGGTTAGTGTAGTGATGTGCCTTACCTTAATTCATTTAGCTACCCTTATTCATCGAGCCAGCTGCCATGCCATGATGAAAACACCGATTGTCGTCCGCTCACACGACGTTAAACAACATTGGACGTGGTTAGTACCTGGAACGGTGACCGCGCTATTGACATGCATTTTGTGTAGTATAGCGACTGGCTACCGGCAAGAATTTTCTTCTCCTGACGTCGATCAGATCGGTTCTGGGGGTCCAACCACCCTCCTATCTAATCAGTATTTGGGGGCCCTTTACCCGGCGGTAGAGCGGCCAGGGCGTGAAGTTGTCCACTCACCTCAAACTAGTGCCGAGGTGATGAATATGTGGATCTATACAACTACTCCCCATACGCCTTCATGGCGTAGTGTTTAATTAGGTATTCACAGGGACAAATTTACTTTTTCCTTACGCGCAGTCATCTACATCTACTTGGAATAATGGCATGATGATGAAGTGGGAAAGACGTAGGGCACAATCCAATATTTGCTGGAGGTACTGAGGAAAATGTGAAAGATATCGGTCATGGTGGTTAGTTTTGTGGCAGACATTCGAACTCGGAACCTACCGATTAAGAAGCAGGACTACAAATAATTGCACTGAGATACTGGGTTAATGCATCTGCCTTGTATGGAGGCTTTCGGTTCAGTACTCGATATCATCACCGTCTGTTCACATTGGGGAATTCGTGGTTTACCTCAGATCTTCCTATTAACTCCCAAGAAATACCCTGAAATAGCCCAGCCCGCGCCATGGTCCCCATATTATGAAGCCATATTTCAGGATATTACGTCTCAACTGACTGCCTTAGCTTTCCACAATTCTTGATCCATGATAATTTAGAATTTGCCAGTCGCACTTTCGGCAAAGCGTTTTTAATTTAAACCTTTACCGGTTACCACAGAGAGAGCGCCACACCGGCTTCAGCCTTTTGCTGCTAGCTATAGAGGTAGATTAGTTACCATAGACGTAGCTGCTTCGGCCAACGGTAAAGAAAGGTAAAGCTATCCTTGCAACAGGCCATGGAGGCCCATAGGGATGTGAGACGTCGAGGCTTCCACATGTCTAGGTAATCGGCTCACAGATGGCCTTGAGGCTGTCAGCCATAGGCGCCGGCCGCACTTTACCCCTAGGAAGATTCCTAGTACTCATTTCTGTTACAGGTTTAGACGAGCCTTGGTGCGACTGGAAGGATTAGGTCAATTGAAAAATGCAGTGGCCTCATTGGGAATCGAACCCGTGACGTTCCGGCTTGTAGCACAGTGCCTCAGTCAACTGTGCTACCGCATGGCTTCCCCGACGGCTAAAATTTATTGACGTTTTTATATTGATTAATTTTCTAATTTGTAGTTTATTTATCGATGCCTTTATTAGGCCAGATTGTATTGCTGTAAGAACTTGTTAAAGAGGGCAGGACAATAAGCTGTGCTAATACGTCTGTCAATCGATATATTTTAATGTTGAGTATTGGGAGGGATCAGTTTCTTTTTTAAAACTTGCCTTCTCTGTGTCCAGTGATTTGTGTGATGATTATTATTTCAATCCTCTTTAAGATTTCTGTCAATGATCTGTTATTAATTATATAATTAATGTGTTCAGAATTATCCATACCTTAGTTGAATTTAAAATTATAGCAGGTTTCCAAGCTGCTATCACAGTTTAAAAAGGAAAAGGATTCTATTCAGTTCGGCCCCATAGAGCTAGTCCAGTGATCGAGACTAGTTCTGTCTAGGGGAGCCAATTAATTAGGATCATTTCCCTTCACAATACCTGATGACAGAAGCAGATCGAGCTTTCTAAACACCATGTAATTTTAAACATAACTAAGACAGTGGGCAGTGTATAACATAAACATTTTATAACTGATAATTATTTTACGGTTAGTGGATTGAATTACTTGTCACTTGTGACCTTGTGTGACCTGTGGATTATCTGATTGGTCAGTTTTAATGTAGTCTAGCTTATACTGGGCCCTAGATCCTAATGATGAAGTAGCAGGCTTCTTCTGACATCTGCTGGACGTATTGATAAGCAAAGTAAAGCTGGCTTTGTGCTTAATTAATTAAGCTCCACTCTATAGAGACGAATTCGGGAGTGGAAGTATATCTCTACCATTCCTCCCTAGACACTAGATTGAGGTGTATGGTAGCTTCATGCTCCGGCTGCTTTGCCTTGCGGGAAACAGCTCCTGGTACCCACTGGAGAAGAGGCTGGTTGGACCTCAGTGTCGGTCTGGACGCTGTGAAGCAAAGACAAATGCCGGGAATAGAACTCCAGCCGTACAGCCCGTAGCCCATTGCTAAACTGACTGATCTATCCCGGTTTGTTGGGCCTGTTAGTAGCCAACTTAAATTTAGAGTGATGCAGTCAGACTGCATACATTCATAACTCGCCTGCTAACTACGCTATAGTCTCTTGTCGCTCAGCTGGGCAAGAAATCCACTCTTTTATGAAGTGTTCACAAATGCGCGCTAGTGGACCGTGTTCTGGTGCGGTCGAATTCAGCCCACACCTTCACTTCCTGCTTTCCTAACATCACTTCCGTTTAGGAGTTGCAAGGGCCTCTTTACTTGAGTTGTTTCGAAGAAAGTTTCGTTTGCATTGCTCGCTACATGACTCGCCCATCACATCCTCTTGGAAGTGTTTTATTTCTGGGGGTTATAGTACCACATAGTCCATCGGAAATCAACCGATGTTTCAGAGGGGCAAGTCGCCTCCATCTTCAGGATCGAAGAATTTGCTAAGCAAGAAACCAGCATGAAGCATGTAACAAGAAGAGTCTGTTAATTTTCAACGGACTACACGGCGTTATATCCCAGAAGATAGAATTATTCATAACCTTCGCTGTGAGAACTCCATTTTACCACCCCAGTAATAATTACACATGAATACATGCTTTGTTCGTAGGCCTGCGTATGGACTTCAGAGAGAAAGCATTTTGAGTGGAGAGAGGTTACGAGGACGGGAAATGGGTGGAGCGCACTGGATCCTATCCAGCAACAGGCTTTGGTATAAGTGATGTTGCTTGCAATACTTTAATTCTAGCGTGCTCTAACCTTTGTCCCCTGTACTATGTTCTCGCACGGGAGCCATTTTGAAATAAGTAACGGCCTCTGTTTTCAGTTTTGGTTTCAATTTGGTCACTTTAATTTTAATCAAAGTTTTCATTCTGAAGTTTCATTTGAAACTTCATGAATATTATTCTTTTGAGTTTTCAACATACCTCCAAAATTTACAAACGACAACTACCGGTGCTTATTTGTGTTTTCATTTTCATTGTTTTTGTAGCGGCAATAAACCAACTCACTGTCTTCATAGTGTTTACGGCTGCATAAATGTTTATCAAGTGTGAATGTACACTGTCTTTGCTTTCTGCGTATAATAGAGGTGTGATACACATTGATGCTTAATATTCGCACCAAATACATATTATAATGTAAATATTGTAAGGAATATAGTGTGACATGTTGCGAGAAACTTTAATACGTATGCTACACTCTTGTTTAAAATATAGGAAACAAATCTCATTTCTGTAATCATCAATGTAGAAGTAAGAAGAAGAAAAGCTGTGAAGTATTCTCAAAACTTCTACAAGCGCTTCTCTTTCCGGATTTTATTAGAACACATGACAGAAATTGATACCGCGCTGCGTAACCACATCTCTGTTCTAATGACGAGTTGAGGTAGATTCTAAAGGGTTCTGACAGTGGTGTATAGCACAGAGAATTACTAGGTTTTTGGACTTTTCCATCGTCCGGTATTCTAGATAACAGAAAATTCGATGTTTCGGAAACTGCATGTCTTTCCTTCCTCAGGTAAAGGGGGAAGATATATACCGTATTTACGCATGTATAGGCCGCGTGCGTGTATAGGCCGCAGCACAATTTTCAGACAGAAATTATAGAAAAAATAATTTTCTTGGAATATTATTTCAGGAGTAGAACATTCTGTATTACTAATTATGAATATATATATATTTTTTTTTAAATGAAGTGTGATTTCGAATATAAGCCGCACCCCAGTTTTCCTCTTGAATTTTTTTTGGCAAAAAATGTGCGGCCTATACATGCGTAAATACGATATTCAGTTGGGCCCTTTAGATGGTTGATATTAGCTCCTTCTAAGGGTCCCAACTGAGTAGGTGTCTTTTCCTCATCAGCTGAGGACGGAAACAGATCCAGTTTCCGAAACGTCGTGTTTTTTTTCCTAGAATACCGGATGATGGAAAAAGTCCAAACACCCAGTAATTCCGACAGTTTGAGATGTTCAACACACTATAGCCTTGATAACCTTCTTTCTAATTATAAAATTACTTTCCTATGTTATACTGGAGAGGTAAGAACGTTTCCTTGTCAGTCACGGTAGCCGAGCGGTCTAAGGCATGCACTGTCTTCGCTCGCTCGGAAGCCGGGATCGTGGTTCGAATCCCACTCAGGGCATGGATGTTTGTGTGCGTTTTTCTGTTTGTCTACAGGTAGAGGCCTTGCGACGAGCTGATCACCCTCCCAAGGAGTCCTACCGAATGTGTAAGATCTAGAAAAACCGAAGTGAACGGAGTTCATGGCTAGGCTCATTGGGGCTGTATTGTCAAGGAAAGAACGTTTCCTTATGCCTGAACTGTGAGCATTGAAGACACCAGAGCGCTGTACTTATTCACCACCTCGACAAAGTGAAGAGTTAGCTTCATGCTCCTGCCGCCCTTACTCGAAGCGTCGCTGGTACCCACAACACAGGTGGTTAGATGTAACGCTAAATAGAACGATTCCCATAACCACAGCATGGAGCTGAGTCCCGTCACTTTATGAATGTTTAACTGCCGGATTATCACCTCTATACTCTTGAAATATTTAAATAGATATTATTTGCCGCCGGTGATTTCGGAGATGCATACAAACAGTTTAATCCTTGAAGAAAACAGTCTTGTGGGATGTGGCACCGTGTAGATGTGGTGTTAACCCACGTTAACCGGTAAAAACACTCTGCTTTTACCGGTTCTCACGGTCTCTTCGCTTGCGGATTTCTTATATTTTTCCTTCTACCCTGAAGATGGAGGCGATACGTTCCTCAGAAACGTGGGTTAACACCACATCTACACGGTGCCACATCCCAGAAGACTGCTTTCTTCATAGTCACCTCCGTGAAAACCTCAAATCTTCCAAAATTTAATCCTTATTCGAGCCATGGCATCAACTTATTTTTTTCGTCAGTGAGGGATTTGATGGGAATGTGACTGTGTGTAGTGTTGTGGATATATACCGACATTTCGGATGAATATTCTGCCTCCATCTTCTGGGTAGGAGTAGAAGAGCACTTGTCTACGCTGAAGTTATATACGCCTATAGACATCACCATACTACAAATCTACTTTGCCTTGAAGTCTGATCAAAGATTCTGTCTGTCTACTTCTAGGTCTTCAGATTTTTCTTTCTATCTTCTTTGCTTCCTTCTAAATTGTGAAGTTCATTACTTTTGCAGTAGCCCTAGGTTACTACATAATACACTGGTTCAAAGCATATGTAACTGTACATTTCTTTCGCAATATTCTCCAACCGTGGGAACTGACGCAACGTGGCAGAAGGAACAGACTGTATACATGGTGGCGCCACAGCTTATTTCGACCCAGAAACAGCTGACACAGACCGCCCTCGGTGCGCCCGGTATGAGTTTGATCCACTCCATCTGACTTCTGCTACATCTGAAGTGCACGGGGGTGAGGGCACGTGACATGCGTCAGCAGTGCTTATTGCTGTATTAACTGAACACAGATTGTTTTCATTTAATGACACTTCGTCAACTGCACGGAATGAGGGCTGCATAGGTTTATAGAATTTTAGCAGGAAGAGACCTGGTGATATTGGAAGGATAATCTGCAAGAAATAGGATATACACTTACGAAGTTGATTCTTCAGACAGGGGGTTGATTACAATGGTGGACTTTTCTGTGAAAAGTAAAAAACGTGGAGGTTGCACACAAGACGGAGAATATCCTGACCTGCTAAGTAGGTGCTAGTTTTTCAAAGACTCTTCCCTGGAATGAGTCAGTTGCTGCCTTTATAGTGTCACGTGTAGGCGGTGTGCGTGACTTATAGACGGGTTCTAGATTGGATGATTGGATTTATTGAGACCTTATACATTCACAGAACTCGAGGTTACAGGAAATTATGGCGCTATCGCTCTTCTCACACTTTACAGTTCGCCGTTACAGACACACTAGGGTTCTCAGTCTTTACTAGTCGTATCCTGACAACGGATTTATATCAGTCTGTTACTTCAAATCACACATGAAGCCTTCTTTTCAGAGCCTAAATCCTTTCTTACCATTATTCTGTAACTGCCAATTCAGTTCATCTGCTCCCAAGCTCACATCCCGGCAGGCTGACTGAATTCTTCCTTATAACCACTTCGTACGAAGCACGCAGAAAATAGCCTCTTTATTGTTGAGAAGACACGTTTACAGCGCAGTTGCTTAACAACGGAAGTTTTCTTTTCCATTGCTAGTGGGGTGGGACTAAGTCTCTTGTACTGCGGCCACTTCTGACCTATTGTACCAGCCCCAGATGATAGGTGAGGGTGATTGTGTAGCAGTTGGTGGAAAGAACATTGGCAGGGGAAACCGAAGTACTCGGAGAAAACCTGCTCCAGCGCCACTTTGTCCATCACAAATCCCACTTGATCAGACCCGGGATCGAACCCGGGCCGCCGCGGTGGGAAGCCAGCGACTAACCGCTTGAGCTGTGGCGCGGCCAACAACGGAAGTTACTCGATTGTTACTTGCGCATGCGTTGCTGCGGGAATGTGTTTACCGAGTCGTTGCCTAACAATGAACGCCTATTCTGATTGTACTGTTCCGGGTTTCGGGTGTCATGTCACAGTATGTTTCAACGATGTTGTGACTGACTATGTAGCATCGAAGTTAGTTAAAATAGTTGGTGAAATCATTAATTTTCTCTTTTAGATCTCTGTTCTCTGTATTTTTGTAGCTGGACCGGAAAGAACTACAGGATATCAGTCATGATGATTTATAACTTAGCCAGGATTGGAAGCAGGAGTTTTCCAAATACAGGTCTAGATCGTTACCGCTACGTGAACCTTCCGGATAATGGCTTTGCGCGACACATTCAACAGAGGTTCTAACAAATCCTCTTCTTCTAAGAAATGAAGAAATTCTGTTGCCTACGCTTAATAGCTTTCAACGCATAAAAGAATTTTACGCACAAATAAACAAATATAAATGGCAACATTTCTTTCAATACTGCTTTCTGTATTTTCATGCTCTGTTTCTTTCAGTAAAGCATTCCGTTAAAATGCAGGATGTAATTCCAAGGCACGCCTGACAAACCACTGAGGCAAATTAATATGCCATGTCACACCCGTTGATGAATACTGTTTTAGGGTGTGTTATATTTCACTCAAACTAATTCATCAGCAAAAGAAAACGAATAAAAATAAAGTAAAGGATATGACCACCTAATCATACACTGTCACGTTCCGAATGCTTCGTCACGGCCGAAAGTGGGTGGTAGGAAGAAGAAAGTGCATTGTGGACACGTCCGTTGGATAATGGGAGACGAATGGTCTGTCCTTACATGCAGTAACGAGGTGACAATATCACTGTACTCCCGAGAAACCTGTATGACTTCTCCTACATATTGAAAGCAGTTGACGTGACCTCACTGCTTGCAATAATTATCGTTGGTGGCCGTGATTGACCGCCTCTGTCGTCTAGTGGTCAGAATTTCTGGCTAAGGTCCAGGGGTTCCGGGTTCGATTCCCGGCGCTACCAGATTTTCTGAGAGGTAGTGGGTCTAGAGCAGGTTCCACTCAGCCTCATGAGGATAATTGAGGAGCTACTTGAATGGAAATGTAGCGGCTCCGGTCTAGAAAACCGAAAATAACGGCAGTGGAGATCCGCTGCGCTGACCACGTGACACCCTCTATCCGCTAAAGTTGGCACTATCTTCGACAAGCGGTGGTCGCTCGATCGGTATAATTCGCTTGCAGACTAAAGTTTTTAGTTTAGATGGCCATGATGTGGTATGCATATACGATTTTGGTGTGGACCCCAGAAGGAAAGAGAGCAGTAGGAAGACCTAGACATGAGTGGGAGGATAATATTAAAATAGATCTTAGATGGGTTGGGGTGGTGTAGACTAGATTCATCGGGCCCAAGACAGGGATATGTGGAAGGATCTTGTGGAACCGGTAATTAATCTTCGGGCTCCGTAAAATAATTGGGAAATTCTTGAGCAGCTAAGCGAATGGCGACTTCCAAAGGACTCAGCTCAGTGGAATTTGGTAGGTGTTGATTGGGTTATATGTTGAAGAATGCTATCTTCTGGGATGTGGCGCCGTGTAGAACTTGTGTGATTTTTCTAACCTGAAGATGGAGGCGTTATGTTCCTTCGAAACGTCCACTCACACAACATCTACACGTAGTCTCATCCCAAAAGACGGCATTCTTCCTAGTCACTTCTGTGAAGACATCAAATCTGACATGGGCTATGTTTCCCGGTTCCTTCGGATCGGAATTTTTAACTCGTAATACGCTTCCATTTGCCAAGGACCCGGAATAGTGTCAGATAATGTAATACTGCCACCTCAATATCATACACATCCATCACCCACAACGTCGCCATGTCGTCAGTGTGTATCTAATGGCGGTCTGATGTGAATACGCAAGGAGCAAAACTGTCAGCCAGCGCCATGAAGCGGATATTAAGGGAAGTCAACCATCTGGCAGCAATGGTTTTCAAGTTTCTACTGACGAAGTATCTCCTGCGGTCAACAATACAAACGGCCCAAAATTTCTTTTTGATCCTTATCTTGAGCTCCGTATTTGTGCCTGTTGTGAGCACTGTTTCGACACGCATGTCTCCCTTCTTCTTGTCTGGTAATGTATCTTCACGAAAGATGTGTCAGTCCTGAACCAGTACACTATCTATCTATCTATCTATCTATCTATCTATCTATCTATCCATCCATCCATGACACATCGCAAACAGAATAAACGCACACAGACATCCGTACCTTGAGCGGGTTTCGAACCTACGATCCCAGCGTTCGAGCAAGTGAAGACAGTTCATGCCTTAGACCGCGCGGCCGCTGGGATCAGCAAGTACGTATCTAGGTCTGGCATACACGTATTGATGTATCGTGACAAGAACACAGGAAGTATACACAATAAGAGTTTCGAACACGAGGAAGGGTTAAACAGAGTGGAAGCAATAAATCAGGTCGAAACTCGTTATGTAATTATGAGCATTAAATTCGGCAAGTGCTTGTTACAGCCGAGAGAGGGAATGTTTATTCTTGTAGTTCCAGCCAAAAAAAGTAAATAATGAAGGGTACGAAATGATCAGTGTGCCTATCGTTTATATGGGTATGAAGCTAGGTCTCTGGTTAGAAGGAAAGAACGTAGGTGGGGGATGCAAACAAAAAACGAATTCCGTGATTTTAGTCCGCGAGCGAACTATACCGACCGAGCTACCGCCGCTTGTCGGCGAAGTTAGTGCCAACTTTTGCGGATAGAGGGTGTCGTGTGGTTAGCGCAACGAATCCCCACGGTCGTCAATCTCGATTTTCTAGCTACTTCCTTAAAATAGCTCCTCAATTTTCCTCAGGAGGCTGAGTGAACCCCGTTCCAGACCCACTACTTCACAGAAAAAATCTGCTATCGCCGGGAATCGACCCAGGAACTCTGACCACTAGACCACAGAGGCGGTCAGGTTGGGGATGTCTGAGAACAAATGCTGAGGGGAATATTTCACTCTAAGGGAAGGATAATGAAAAATACAAACCTACAATAAAGCGCTTCACGATTGCTTTTCTTCGCCTAATATATTATGTTAATTAAATAAAGGGAGAGAACATAGCCGGAGAATTATGCACAAAGGAGGGAAATACTGGTCTTCCGTCCTGAAGGGAGTAAGTCACAGAACTGGGTGCAGATCGAAATATAATGTTAGAAGTTCCGTGAAAACTAATCGACATTTTTTCTTTTTATTCGACACAGACCGCACATAAAACGAAACAATTTGGGTAGGGGACACACAGACACAGCAGGGTGATCTCATATAGTTATGGAGGTGTATACAGGCAGCTGGACAGACACAGATACACAGACAGACAACAGGTGAACTCATAAGGCTCCTTTCCCCCCCCCGGCACTACAGCCCCAGTGGGCCTAGGCTCACCTCCATGAACTTCTCCGTTCACTTCGGTTTTTCTAGATCTTACACATTCGGTAGGACTCCTTGGGCCGGTGATCAGCTCGTCGCAAGGCCTCTACCTGTACACAAACACAGAAAAACGTACACACACAAACTAAACATCCATGCCCTGAGTGGGATTCGAACCCACGATCCCGGTTTCCAAGCGAGCGAAGACAGTACATGCCTTAGACCGCTCGGCTACCGTGACCGGCTAAGGCTCCTTTTATTTACTAAAAATAAAGACAATACGCTACAAAGGGTTGCGAGAGAAGTAAAGGTGAACATGCAGATTGGATAAAACTGGAGTNGTCTTCGGTAACGAAACACGTTACAATATATATATATTTGTTAGAATTTTTAAAACCTGAATCGTCAGGTTGCAGTTAGGGTGGTCACGTCCGTGTTCTCTCGTGTGCGTGGCGGACCAAATCTCTGATGCTTTGTGCTTTCCCTTTTGCTTGGGTAGAGGGGGAAGAACCTATCCTATTACTTTTAATTTAGGTGAAGTGATTGGCGGTATGCATAAACTATCTCCTGATCCTGTGCCTCGTTCCTATCACATTCATCATCATTTAGAAGTTCACACGTCAAAAGCTAGAGTGCGTTTGAATCAATTCCCTTGGGATCTTTTTCTCTACTAATGGAGGAAAGGAAAGTTGCAGAAGATAAGTAGATAATTCCCGTCGAGTTTTCCAGGAAGTTCGGATGTGTTGAGAAGAACAGTTCGGCAAATTACGAGTTATTTTGCCAGACCAAGGTGGCTTTCCCGCGAAATATAAGTTTATTGCAATATATAATCTCTGACTGACTGGCTAACCAACTAACTAATTAACTAAGTCCATGGAGCTGAGTCCATCTTTAGAAGACTCCAGTTGCGCAGCTACTCAAGAATTTTCCAACAAATTATGGAACTAGAATGTTCATTACCGTGTCCACAAGAGCATTCCAATGGTCCCCGTCCTGATCCAGATCAATCCAGTCCATACCACCCAATCCTATCTCTCTAAGATCTATTTTAGTATTATCCTTCCATTTACGTCTAGTTCTTCCTACTGGCCACTTTCCTATCTCTGACATCAGCATAATGTAGTTCGGCTGATTCCTTTGTGTGTCCCTTTTTCGGACATTAGATACATAAATACGTATGTACGTATTATATATATACAAGACACACATTTCGTCAATTCGTTATTCTTTTATTTATTGGCTGCTACAAGATGTAAGCAAAATGCTACAAAGACTAGTTCGCTTGAACTAACAATCTGTTTTAATGTGACACTAAGTTACTAAGATTATATGAAGTTAAGTTCGCCCATCGGATCCCTTAGCTGTCGGGCTGCTTGGCTAGTTCATAAGGTTTGGTCCGTTTGAGTCGCCTGATTAGGTTTCCCGCATTTAGGAGCCTGGACGCTTCTTCATTGACGTGTGAGGTGGCGTATCTTGCAATGATGGATGCGACTGTTTCGACACCGAGTTCTCGGTGGAGGTTCCTGTTGCGTACATACCGGGGCGCGTCTGCTATGCGTCTTAGTACTTTGTTCTGGTATCGTCGGATTACTTCGATGTTGCATTTTTTCGCACATCCCCATAGTTGGACGCCATATGTCCAGACTGGTCGCGGCATTAGTTCGTTATGAGGCTGTGTATATATAAACTGCGTGTGTATGAGGAAGGGGGGGGGGCGTGCTTGGTTTGTGTCAAACAGGGCCGACAGCTTACAGCAAGAAGCAGGAAGATAACACAGCTCAGTTTAGGACATGTTTGCTGCCCTTTTCTTATTAACCTTTCCTAATATTCTTCAGCATTGACCGTCACATTAAGAGCCAATTGCGAAATTGATTGGCAAGAAACTGGTTCAGTTGACCCAAGTATGAACAAGAAATGGAATCAGTAATAAAAGAAATTGGGTTCGCTGCAGACTGCGGTCCCTGCCTGAATCATCTACAGCAGTAAAGTACTGCCTGGTTGTTGTCACTGCCCCTGTGCTAACGGTGTCACGCACGACACCCATCCCATCGGTTACCCTACACATGCCGTTTTCCTCACATATGTTAACGAGATACAACTCGAGACGTGCAGAAAACGTAATTTAGAAGTGTACTGTATTCTACCCCACTCGCTACTATTTTTTTTATTTTTGCTCATGGTGTGAGACTGAGTCAACTTGTTACTGCGGCCACTTCTGGCCTATTGTACCAGCCCCAGATGATAGGTGAGGGTTATTGTGGAGCAATTGGTGGAATTAGAATTGGCAGGCGAAACGGAAGTACTCGGAGAAAACCTGTCCCAGTGCCACTTGTCCACCACAAAACCTTCATGACCTGATGGGGCTCGAACTTGTGCAGCCGTGGTAGGAAGCCGGCAACTAAGCTCCTCATCTGTGCCACGGCTCCACTCACTACTGTTTATGCAGTTCTTTAAAACGACTGGAACTTGTAAACGGAGAGGCATTTGAGCAGAGTGCTTTGTGCTTGTTAATGCTGCACTCTTTGCAAACGGTCACACAGAAAATTACACGTGTAAAATCGCCATGGTCTCTCACGCCGATGTCACGAGGAGCAGATGTGGCGTTAGTAGTAAATGAAACGCTATAATTGAATACGGTTTCGGAGCGGGGATAGCCCAGTCCGTGTAGTGACTAGGATGAGCGGGGAATAGGGTTAGATTCTCGGCAGCGGCAGAAATACGTTTTTATTTCCGCAGCTTCCAGACCGACTGTGCAGCCAACTCAGCCTTTTGCTCATTCACTACTGGAGGTTCTTTTGCCGGGGGATGGGGCATGAAGCTGACCACGGACCATCATGTAGTTTTGAAGTTAATAAGGTGTGACGTGTTAATTTAAGTCATTTTAGTTCTCACTTAAATGCGATTATCTGATCAGTGACAAGCAAGAAGCAAGAGACCTCTTCGACGTCTAGGCGTAGGTGAGAGGCGAATATTGAAACGTATCTGACTTAAATAGGGTGTAGACTAGATTTGCCTGGTTCAGAAGGGGCATCAAAATAAAACTGGTAAGACCTGAGGTTTTCACGGCGGTGGCTATGTAGAAAGCAGTCTTCTGGGATATGGTGCCGTGTAGACGTTTCGGAGGAACGTATCGCCTCCATCTTCAGGGTAGAAGACAAGAAGAAATCCGCAGTTGCAGCCTGTTGCACCTGCTCACGCTGGTTCGCTCGCGGATTTTTTCTTGTCTTCTACCTTGAAGATGGAGGCAATACGTTCCTCCGAATTGTCGGTTAACACAATATCTACACGGCGCCACGTCCCAGAAGACTACTTTCTTCAAAATAAAACTTTTTTTAATAAGGTAATTAACCTTCGGGTTCCATAAAATGCTGGGAAGTTCTTGAGTAGCTGCAGATTTGGCTTCTCCTCAAGCAGGGCTCTGCTCCATAAGTAAGTTCTTTTTTTAATTGTTAGTGGGGTGTGACTAAGTCCCTTGTACTGCCGCCACTTCTGGCCTATTGTACCAGCCCCAGATGATAGGTGAAGGTGGTTGTGAAGCAATTGGTGGAATGAAGATTGGCAGGGGAAACCGAAGTACTCGGAGAAGGAAACCTGCCCCAGCGCCACTTTGTCCTCCACAAATCCCACCTGACCAGACCTGGTGATCGAACCCTTTCCGCCGCAGTGGGAAGGCAGCGAGTAACCGCTTGAGCTACGGCGCGGCCTCTATAAGTAAGTAGAGTAAATTTACCTGGTTCAGAATTAGGATCAAAATAAAACTTTCTTTTTAGTACGGCAGTGAACCATCGGGTTCTAGACAAGTCGATCAGTATCTTGAGTAGCTGAGTTACTGTTATGTTCTCAAGAAGGACGTCTCACGCCATGCCATAGCTCAGGCAGTTAGCCGCTGGCTTCTCACGGCGGTGGTCCGGGTTCGGTTCCAAGTTAAGTCTATACGATTTGTGTTGGAAAAAAGTAACAGTGAGGTAGATATTGTCCTTGTACTTCTGTTTTTCCCTGTCAATTATCGTCCTGTCACAGACGCTACATAGCGTCGGCACTGAGAGCATCGTTAAAATTGAGTTGATTCTTTGGTCGTTTAGTTAGTTGGTTGATTAATTACATCTGTTCTCTTCGTTTCCTGTTCAGACCTGTTAATATGAAGCATCTCCACTTGAAAGGCGAAAAGGCATGTTCGTTAGAAGTACCTGTGTACTTGGACACCGCTCACTTAACAAGAATGCTGCGTAGTTTATGACTTATCATCCTAACACGAAACAGTTTTGTTTCATTATATTGGGCTTGACTGAACAGCAGAACTGCTTGTGATCTTTCTTTCAAGCATTCTAGAAACATTCTGTTCATTCACACATTCAAGCTTTTGGTCAGCAATGGCTCTGTTGTTTTCCTAGCCGCTTTTGTTCATTAAAAAAACACGCACTCACAAACATGAAATTTAAAATTTTTGAGGCTTTCACGGCGGTGACTATGAAGAAAGCAGTCTNAGGAAACACATTATGTCTCCGCTACAAAGATCAGCCGGAAAAGAAATAATCTCTCTTTATTGTGGGAACCTTGTGAAATACTCAAATACACTGTGTGGAAAGAATATGAAGTTTTTAGTATTGTGACATGCAGACCCGTTGCTAGGCAACGATCGCGAAATGAGCAAAGATACAACAGCCGTTATTATGCAGCAGCCCGCAAACAGCAACAGAGGAAATATGCTTTCAGTGCGGTCCGTGCCGAGATGTTATAAGCAGGAGAAGTTAGGAGCTGCACTTAGATAACCATTGGGGTTCAGTTGTGAGCTGTTGCTGTGAGATGCTGGTAGCTGAGGCCGGGGACAGTTCGGGAACACAAAGGAAGGGGAACGTCCGCCGTTGGGAGCCGCTACCAAGCAACGACTAGTGAAGACTGTAACAGACTGATAAGACCTACGTGTCCTGTAACGGTTTATGAAGTGTGTAGAACAGAGAGAGCATAGTCCACACTTGTATTTACGAGTTATAAGAGTACAATAAAACCGATTACTGGTCCACCCCCGGTTTACTCACCAAGATCGTGACGTTATTTTAAAGCTGGTGATATAAAAGGTAACCACTGAGTTTTAAGACTTCTCACGACCGCAGTGCTTAGAGTGCTAATGTTAGGAAGCTGAGGAGTACAAGCACACTACTGTATTCCGGGATGTGATATAATGTCTGACAGTTCGTTCTGGGAGAACGTTATTCCTCCCACTTCTGGGGAGACAAGAGCCAGCACGTTCCCCTGAAACGTCGGTAATGATCTACCTGACTACATATCACCTCCAAGAAGAGAGTAATCTGCACAGTCACAGCCGTGGGAACAAAACAAACAAACTCCGTGGTATTAGTCCGCAAGCGAACTATACCTATCGAGCAACCGCCGCTTGTCGGCGAAGTTTAAGTCCAACTTTTGCGGATGGAGGATGTCGCGTGGTCAGAGCAAAGAATCCCAACGGGCGTTAATTTCGGTTTTTTAGACCGGAGCCGCTATTTCCTTGAAATAGCTCCTCAATTATCATCACAAGGCTGAGTTGACCCCGTTCCAGACTCACTACTTCTCAGAAAAGAATCTAGTAGAGCCGCGAATCGAACCCGGACCTCTGGATCTGTAGCCAGGAACTCTGACCAGTAGACCACAGAGGCCGTGGGAACACCAAATGTAAAATTACCGATTGTGTTATGTGTTTGTGGGACAGGTTGATCAGTGGTTCCAGAGCCAAAATTATAGAAGAGACGCGTTCGTATTTAAGGGTGATCAGTCACTTCATTTACGTCATGGCATTCTCAAAGTGCGATGAAGGACTCACAGAAAATACGTCCACGGCGAAATAAACTTACGTTCTCTTATAAGAAGTGTCTGAATACAGTGACGCTGTGGGTTAGACGTTTCGGGAAACATAGTGATCATCTTCATCTGGCCGAACTTTTCGTGGCTTTCTTTTATCTCGGTCTATCCCTTGAAATATAATACTGTCACGTATATAAGGGTGTGTGACTATAGACGGGGTAGGGATTGATGAATTGGATTTATTGACGATTTTTATACACCACTCGGAACAGTATTTTACAGTTCACTGACACGCACAGACTGGTGTGCTCAGTCTGTTACAGTCTCCACTAGCGTTTCCTGGCAACAGATTTAACACAGTGAAGATTCTTCAGCTTCCGTGGTCACGCCGTTGCTCGTTGGTTAATAGTCCACACCTGAACTCACAGCGCCATCTTCTCAGCTCTCCCTTGCAGAGCCCAACTCTCGACTAACTCCTCACTTTGAACTCCGGAACTCGACTGCCGAATATAATCTGAAGTCTTCATTTTAACCACTTTGCGTGGACCGAACAGAAAACCGTTTCCAGCAACACTTCTGTTGTTGTAGGCGTGTTTGCCGATCCGTTGCTTAGAAAAGAGTTTTATAACCCCGTCATTCTATTGTTACGTGTGTGTATGTTGCGGGCATAACCTAGCAACGGCTACTGTTTACAGAGTCACTGCTTAGTAACGGCTCTATACTCACAATACCTATAACATAGGTCACGGTCTGATAGATAGAAATCGTCGCAGTTTCAACATGGTCCCATCTCACACAACGGTATAAAGTATATTTGCAGCTGGAAAAGCATCGTTAAATAAGCTGAGAATCAGCCTCTTTTCTATGAATTAACATTAAATTTAAGTCTGGCGCAGTATTCAGCTGCGTTAATGAAGAAATTGTGAATCAAATTAAATTATGTTACTGTTAATTTTAGAAAGGTGTCATGTGTCAGGTTGATGCAACCCCCTCTCGTATTGAAACTGGGCCCGTCAAGGGCACCGGGTATCACAACAAAAACGTAAATGACTCACTCGGCCGCCTCATTGCGTGGGCGTTTCCTTCACATTTCGTAACACTACAGAAGAATGTTGTCGCTGTCTCATCTACTTTCTAACACACAGTGGAAATATGGACCTGTTACTGTGCTGACTATTGTGTGGGGCGACAAGTGGTTTGGTAGACCCTTACCGACGTTTCGAAGTAACGTACTGCCTCCATCTTCAGGGAACAAGTGTAAGCCTATCGTGGTAAAGGTGATGCGAGTATAGGAGACTGAATACTGATTTCGGGGCCCAGAGCGAAACATTTAAGACTATCAAATTAAGAAAATTGTGTGGGTCTCGGATTTGGATGATATTTGCTGGACGATCGCTCTTTACACTCACAAGTACAATTATTCGCACTTATAACGTCCTCGGATGTTTACCCTTCAGTGTTGTACACTCTCGCACCTCTAATGTCGGAGAAGCGTATTCTGCTCTGCCCGGAGTTCAGCTGTCCTTAGCTATCGTCGAAACTAGACTCTATTGGTCTCCAAGTCCAAGTCGCATTGCGACTGACGGTCTGTCAGTCTGTCTGTCTTGGTGTCGAGCCCCGGCTGGAGCTCATGACCAGATGTTTTTTTTCTTATATGAAACTTACTGTCCTGTTCATTTGGGGCGCCCTCTCTGACGAGAGGTCGGGTCTGTCATTTGTCAGAAATAGTCCGTACTTCTACTGTCTACTGGTCTCTTGTCGAATACGTACTGTTATATCCTGCATTTGTACTGAATAGAGAACATCTTGTCGAGGGGTAAATTTCGTCCACTGCTATGCAACAAATCTCTTGTTGCCGCGGGAATACATCTCGTTACAAATAACGGTGGCATTGATGCCTAGGAATTGTTAGCCGTTGACCAGTGATGGACGTCTTACCATCCAGCCTTCCTGGCGGCACGTCACATTATAAACATATTGGGTAAGGTTGTCATGTAGTCGATCTTTAAGTTTGGGATTTCGTCTCCAACCCGGCCCTTGGGTGATTAACGGTTATCAGCTTCACCAACTTCCTTGCTCTGTAAACACACACACACACACATGTATATATACACGTGTATATAAGTTACTGTTTCATTCTCCAATACACATTTGTTTTACGATGAGCCAATTTTGAGAAAATTTGTTATAGTTTCGTATAAAGTAGGGGTTACATTTGATTTATGCGAAACTAAATGAAACCTCCCTAATAATATTTAATTTCGGTACCCCGTAACCAAATTTAATTTAAATCCTTTCTTTAATTTCGGAGATTAAACTTTCCGATGGACAGCCCTCCACATTGTGTTCTTGCATCATATACTTTGTGCATACGTCGCATAATAGAATAAACATGTAGGCGCCCAGTTTCAAATTTAATAAGAATTTGTTCAGTAGTCTAAAACTTCTTTGAGGGCGCGTTATTTCCGGACAGTGATGTGGATCTTTACGTCACAATTAGACAGTCACTACTTTCAATTTTCAAATAAGAAATCCCGCTGAACATGCACGAATCTTCTTCCTTCCATAAGGTTGCCTGTTCAAGTTATGACGTGCCCACAGAGATGTTTTAGGCAGAATATAATAAAGCTTATTGGCCATATACGAGTATGTGCATTCATTTGTCTTATTTAAATTATATCCTGCTATTTCTTTCAGAGCCGGTCACGGTAACCGAGCGGTCTAAGGCATGTACTTTCTTCGCTCGCTCGGAAACCGGGATCGTGGGTTCGAATCCCACACAAGGCATGGATGTTTGGTGTGTGTATGCGTTTATTCTGTGTTTGTGTTGTCCTGTGTTTAGGTTGAGGCCTTGCGACGACCTGATCACCAGTCCAAGGTTTCCTACCGCCTGTAAAATGATCATGAAACCGAGAAATCAGCTCTACGCTCCAAATGGGGAGGGGGGCAAGAGTAGAGAGAGGGATTTCTTCTAGACGCCCAGTTGTACTCGATGTAATTGAGTGACTTTACCGCCAACCCGCCTCTTATAATTTAATTAGCCTTGAGTTCTGCACGCACTCTTTTTGTTTAGAGTGACAAGGGAAAATTTGTCCTTATGTTTTCACTGAGAGCTCGTTTAGTACGTATTAGTAACGGTTAATAAGCAAACACCATATGGGAAAGAACATTTGGAACGGCAGGCTTAATTTAATGTACAGTCACAACAGTTCACGGACATCCCCAGGCTACAATCGGACAACTGGCATTGTCATCCCGCAGCAGCCAATACATGAACCAGCGTGAGAAATAATAATAATAATAATAATAATACAGTAAACGGTGAGGTAAAAGGTAAAGGTATCCCTGTAACAGGCCTTGAAGACTCACAAGGTTGTAAGACGTCGAGGCTCTCATATTTCCTGAACAATGGGCTTTCAGAGGGCGGTGAGTTTGCCAACCCTATGCGCCAGCCGCCCTTTACCCCCCTCCCCCAGAAATGTTCCTGGTACTCATTTCTGTTAGCGGCTGAGTCGNGCTCGGAAAAGAGAAGAGTAGGCTGGAATTTGGGATTAATTTGGATATTACAGAAAGAGTTTATACGTGGAAGAGAAGGACGGAGCTTGTTCAGGATCTTTTCCAGTAGCGAAAACTGCGTACACTATTTGCTTCGATAATTTCGTGTGTTGATGATAGGCTGAAGATGATCTGATAATGATGAAGATGGTGATACTGTTGTTGCAGTAGAAGATTTATACACTACTTGTGAAATTAATTACATGGTTGCTTAGTTAACAGAAAGTAAATTCCTAAATAATAATTTTAGATTTCGGTGAAGGTTCTTACATTTTAAGTAGAATCTATTCATTGTCTCATGTAGACCGACAATTGCTGTAGGCCTGAATGTGTATAGTTTTACTGGTAGGGCATAAATCCCGTGCCCACCAGTCAGACCGCTTTATAACGGGGAAGAACAAAAAAAAACTATATCGGACATCGACTTGTAACTCTGCTTCATATTCAGGAGGACGTACTTTCAGATCTCTGCCTGGACGACGCGGGGGAAACCTCATAAAACATGAATCAAAATAACCGAACTCCGGGTCGAGAATCGAACCTGGTACCTTTCGAATAAGAAGCAGGAATGTTGATCACTGAATCATGAGGTTCGTTAGATGATGGGCATAGCGATCTAATGTAACGTATTGTCACGTATTTGGAGGTTGCGTGACTAATAATAATGGATTCTGGAATCGATTTACTGCCACTTCTGTACAATTACAATCAGTTACAACAGCTCACAATTAATAGCTGCCTAAGACTCGCTCCATTCTTTACTGGACTACGAGTGTCTTCTCTTCCAATGTGACGAATGAAGAACTAAGAGTCTCTCGCGACTTAACTCTCCTAAACTGAACTAACTTCCAGGCGAGCCGGATATAGATCACCATCTCCAACAGTTCCTATATTGCTCTGTTATTATTTGTGTTTTGTCCGTTGCTAAGAAACATGCCTAGCGACCTGCTACCCAGCAACAGAGCTCCTGCTGTTGACTGCATAACCTCGGGAATGTGTTACCGAACCGTTGTCTAGCAACGATCATATTCGTCACAGAATTATTTCGTGATTCCTCTGGACTCGGAAGGTAACTCCAAATTTACAACCTGTAATTACGAACCAGGAACTTTCTGAAAGCGAGCCAAGAGTTATCACGGAATTGATTCGCTCGGTTTTATTGATAGCAGAAAGCAGATTGTCAAAGGAGGAGGCATCTGTTCGCAAGCCACAATTTGAGAATCATTCTCTTCAAAGGATTTTGTTCGTGTCGCAGTTTGAAACGCTTTGTTGCCAAGGCAACGGATTTTCCGGTCTGTAAGTGTGTCATTGAAAGTTTGTCTTCTTTACTTTATTTATCTTTCATTCTTATCAGTGTTACTTTAAATATGTGAGCACATGGAAAAGAATAACGCAGAGAACCATGGGAGCTTCGTGCTTAATATTTGGAGCGTGCCAGTGCGTAAATACATCTTGTCACCATGAAGTGGAACAGATTTTGCGTCTGCTGAGTAACAGGGCTTTCTGATACGGAGGCTGTTTGGGTGCATACCGAATACCAATGCCGGAAATCTGCACCTGAATATGATTCGTCTATGTATCTTCGTGGCGTTGTTTGTGTTTACCCTGTTCAGTGTCACAGTGGCCGCGCGGTCTAAGTCAGGAACTGTCTTCCCTCGCTCGGACTCTAGGATCGTGGGTTCGAATCCAACTTTAAGGCATGGATGTTTGTGTTTGGTAGCGGCTTTGCGACGGGCCGATCCCCCGTCGTGGGAGTCCTACCGACTGTCTTAGATTATGAGAAAATAAAATGTACTTACCTTGACACCGTAAAGCTATGAGGAGCAGATTAAGAAAGAGAAGTATTAGTCATCCCTGTCGGAACAAAAGTTCCATGGACGCACATTTCTGTCTTGTGTCATAAGACCGCCTCTGTGGTCTAGTGGTCAGAATTCCTGGCTACAGGTCCAGAGATCCGGGTTCGATTCCTGTCGCTATCAAATTTTCTGAGAAGTAGGGGGTCTGGAACTGGGTCCACTCAGCCTTGTGATGATAATTGAGGAGCTATTTCAAGGAAATAGTGGCTCCGGCCGTGGGGATCCGTTGCACTGACCACGTGACACCCTCTATCAGCTAAAGTTGGCACTAACTTCACCGACAAGCGGCGGTCACTCGGTCGGTATAGTTCGCTTGCGGACTAAAACCACGGAGTTTGTTTGTTTTTTTATATGATTAGAGTGTTTATAGCGAAGAGGAGAATATGGGTGGGATATGAAACATTTGTTTTGTAGGTAAGAAATGCATATACAGTTGTGATCGCCAGTTCCTAAGGAAAGAGTTCATGCGGGAGAACCGGCTTTAATTAGAAGACAGTATAAAAATGGATGTTAGAGGATTGGAGGTGGATCGAACTGCCACGGGGTAGAATATGGAATGACGAGATTTTGTTGAAACGCTAATGAGACTTCCCATTCCTGAAAGGTAGTAAGTTTCTTGTTAAAGATATGAATCCTTGAGACAAGAAAGTCGGTTATTCCTTTACTTGTCCTGCATGTGTGAAGAGATGGGTTTCGCAATGAACCGATCCTTCACCCAGGGAATTGTGCCAAATGATAAATATCAAGGTCTTAAGTATTTCTCCCAATATACCTCCCAAAGTTAAAGTTATCCCCCCTTCCCAAATATCTNATCTATCTATCTATGGCTCTACAGCCTTTTTTTTTGGACCTTGGCCGCTTTTCAGTTTCTTGATCTTTTACACAGTCGATAGGCTCCTTGGACGGGGGATCAGACCGTAGCAAGGCCGCTACCTAAATACAGATCAACACAAACAGAATAAACGCACACGGACATCCATAACTCGAGTTGGATTCGAACCCATGATCCCAGTGTTTGAGCAGACGAAGCCAGTTCATGCCTTAGAACTCTCGGCCACTGTGACCCCCCCCCCCAATAGCTTCTCATTATAATATTTGGAATGTAATGAAAATGGATACAAGACATAACGGCGGCAGAGCATGCCACTGGTGTCCAACTTAGGAAGGAGATGATATAGGCTATATATGACAGCCCACTCACTCACTCACTCACTCACTCACTCACTCTTGCCAAGGTACATTCACATCAAGCGATAAAAATGTTTATATTCTGGGATGTAACCCCGTATTGTTGAACCCAACAGATGTTTTGGAGAAAGCCACCTACTTCATGCTGGCTTCTTGCTTGGCATACTCTTCGACCCCGAAGATGGAGGCGACATTATCCTCCGAAATGGCTGAATTTCCACGGGTTACATGGCGTTATATCCCAGAAGATAGAACTCTTCATAGCTACAGCTGTGAGAACCTTATGTCCTATACATCAAATGGTTTTCGCAAAAACAGCATTTCTTGGGTGGTTAATCGGCAGTGAGGTCTGATATGTTCACTGAAAGGAGAAACAAAAGGCAAACGGGAATCCCCGTCACAAATGGCTACTTCTCTTGTCCTTTGTGTTCGGCCTTCAGCCAACATTTGTCTCAGAATTTCCACTTTTGTTGTAATCCCAGGCTGACCACACTAGCCTCACTTCAGTGTATGCCACTCACCTAAAGTTAAGCACCCCTCTTGTCAGTGTAGATATGCAGTACCAACATTTATATTACAAATTATAAACATTGCGACGAGGCGAAGTTCTTGAGACAAATCTGGCAACTTCAGTGTACTTGGAACCCGTGTTAAGACTGAAATATTTGAAGGAAATTGGACGTCATAAATTCCGCATAGATGTTATTACTCCAATGATATTGTTAAGTTAATAATATTGTAGTGTGTAGACTCGTTGCTGGGTAAGTAGAAAGTAAATGTATCCCTGTAACAGGCCGTGGAGGCCCATAAGGTTGTGAGATATTGAGGTTCCCACATTTTCTAGACAGTCGGCCCATAGATGGCGGTAAGGTTGTCAGCCCTACGCGCCGGTCGCCCTTTATCCCCAAGAACATTCCAAGAATATTCCTGGTACTCATTTCTGTTAGAGGCTGAGTCGACCACAGGGCCATAATGCGACTGGAAGGATTAAGTAAATTGAAGATATTCAACTCATCGGGTTTCGATCCCGCGACCTTCCGGTTTGTATCATAGTGTCTGAATCAACTGCACTACCGGTGGTCCCCCCTCGTTTCTCGGCAACTGTCGCGAAACAACGCCCTTTGCTTGGGCAGCAGATCCTTAATAAACGGGGTTACGCAACCCGTTTCTGGGCAGCAGCTCAGTAAACACGTTCCCGCTGCAACGGACACGAACACAACAATAGAAGAACTGTGTTTTCCATGTTGTCCGTGCCGAGAAGTTATAACAAGGCTAGGTGGAGCAATGAGTTCAGTTGAGTTCTGCACGGGAGGCTGTGAAGCTAGAATCTGATGGCGCGAAGTTGAACAATCTCTACTTTTAGTAGCCTTTGTCAGGGAACGGCTGATGAAGGCACAGCAGTCTGGAAAACATTTAGCGGGTGCTGTGGTGATATGTGAATTGTGAAGATAGCAGTGACGCTGTAATTGCTTGTATAGTACCGAGTCGTATGTACAAGTTGTCAATAAATCCATTCACTAATTCAACCCCCGTCTATAGTCACACTCATACACTACCTGAAAATATGTTAAAGTAAAGGGGTTTAATAAAGTCCAGGTTTGATTTGGTAAGACACTGTCTTGACACGACTAATTAAATTTCAAGATAATTGGTTAACGATACGTTAGTTAATGAAGGTCACAGAGTTGGAAGGATTAAGCACGTAATCATGTTAAAGGCCTTTAATGGAATTAATCATGGAGTGTTCGTTTGCACGCAGTTGTGAAGCTGTTTACTGAACTTGGAAATGTTACGTTGCTTTGTTCAACTCTAGCTCCTGTCTGAATGAGCCCGTTCAGGTGATTGCGCGCGCTCGCGGGAGAAGTTAGAGTGCTACGGTGTACACACCCACACCACGAGACCTTACACTAGAAAGTTCTGAGAGAATCACAAGTCTTTGGGTTTCTGCCACTAGGGGCAGGCTCTGAGAGTTCAGTGCTAATGTATACGTTACGTGTAATTTGGACTTGAAGATGTTATCGCCTCTTTGAGGGGCGTTAAATCAGGGATTTTCATCATCGAGTTTCATACTTTGAGATGCCACGATTGGTTACCTGCTACTGTTATACGCTAGACTGATTTGAAGCCCGTAATTACTTTCCTGAAGTTGCAGTTGATCTGATGGGAAAGTACCGTTCTAATGGTTATGTCGAGCTTTAGAATGTAGAATTTGAGTTAATATGCCTAATTCACGCCACGATACGCTGCGAGATAAGAGCCTTTTGAGGAATTTGTTGAGTCTATTCGAAAAACATCCGATACCTGCTGACCATACCCATAGCTACCTACATTCTGTATATGCAACAAGGGCGGGGGGAAGAGTTCATTTGCAAACGTCTCGCCTGCCCTTTTGTGCTGTAGCAATATACGTCTGCTGGTTTTCGTATTGGCGTGCTATTGTTAAGTACTTAAATTTGTTTTCCGAGCTCGCTTTTACTCTATCATGTATGTAGTGTGTACAAGTAATGTGGTGGTGAAAAATTATATTTCGAGATTTTTATGGATTTGCATGTTTTGAGTTCCTGAATATGAAAAATTGGTTCCTGATATACCTTCTCTGTGTGTATGTATGGATATATGTATGTACGCATATACGTATCGTGAACTGACTCCGGAAAACCGGAATAGCGGAGCCAG
>NW_019734964.1:4739662-4818648 GCF_002891405.2 Cryptotermes secundus | reverse complement strand
TCTGCTTTTACCGGTTCTCACGGTCTCTTTGCTTGCAGATTTCTTATATACTTTTTCTTCTACCCTGAAGATGGAGGCGATACGTTCCTCCGAAACGTCGGTTAACACCACATATACACGGTGCCAAATCCCAGAAGACTGCTTTTTTCAAAGTTGTAAATGTATGAATGTGTTACCATTCCGGGACCAATAAATGTCTGATGCGATGTGTAGTTTAACTTGACTTCTGATTCATCTCGTGGACCCCTCCCCCTCTATTTTAGCCTACTTTCCTTATATTGAAAAAATGAAAACCGCCTATGAGACCACCTTGCTGTCTGTGTGTCCGTCTGTCCATCTGTTTCTATATCCCCCAAAATTTTTGTTAGGAGGCGTAAGAGATCATCTTGTTTTCTCTCTCTCTGTATACCCCCTATCGTTGGTAAGCAACGATAGTTTGTGTCCCTCCCCCCAATTTTTTCGTTTTCTGTGCTGTCCGTGTCGCGTCAAAGGAAAGTGGGCAATTGCTTTTCCCCAGAACTGCTAATTATTATATACTGTTCCATCTCTGAATATGTATCTTAAGGTAAAAATGTTCTTGTTTCTCTATACATTTATGAAGCATTCGAAATGAAACATTTTCATTACAAATATTCTGGGATGTGATGCTTTTTTAGACTGATAGATGGTTTACTGTCGTTTCGCCGGAATTTGCTGGCTTCATCTTCAGGGTAAAACTGGTCGAGTGCTGACCCGTGTTATCTTTAGTATCGAACCTCGTGTAAGCTCCTGGTCATCACTTTCAGAAGAATGCCCTGAGAGCCTCAAATCTCAAATTTGATTATTGACTTTCCCTATGCATTCTTATCTCTTCCCTTTTTATTCTTCCTTCTTTCGTGTTCGTGTTCGTTACATGAAAACGTATAGGCACACGACAGAGCCCTGGTATAGGTGTTGCTAATTAGTTCTTTGTGACCACTGTATGACGTGTCCTTAGTTTGCGGATGGAGAAGGCGGCCACCGGATACGGAGGATAAGCGTGCTCCTCCAACTTTAGGGGTAAAATAACTCCTATCCTTATAGAGAATACGCAGCACACCACGCATGCGCAGAATATATTCTGAAGCGGTTTGTGCGTGCGCGCGCGCGCGCGCGCGCGTCAGTAAGCTCCGATATTACTTTCAACTCGATTTCAGCATGGCCGTTATTCGAAATCTAACTCGGAAGACAGTAAATCCATTTAGCGTGCGTTTGGGAACTCGCTGGTGCGTCATGAAGACGAGGTAGGTGTGAGTGGGGTTCACTAGTTCGGACGCCGCCTTCCGCTGGAGGTAATACAGGCGAGGCAATGGAGTCGAATGGTCTGATTAGCTTCTAATTTCATAACTGTCAGAGAGAGAGAGACGTTGGGGTTTATCTCTTGCAACTTCTGTCCCAAGATGAATCCTAACTGCTCGTTTACCCAATGTTCGTGTGCTGGAAGAGCTGCTCCATTGTAACATACAATATATAGACCTATCTTTGACCACTGCATAACTCCAAACTTGATCCGTGGCTGATCTTGAATATGGTAGAAGTGTCGAAGTTCAATCCTGAAGATGGAGGCAGTATGTACGTCTGAAACGTGAGTGACATCACCCATAATCACGCGATGTACAAAAACCAAGGACACAATTAACATCCTGAATAATGTAGTTTTTATACGGCATTTTTTTGTATACTCAGTGAACCGGGCTGTTGTGAACACGGTGATGAACCATCGAGTTCCATAAAGGTAGGCTGACCAACTGTTAGCTTCTCAAGAAGGAATGTGGCTCATGGAATTAGTTAATTATTTTGTATAATATAGGACAGAAAATTATTTAGTTATTTTGTATAATATAAAACATGAATTTAGTAAAGTGATTAATTATATTATATAGTATATTCCAGCAATTTTCAATCTGGTGTGACGCGAAGGATGCGCAGGTTTGGCGCGGGAATTTGGAAAAAGGTCGAAAAGAAGAGTGAAAAAATTGAGGACTAAAAAATCGTCGAAATTCATGATCAACATTATTTTAAAAATAACACACTGATTAGAATTTTAGCTATTGAACTCTTAAACATAATTTTATTATTCGTTCTTTAATGATAAAATCTCTCCTTTACAAATTTATGGTGTGATTTGACAATTTTATCGCCTTGTTCGGTGTGCCGTATGGTAAAAGACGTTGAAAAACTCTGATATAGACCATTAAGGTAACTAATTATATTGTCACGTGTATGAGTGGGACTATAGATGGAGTTTGGATCGGTAACTCAATTTATTGCACTCTTTGCTACAGCGCGTGGCTACGCTTTACACTTCATTGCCGCTGCTTGGTAGCGGTTTCCAACGACAGATCTTCCCCTTACTCTGTGTTCCCGAACTGTCCCCCGGCCTCAGCTATCAGCTTCTAACAGCAACAGCTCACAAGGACTGAACCGCAGTAGTTCTCTGACTGCAACTCGAAGTCAAAAGTCAAAGTCAAACCGACTGTCAGTCTGCCAGTCTGTCTTGATGTCAAGCTACTTCTGAGGCCCAGCACCAGATCTCTGTTAATGTCAGACAGTTGCGGCGCCCTCTCTGGCGGGATGACGGTTCTGTCGTCTACAATTACTGTTGGCCTTCGCCAGTGCAGTCATTTACCGCCTGTGAAATCTAGCGGTCATTTTTGTTAATGAGTTTTAGTATCATTGTTGTGATGGCCATTATTCTGTCTTCTTCTGACTCGGTCCCATTGAGCTCTGTCTTGACCTGCTGAAATACCGTTTCGACTACTATGGACTTGTTCAGAGACGAGCTGTTTGCATTAGGATCCTGAACTTGACTTTGTACTTGTTGATTGTGCCTCAAGGGAGGGGGCGCAGGCCTCTGCAGCTGAGGGCGGCTGAGGCTGCTGCGTAGCAACGTCGCAAGGGACAGTCCTGGGGCGGTGCGGTTGAAGAGAACGCCCTTCCCACTGTAGTCTTGGGCGCTCTCTCCGACTTTCTCTTTCGCCTCTGCCTTGGTGAACCGCAGCCTCGACAGTTGGAGGGTTGGGGTTCCTCTCCGTCCACTAACTCGCAGTTGCAGCATGTCGGTGTCGATTTTGCATTGCCCTTTCCCGGGCACTCCTTGTGCAGGTGACCGCCCCCCCACCACATACAGCGGGGAGGTTGCTTGCAGTTAGCCCAGACATGGCCGAAATTTGGCAGTTGTAACATTGCGCGAGACCAGCGTGGGCTTTTCATGCCTCTGCGCTGATTGCAATGTGGCAAGGGCTCGTCAGTTGAATATCTCAGAGAAATTCACGACCTAGGTAAGGTTATTAGGAACAGGGGAACGTGTGCTGTGGTTGTTCCTTCTGCAGGTGATCGGCGGTTGGTAGACAACTGTTTGACGCTGATAACATGAAAGCCAATGTGCAACAACCCATCTGATATGTTGACAGCAGCTGAGTTTGAGCCTGTGTCTTATATTACGACCGACCGTAAGACATATTTAATATTGTCACATGATGGAGTGACAGACGGGGTTTTGATTGGTAATTAGATTTATTGAACTCTTACAGAACGTAACTACAAGTAACTATAGCACTATCGCTAATTCACACACTCTACAATTCACTACAGCACGCACTGAGTCTCCTCAGTCTTCTTATCTTCACCAGCCGTTGTCTGGTAACGGCTCTCAATGCCGTTAATCCCTCAACTTCCGTGTTCACGTCCTTATTGGCCGGCGACTGTCTCATAACTAACTAAACTCAAGAGTTATCCTGCTTATAACACCTCGGCTCGGACCGCATAGAAAACATTGTTTCCAAAAGTTCTGTTGTTACGCCACGCAGTTATCGCACGGACCCCGTAAAGAACACCGCGCCTTCCAGTTAGTCCGTTGGTGTTGTTTGGGAATCTGTTGCCTAGCAACGGGCTTTGTATACAGAGTCATTACTTAGCAACGGGTCTGAATAATGCAGTATATTTTTCCATGCTTGAAATGGCTGCTGATGCGATTGCTGAGTTTGCGCGCTGTGTTTTGTCTGTTATAATGTAGCAGTGTAACAGAATACATAATCGCCTGTCCGTCTACCCTTTGTCTGACTGGAGAGCAGGAGAAGTGAGAAGATGCTATTAGTTTGGCGGCGTAATTTAATTGAGTTCAATCTGATGGGTCAGCACCAGAATTCCTGGAATGGAACGGGTACAGCCTGCTCTCAGATTACGTTCTCTGTTTGGCGTCTTCTTACAAGAGTTAAATTAAGTTTCAGCGCAGGAAATTCGGCAGGCAGTTTTGATTCATGGAAAAACTGGCGTCTTGGTTTGCGATGTTGAATCTGTTGATGAGCAAATCTTTTGACACAAACTAAAATGAAAGGCTGATCAAATTACAGATCACTGCTTTCGACAATCTGCAGCGCTCTTTCGGCCTGTTTTCTTACGTATGGTACACCTCTCTAAGTCAAGGAGAATGAGATGGGCAGGGCATGTGGCACGAATGGGGGAGAAGATGAATGCATATGGGATAGTGGTGGGAAAGCCAGATGGAGATAAACGGGAAGACCAAGGCGTAGGTGGGTGGACAATATTAAAATGGATCTTAGAGAGATGGGTTGGGATGATATGGTTAGGATAATGGCCAGTGGAGGGCTCTAGTAGTAATGAACCTTTGGGATCCATAAAATCCTGGGAAGTTCTTCAGCAGCTGCACAATTGGCGGCTTTTCAAGAAGGGCTCAGCTCCATGAGTGAGGGTACACCTATCTTTTGTCTTCCTGTATATTTAATTTCGTAAAATTTCCTGTTTACCTTTTACCATTTATTTCATCCTCTTTCATAGAATCTTTCCCTCTTCCTTGGTTTTGCCCTCTGTTTTCTTTCTAGAAATCCCCATCCGCTTTCATCGAGAAGGTTGATCTAGCGGCAACGCTCTAAATTCATATTAAGGAGTTGTTCGGTTCGAATCCAGGTCGGTACCCTCGCTGTTCTGAGATTCTGGTTTTCCTCAGTCCCTCCAGTAAATATTTGGATAGTGCCTTGATTAGGACACTATCATTTCCTTCCAAATCCTTTACCATTCAACATTCATCCCGTGACTCGGCCTATGTGGTCTAAATACTGACCCAACATTTTCTGATGCTCTTAACAGGTGAGGCGAACTGTCGTGACAAATGTAACCGTTTTCTCAGTGTAGCCAGGGCGGATTTTTATGCGATTTTATATTGTCTACATTAAAATTAATTTCAATTGATGCTAATACGTATTTAACGCGAAGTCAAAAATCAGTATAGGCTTATAAAAAGTAGTTCAGCCTATAAAATGATATTATATGATATTACTTGAAACATGTTTCTGTGTTGTGAGTATTTAGCGAAATAAATGAAAAATAATTTCTGTTTGTGCGAAGAGTAACATACATGTATCGTTACAATACTAAGTTTGTATCTGATGTGAATGAACATCAAGGCCAATGATGATTAAAATGGTATAGTCTAGACAGTATTGAAAAGCGTGTATGGGCCTTATTCTATCGCAATACATTTCCCATTTTTATATTTACATGACGAGGCCAGCATATAAGCACAGGGTCAATTTTTAATCACTTAACGAGTTCACGGCTCTGCGCTTCACGGCGACCAGTGCGCCGCTGGCTGCGAGGCGCGTACGAATTTTGCCGACGAATCAATATGCCTGTTGACCGGTACCGTTCGGAATGAAGCAGTTACAGTTCAGAGATCACAGGTGTTAAAATGCTGTCCCTCTACACGTAGATATTGTTTCGAAATTAATTTTTTCGTTAGAAACACAGATACGAGAATCCTTCTTCCACTTACAGGACACCAGACACCAACATTCACTGGATGGCTTCAGAAATTTTGTTGCCGTTCTTGCACTAGACTCTGACACTGCAGTCTTGAGCTAGACGTTTCAGCGATTTTGTGTGTCTATGAATAAGTCTGGCACATTGTTCTAAGTTTATTCACCAAATTGTGAATTTTTTATCTGTTGGGAACTCTTTCATAACGAAATATACGTCGAAATTTTCGCCGACACTTTCCAGCAAATCCTATTTCACATAGGTGTCATACAGAACTACACGTTATACCGCGTCATGACGGAACACGCCGCACGCTAACTATAACTGAGAACAAATGGCTAATGGTGTTGATAACGGAGCTGAAAACTGCTTCCTACTGCTGACAAATCATAAACAAACTCTCACACATGAACCGCAATGCTAGTCCTGAAGCATAATGCCATCAAACGGTCTACAAGTTAATTACTTCCCTTCTTTCCAAACGTTATCGGCTGATTCATCGGCAAAATTCTTATACGCCTGGCGGCAAACAGCGCACCTCTCGTCATGAAGCGCGAGCCGTGAACTCGTCAAGTTACTAAAAAAAGATCCTGTATAACAGAACCCACTGCATGAGAAATTGGTGTCAATTTGAACAAGCTGGCGATGTCACACACACACACACACACACACACTCATTGGAGTTGGAATTAGTGTTCTGGTGACCCTTCACCTGCATATTAAGGCTAGATCACCACAGTAACCTTGCCCAGTGTTTATTTAATTTCTTACTGTGGCGTATTTAGTGATGTTACCAGTAGCCCAGATTGTATATGCGCTAGATGGAAGGATGATAGTGAAATTTGAATGGATCTTCAAGGAAGTGGTCATGGCAAACATATCTGAGGCACTATCCCATCATTTTCTTGGAGGGGGTGAGGAAAATTACGGAAAATTTTATTCATGGTATTCGATGTCTCGACCGAGATCCGAACTGTGTACATCACTAATGTAGGAAGAAGCGTTTACCGCTTCGAGCCTACTTTCTCCGTTACACAGTGCTAATAAATGGAAATTGGCCACGATTAACCATTAAGAGACTCACTCCGTACCTCAAAGAAAACACATTTCGTCCCCTCTACAAATCCCAACCGGTTAATGCTGTTTAAGTAAAAAGTAGATGTTTATTGTGAGAACCATACGGAACATATAAATATACTCTCGTGTGTTAAAGCGTGTGGTACCCATAGTTACCATTGGGTTGGGACGCGCCATAGCTCAAGCGGTTAGTCGCTGGCATCCCACCGCGGCGGCCCGGGTTCGATCCTGGGTCTGGTCAAGTGGGATTTGTGGTGGACAAAGTGGCGCTGGGGCAGGTTTTCTCCGAGTACTTCGGTTTCCCCTGCCAATCTTCATTCCACCAATTGCTCCACAATCACCCTCACCTATCATCTGGGGCTGGTACAATAGGCCAGAAGTGGCCGCAGTACAAGGGACTTAGTCCCACCCCACTAGCAAAAGAAAAGCCATTGGGTTTTAAAAGCCTAAGTAAACCTCGACTTGTGGTAACAGAATTTCAGACATCGTACTTAATTTGTTTATACCACTTTCCATCCCCGGAAGTGAGTGTATATATTCGTTCGTCACGTGTATAAGTTCTAATCCCACTTCTGACACCAGTTGTCGCGTATCGGGCGTATAACGCGACAAATAACTTCACGCCGTATTTGATATAGCGAATTTTATTTCACATTCGCTCTTACAATCACCCAAATTACAGATTTACGATTACTGCTATCTGCAGTATCACAAATAGTACACTCCAAATGCCACAATACAACTGGTTGCTGGCTAACTCGGGACTAACTCGGAGGTAGCTCGAGGACAAACTCTGAGGTAGCTCCAGGACTCACTGACTGACTCAGTACTAACTGACTGTGAATAGCCTNTATATATATATATATATATATATGCTGATTATTGAATTATGTTTGGATATCTCATAATGTGATTAATAGTCGAATGATTTAAGCAATGTCCTTCACGATCCGGTCGCTTTACATCCGGATGCATACCCGGTGCGAACATGACGGCAAAGACACTAATCTCATTTCGTAGAAGCAGAAATCGAACAACCCAGTACGTTCCCAGTCAATTTATCGACTGAACTGCCAATTTCAGGTTAGGTATATTTTGGTGTGACCTCATTTCTTACGCCGATTCTCAAACGAATGCGCTAACCGTATCTTGAATGCGAATCGAAGTCGTGACGTTTGAATTCAGAATTGCACTACCTTTAATTTTAACGAAATCGGTCACAAGATTAGGAAGGAGAATAAGGAAGAAGGAAGAGTAAGAAGTTAACTGTTATCTTCATCTTTAGAATTGCGAAGACAAATGTTTAAACCCGAAAAATCGTGTTTTATACAGAGTGGTCATGTAGCTCCAGCGCCAGGCATTCAGCAATAAAATCAATATTTGTGCGGCGAAGGTGATCAGATGTAGGTGCATGTTTGCGTTCTTCTGAGACTGAATCCTGTCACATGAAGTGCTGAAAGCAGTCGCCCTCGACGTCGATGCACTACTGGACGCGATGCTCAAAATTGGCGAATACACTGTGTAATATATTTGCAGGAATGACTCCAATTACACAGAATATTTTATAGATGTCATCGACTCTGCGAATCTTGTTTGTAAAGACATTCCGTTAAGAAACCCCACAGGGGCAGGGTATGTTATGGGGACCAATCAGGTTGTGGTAACTCGGTTTTAAAAAAAAAAAAAAAAAAAGCTTTCAGTTTCCATAATGCGTGAATTTAACTTGTTACATATTGCTCCATCTTTTCTGTAGCCAGTACATGTGGATTACAAAAAAAAAAAATTGAACAGAACATTTGTATTTAAAACTATCAAACGTCAAACAAATATTTCCCTTATGAAATTCGGATTGCGTTAATTGGAGCAAAAATTTGCTGATAGGCAGGTGCATTGATTATGATTATACAGATTTTTTGAAACGTAGAATGGAAATGGTTGCTTTCGGCAGTGACAGGAATACACATACACGAAAAGCGCGCGCGCTCGCTTACACACACACACACACACACACACAGAGGCTGAAACAGAAACAAGCTGAAGCTCTAATTATGTTTGTGCGAGAAGCGTGCAGTTAGCCTTCATCTAATGGATCCACGCCAGAAAACTTATCACGGTTACGATCTATCGTCATGGTGCCTAACTAATGGAAGAAATTCTCTGTCTCGCCATCTCTGATCTCGCTAGTCGCGGCAGTCCACGTACACTGGCGACCAGCACGCACGTGACCAAGATATCATCCACGAAATTCCCACAGTTGCAAAAACAGAACACAAGAAATAACACCACCACACACAACATATCGTGTTACATAATTTTAAAAATTAACGCGTTGCCAGGTAACAGCTCTGTAAACACGGTCCAATAGCAACAACAGGGGAAGCTGTGTTTTCTGTAGATCAGACCGACTAGCTAATAGACTGGCTGGATAGCGATCACGTGATGTGTTTACTGTATATGTCCGTTCCGCGGCTATATAGGTATAGAATTCGTTCAAGGCAGTTACGCCCGTATGGAGGCGGGGTCGAATACCTCCACCGTGACCCTGCGCGTCGTAGGAGGCGACGAAAAGGGAAGTCTTAAATTTGAGGCAGTAATATATGGTCGCAGGTACCAAGGGACTTGGACCAGAGAAAGACTGCTCTGGCAATGGCCAGTAGCATATACAAAAGACAGACCCGTCCTCTCGTCAGAGAGGACGCTCCACAAAAACAAGACCGTAACTATCAAAGAGTAATAAATATCTGGACATGAGCCTCAGGTGGGGCTCCACGCCAAGACTTCGCTACTAGCTGACTGACTGACTGACTGACTGACTGACTGACTGAAAGTCAGTCACAATGTCACTTTCACTTTCACTTTCACTTTCAAGGCAGTTACAAGTCAGTCTTAAGCAGGATGATTGAGTCCAGAAGAATTTTTATTTCCGAGGTTCCAGAGCGATCGAAGACCAAATAACAAGAAGACTTCATAGTGATTTGAAGTGCTAGTTTCTGTGTTGAGATACGTTGCTAGGAGACGAATAGTGTAAACTGAGAGTCCTGGTGTGTGTGCAACGGTGAGGCTGGAAAGTGTGTAAATCAGCAATAGCGCTGTGTTAATTGTGATTAAGAGATCTAGTAACCGAAGTGCTAATAAATCCAATCATCCGAACTATAACCCGTTATTTTCATTGCGCGTAACCCCTTACCCGTGGCATTATTTTAAGAGGAACCAATTTCGTTCAAAAAATAAACTTTCTGGACGCAAAGTGCTCACGGCTTGTATAATACTAGAAGGCATTATAACAATTTACGCAAATCGTCATATACAACTGATGAGGGGCCTGTACGGCCGAAAAATATCGTCGAATTTACACGAAATCATGGACTAAGTGCTGGTTCGAACAGTAAGTTTGTGAAGCTGCACTGAAGACTTTATTGTGTGCGTATATTATGAAGCCATAAAATCAGTTCGAGATATTCGTGTTTAAATATCTGCATTATACTAAATTGCGTGTTAAATATCGAAGCGGTTAGAAAATTACTTCTACAATTGATAACATATATCTTAACCACAAGTGCAGATTGATTACGGTTTGCAAGGTCCTTAATATAGAAAGCAGTAACCGGTTAACCACAAGGACTAAATTAGCAACTGAGGAATTATCTGGCTTAGTTTCAGGTTTTGGAAGTGTTATTTGTTTATTTATTATTGAACGACGCTCTCAGTGGGCCATATTATATAGTCTGGAATTATAGAAAGACAAATAATGAACCGAAAGGGATGTGGAAGGAAGCTGTCGTGCCCTAATTCGATGTACTGTTCAGGAGTTTACCCAGATGGAATGAAGAAAATCACGGAAAATCTCAACGAGGATAGTCGATGTGCCAGCCGAAATTCAGTCCAGACATCTCCCGAATATAATTCAGAAGCGCTGCCGTTTGCATTCGTGCGTTGCATTTGACTTGATATTACGATTGGATATTATACAGGATGTTCAATCAAGGAGGAAACTTCGCAACACCGTTGACCGTGCCCAACATTCTTCACAGATTGCTGCTGTAATTGTCACTGTAGCGGCGTGCGTTTATCAGCGCTAATGACTCATTCTGCTGTCAGCAGTTAGAGTAGCAATATGTGAGGAATGTTGGACCGGATCAGCGGTGTTGCAGAGTTTCCTCCTTAACTGAACGCAATGTATTACACGCAATACCGTATTTACGCATGTATAGGCCGCGTGCGTGTATAGGCCGCAGCACAATTTTCAGACAGAAATTATAGAAAAAATAATTTTCTTGGAATATTATTTCAGGAGTAGAACACCCTGTATTACTAATTATGAATATAATTTTTTTTAAATGAAGTGTGATTTCGAATATTTCGAATATAAGCCGCACCCCAGTTTTCCTCTTGAATTTTTGGCAAAAAATGTGCGGCCTATACATGCGTAAATACGGTATTTAAGAGCTGGCATAGGAAATTCTCTATATTACTTATGCTTTTGAGAACTTCGTATGATTGTGTAAGATTTGAGGTTTTCACGGCGGTGCCTGTGAAGAAAGCAGTCTTCTGGGATGTGGCGCAGTGCAGATATTGTGTGATACCGACGTTTCGGGGGGAACGTATCGCCTCCACCTTTAGGGTAGAAGAAAAAAGAAGAAAATCCACAAGCAAAGAACCAGCGTGAGCAGGTTCTAATAGACGATATGTTCCCCCTAAACGTCGGTTAACACAATATCTGCACGGCGCTACATCCCAGAAGACTGCTTTCTTCTTATGATCATCACAGTCTGACCTTGTTTGTGGTAAATGTTCAACAGGGTAATTACCTGTTGGCTCTACCGAGAGCAGAAGCGCTGGCAGTGGCGAGCTGGAAAATATAACGATAGAGATGTAAAAAAAGAGAGAAGTTGTTTGATGTGTGCGCGAAACAAAGTTAGCTAGGGGGAAATGATTTCTCAGCGTTTATGGATGGTTGAGTACATGAATGTGAATTATCTAAAGAGGAAATGGAATTCTGATGGACTGTTAGCCAACTGCTGCGATTTCGAAACTAGATATACCTGCTGCGGATTTAAAACAGACTTCGCTTTAATAATTTTTGCTTTGAGCCATGGTCACGTCCATAATAATGTAACATTTTGCTGTACGGCCTACATTATATCTCGTCTGCTGCCGTTCTGTATAGGATATCTTAAGCCTAAAGCTAAAGAAATCTTAAGAGATAGCCTTGCTGTGTGTGTGTGTCCTCTAACGCGTGAAGGCTGGAATAGTGGAGCCATAAGAGATGGCCGTTGCTAGGCAATCATTCGGTAAACACGTTCCCGCGGCAGCGAGTACATACAACAGTAGCACTGCTGGACGCGGTGTTATGCGGTCGTGTCGTATTATTCTTTTTTATTGATAGTGGGGTGGGACTAAGTCCCTTGTACTGCGGCCACTTTTGGTCTATTGTACCAGCCCCAGATGATAGGTGAGGGTGATTGTAGAGCAGTAGGTGGAATGAAGATTGGGAGGGGAAACCGAAGTACTCGGATAAAACCTACCCCAGCGCAACTTTGTCCACCACAAATCCCACTTGAACAGACCCGGGATCGAACCCGGGCCGTCGCGTTGGGAAGCCAGCGACTAACCACTTGAGCTATGGCGCGGCCCCCGTGTCGTATTAAGTAATCAGTATGTGTTGAAATGAAAATTTGCATCCGGAAGGTCCTGTGACCGGCCAACTAGATCAAGGTTTTCCCTGGTTTTATTCGATCCTAGAGCAAATGATGAGCTGGTACCCAAATTCCATGTTTCACTACACGCTTCGCGTGCAGCTCGCCCATTGGTAACATCAAAATTTCGATCTAATATAGCCCTCCCAACGTTAGCTTAAATTTTACTATAATACAGCCCTTCCATTGATATTAAAAAAATTCAACCATATGCGTTACCTATACCAGAAGGACAAGCGGGCACTGCCTGGGAACCTTCAAAACCGGAGATGTAGTTTCTTACCCTCCCCCTCAATGTAATGTCTCTCACCCCCCCCTTTCCCACTTTGTATCTTCTATCTCTTTGTGAAAGTAAGCGATGTTCTACTCAGAACTTCTTGTGTATTCACGTTTTCTTTTTCCTAGATTAAAGATTAATAATACCAAAGCCATATTTGTCTTTTGTGTTACGAGTATTTCTATCACGGGAACATGTGAGGTCTAATCCTTTGGAACCCTAAATGCACCACATCGTCATCGAGTGTTTTAAATGTTCATTTATTCGAAATATCGTATAGTAGCATCATGTTGTGTCAGATATATAGAAATTATGTAAATTCCGTCTACACAACTATAATATATTGTATATTATATATTTATTTACTCTTGATACATGGTTCGGCCGTAGAAGCCATCTTACAGCAGTATTACTTCGAATATGCGTATTGTTTTCCGTTTCTTAATCCTATACACAGTCGGTACACTCCTTGGACGTGGATCAGCCCGTCGCTAGGCCGCTACCTACACACAGAATAAACGCACACACATATATATGCCCCCAGTTGGATTCGAACCCATCATCCCAGTTTTCGAGCGGGCGAAGAGGGTCCCTGCCTTGGACCGCGCGGCACCTGTGATCGGCAATATGTGTTCTGCGCGAGGGATGTTGGGTCTCGCACTTTATTTCTGGAGGAAGAGTGCATTGAACTGAAATGCGTAGGCTACCCCGCGTTACAGTAATCACAGGAAACGATGTTTTCATACCACAGCCAGAAGCAATAAGCGTTTTCTTCTTTTGTACATATTTCCATATGGCGATATGGAGGGTACAGACTTTGTATCTGTGCCGTACAGTACGTCCGGATTTTCGTGGAGCCGGGATTGCTGAGCCGGTAGAGCAGCAGGCTACAGGCTGAACGGCGGGGATTCGATTCACGGCACAGGCAAAATTTCTTTTCCACTCCGCAGCGTCCAGACCGGCTCTGGGGGCCACACAACCTCCTACCCAGTGGGGACCGGAGACTCATTCCCTGAAGGCAAAGCGGCTGGAGCGTCAAGTTGACCACTCACCTTTATCTGTCGACGAGGTCAAGACTAGTAGAGCTTACCTTCAATCCCCCATACGCCTTCATGGCGTGGTGCATAATTAATTAGGCATAAGGACAAAATTGCATGTTTTACGTCCGGATTTCAGTATCTGAAGTCGATAATTCTACGAACTGTATGTCATTGGGACCGCCTCTGTGGTTTAGTGGTCAGAGTTCCTTGCTACAGATCCAGAGGTCCGGGTTCGATTCCCGGCGCTACCAGATTTTCTGAGAAGTAATGTGTCTGGAACGGGGTCAACTCAGCCTCTTAAGAATAACTGAGAAGCTATTTCAAGGAAACAGCGGCTCCGGTCTAGAAACCCGAAATTAACGGCCGCAGGGATTCATTGCGCTGACCACGTGACACCCTCCATCCGCTAAAGTTGACACTAGCTTCGCCGACAAACGGCGGTCGCTCGGTCGGTATAGTTCGCCTGCGGACTAAAACCACGGAGTTTGTTTGTTGTTTTGTTTGTATGTTATTGGAGAAAGGACATAAAAGTTTGGATGATGGAAAGCAGAAGAAAATAAATGCGGGAAAGAAAGAAAGGGGGAAGGAAGATAAAAGGAAAACGTTTAACGACGCTGTCAATAGCTCAGACCATATATATATATGTACGTATAGTAGTAGAATAAGTAGGGAGTAACGAATTAGAGGGCATTTGGCTGGGGGAGTGCTTGAGGAAAACAACTATAAACCGTATATCAGTAACTGGACTCCGGGCTGGAATTTATACCCGGTATTTATCGAATGCGAAGCAGCAGTAATACGCACTCGACTGCGATGCTTGGCGAAAGGGGAACAGAAAGAGAGAACGAATGATATACTTAAGAATAAAGAAGAAGGGAGTTGGGGAATAAATAAATAACAGAGAATAGGCATAGTAATTAGAGAAGTAGGAGAGGAAGTGGGAAAGAGAGAAAGTAAAACAGAAACCAAATGATAATAAAGAGAGAAAGAAATTAAGGCCAGAAATAAACACGAGTGAAATGAAACGTGAGAGAGATCCAGAGGAGCAACACACGAAACACGGTTTAATACAGAATTCTTGCACCATAATGAACCATAATCGCCCAGTGTGGCGGCCCTATTTGCATGTTTGCTACAAGATGTACGAGGAAAGACCTTGCTGTATGTCTCGAAAAATGGCCGTGTCCTGAGTAAACACGAGATAAATTGAACAAACCGCTGCTGAGGCAGACCTTCGTGTAATTCAATTTGTTTGTGTAGTCATTACGTTTTCACCTTGCGCTGTAGGAAGGATTATGCTTGGTCTGCAGAACGTTGGCCGGGCATCTCACCGGTTCTGCCTTGAGGCATTGCAGAATTGCTTGCTAAGTTTGATGTTCTAGTCCGTTTCCTTGGGAAAAGCGTAGGTACTGAAACGTAGTCTTTTCTTTACGCCCATCACTGTTAGGCTGATTTTCATTTGTTTTCTTGTATTGTGGCCGTCCACATATCAATAAGAAATAAATCTGATAACTTACATTGGTTTTATTTAATGACTGCTGCATGTTTCGGTCCATATTTAGGATCATCTTCAGGCAGTTTCGTTAAGTACGTGTCATGTTATTGAAATATCCTAATCAGGATCCGTCTTAGTGATAATCATTATAATTATAATACATGGAATTATTACTAAAATCATAAAATTGTAATAATAATGTAAATATAATACAAATTTAGTATCATTGTAATAAAATTATTATTAAAAGTCATAAAAATTAATTACAATAACACGTATTATAATTATAATGATTAACACTAATATGGGTTTATATTGGGGGGCAGACGGGATCGTAGTTTATTTTTATTGCTACTGGGTGGGACTAAATCCCTTGTACTGCGGCCACTTGTGGCCTATTGTACCAGCTCCAGGTGATAGGTGAGGGTGATTGTGGAGCAATTGGTGGAATGAAGATTGGCAGGGGAAACCGAAGTACTCGTAGGAAATCTGCCCCAGCGCCACTTTGTCCACCACAAATCCCACTTGACTAGACCCGGGATCAAACCCGGGCCGCCGCGGTGGGAAGCCAACTGCTAACCGCTTGAGCTATGGCGGGGCCCTATGAGATATGAAAGTTAGGCATGATCTGCTCTGTAAAGCCTGTACTGACAGAGGACTTCTGTGTAAAGCAAAAGGAAGAGTTTTCGATAACACATTATATGTGCGAAAGGTCGAGTGTATTCATAAGAGACAACCCCTTCTTCTCGTCAGAGAGGATATTACATACAGACTATTACCGCAAGAGTTCAGTTGGAAAAAAAAAATCTCTGGTCGTCGTCCTCAAGGGCTTGACTCCGGGACGAACTGATTGGCAGTAATCCGCCAGTCGTAAAGTAACACTCTCTCTCTCTCTCTCAACCAGTATTGAGTACGAGTTACGAGTACTGAATATTGAGTAAGAGGAGATATGAGCAGTATTGAGTATTCAGTATGAGTATTGAGGATGGAGTATTTGGTGAGCATTTTGAGTACTTGAGACTTCGCAAAAGACCTGTGAAGATTTAAAGGGTGATTAAGAAGACTTTATGTGTGCGACGGTGCAGTGATACTGGAAGTGTAATTGGAAGATCTCATGTCCAATAAACTGGACTGATTTGAAGTGCCAATTCCTATGTGAAGATCCGTTGCTGGGAAACGACTAGTGGAAGAGAGAAAATCCTAGTGCGTATGCAACGTCGAATTGAAGTGTGTGTAAATCAACGATAGCGCTGTAATTTGAGGGTAATCAAGCTGTCAATAAATCCAATCATCCGAACTAGAACCCGTCATTTCGTCACGCGTACCCTCTACACGTGACAATATATAGAAAATAACTTTTTTGAACCATATGTACGAGGGTCATACTGAAAGTCATGAAAAACAAATTTTTTGTGAAGTAACATGCTTTATTATTGACAAACCAAATACACCACCTCAATCTGTAGACCTTTCTTTATTTTTCCACATAATCGCCACTTCTTTGTATACATTTTTCCCAGCGTTCTGGGAGTTTGAAAATTCCCCTTCTGTAAAATTCCGTTCCAGCCATCCGAAGACACTGACACACTGCTTTGTGAATTGCTTCCCTTGTCTCGAAACGTTGTCCACGCAGCTGATCCTTCACAAATCCGAAAAGATGGTAGTTGGAGGGTGCCAGATCAGGGCTATTGGAGGGGTGTGGAAGAATTTCCCACCCCATCTTTGCAGTTGCTTCCAACGTGACCTTTGTGGTCTTCGGTCAATAACCGCGGGACCCAACGAGCACAAACTTTCCTATAGCCCAAGCTTTCAATCATCTCCTGTACTTCACTGTGCCCTATTCCAAGTTTTCGGGCTACTGTGTCCACAGTCACACGCCTGTCATCTTGAATGATCTCATCCACTCTTTCCTTGTTGCGTTCAGTTGAGGCTGTTCGAGGACGACCGCTCCGAGGCGCATCTTCGATGCTGGTGTTTCCATATTTAAAATGTTTCACCCATCTTCGAACACTGCCCGCACCCATGCGCACACTACCATAAGCACACTGAATTCAGCAAGCAGTGCGTTAGTGTCTTCGGATGGCTGGAACGGAATTTTACAGAAAGGAAATTTTTAAACTCCCAGAACGCTGGGAGAAATGTGCACAAAGAAGTGACGATTATGTGGAAAAATAAAGAAAGGTCTGTAGATTGAGGTGGTGTAGTTGGTTTGTCAATAATAAAGCATGTTACTTCACAAAAAATTGTTGCTCATGACTTTCAGTACGACCTACGTATATAAATACCCCTGTGGGTCTGCATAGGTGTGAAATTTGGTCTTAGAAATTAAGGGAAGAACACTGACTGAGTGTGTTTGGGAAGAGGGTGTTAGGACAATATTTTGACCGAAGACAGATGAAATTTCGGCAGATTAGGGAAAACTATATAATGAAAATATTCACAACTTCTCCAAGTATAATTAGAAAGATGAAGTCAAGGAGGTTGAGGTGGGCAGGGCATGTAGCACGAATGGATGAGAAGCGGATTGCATATAGAATATTTGTGGCAAAGCTAGAAAGAAAGGGACCACTGGGAAGACCAAGGGGAAGATGGGTGAACAATATTAAAATGCATCTTAGAGAGATAGGATGGATTGGATTGATCTGGTTCAGGATAGGAACAAGTGGAGGCTCTTGTTAACACGGAAATTAACCTTCGGATTCCATAAAATGCTGGGAAATTCTTGAGTAACTCGAGTAGCTGCAGAATTGGCGGCTTCTCAAAAAGGGCTCAGCTCCATGACTGAGTTGTTGAGTAATTCCTATAAATGGGAAAGCGAACGTTGCAGTAGATCTATTAAGCAGCCGGGGCAGAGCAGTCGGTATAACGTCTAGATCCGTGCCGGACGACCGAGAGGTCCGAGTTTGAGCCCCGGAAATTACAAGAATCCCCTCCACGTCGCCCAGACCGGCTCCGGGGTTCACCAATCCTCCTACACAAAGGACACCTGGGGCTCCCTGCTCGGGATGTTGGTCCACGCCCCGTGGACCAACCACTCACATTCAGCTAGTGCCGATGTCAAGCAAGATCCATTAATTCACACCCCATACGCCTTCAAGGTGCAGTGCTTGATTAGTTAAGCACGGGGACAACTGTACATTTTAGAGATCTGTTAACAGGTAGCGTAGTTGCCTGATGCACTATGTTACAAGCCGGAAGGTCGCTGGTTCGAATCATGATGAGGTAGATTTTTTCAATTGACCTAATCCTTTCAGCCTCACTACGGCCCTGGTGACGACTCAACCTCGAAGTGAAATGAGTACCAGGAATCTTTCTTTGGGGTGAAAAGCGTCCGGCGCGTAAGGCTGACAATCTGTGAGCCGATTCTAATCTGTCAGACGACAGGTCCACAGTCTCTATCAAAACAGTTCCTCCACTTAATGCGATCTTCTGTTTTTGGAAAGGGACTAGTCGGGAAAAGCGATTGTCTAGACAAAGTATGGGAGCCTCGACGGCCCACAACCCTATGTGCCTTCACGGCCTGTTACAGAGGTAGCTTTTTGACTTTACCTATGGTACATATTAAGATATTTCAATAACGTGAAACGTATTTAATGAAACTGCCTGCAGATTATCCTAAATGTGGACCGAAACATGTAGCAATTATTAAATAAAACCAATGTAAACAATCAGATTTGTTTATTTTTAATTTTTGTGTTGACTGCCAGAATATCGCAAGTCATGACACAGCAGGATGCAGACATTAAAGACAATGATTTTCGTTTACCTGGGAAAGAGCTGACAGAGCAAATTATCTCATGCAGTAACTCATGACTTGTGTTTGGATATGGCTGGTTAGAATCTCGACTAAGGCACATTTGTGCTGAATCAAGCTTTCGATTATTTTCTCACAACTTCCAAGTAAATCTCCGAAAACTGTTACAAAATTCGCTATGGGCACAATGTTCTCAGCCTTTCTATTTCATCGAACAGCAACTTTCAGTCATCTTATCACAGCAAAATAACAGCTACACTTAATACGGTGTCGTTAAATAGCGTACACGATAACGCACGTTTATAGGAAAAGAAAATTGAACATAGAGATCATAACTTCGATATCGGAACAATATTTCTGATGAAGAAAGCAGTCTTCTGGGATTTGGCACCGTGTATATGTGGTGTTAACCGACGTTTCGGAGGAACGTATCGCCTCCATCTTCAGGGTAGAAGAAAAAATACGAAATCTGCAAACGAAGGGACCGTGAGAACCGGTAAAAGCAGACCCTGAAGATGGAGGCGATACGTTCCTCCGAAACGTCGGTTAACACCACATATACACGGTGCCAAATCCCAGAAGACTGCTTTCTTCATATTCACCGCCGTGAAAGCCTCAAATCTTACAATATTTCTGATCTTATCATGTCTCATTTCAGAAGGAATGAAACGCGGAAAATTTTCTCAATTGACATCGAATTGAGCTCTTACTTATCAGTTTTATTTCCCAATGGCGTCCATGAACACGTACCACTGTTGGTATCTATGTTTTCACAAATGATTTTCCATCTTTTTAGGCACATTTTCATTACTTAGGTGTATAGAGACATTTCAACATATTCTGTATTTTGACACACCAGCTGAAGGTTTGAGGCCACCCTCACGCTCCGGCCGCTACACCGAAAGTAGAGCCACTTTCTTCAGAGTCTGGATGGGTGTCTTGGAGAAAGTGAAGTCCTTTCTTCTTCCCAGGTCGTCGAACTTGTAGTCAATCGCTTTCTTGTTACGAATTAATGTAATTATTTTTATTTCATAAGATTTTCTGTCGTTATTTTTAAATTTAGGGAAACATCTGCATTTGAGTTTAACCCTCTAAGTGCCAAATGTCGAAAATTTCTTTCTTCACAAACTTTGTTACATCAGATAGCATATGACTTCTGTTGTTGTTTTATCTGTAGTTTTCTTGAGGTGGGGTGAAAGTGAGTCCACTCTGTACGTCGGCCACTGATTGGCTTACTGTACCAGCCCAGGATGATGATGGAGGTGATGGAGAAGTCGGTGGAATGACAATTGGCAGGGAAAACCTAAGTACTCGGAGGAAACCTCTCCCAGTACCACTTTGTCCACCACAAATCCCACTTGCTCAGACCTGGAATCGAACCCGGGACGCCGCGGTGGGAAGCCTGCGACTAACGGCCTGAGCTGTGGCGCGGCCCAAATTTTATCTATAACTTCAAGTTAAGAAATACTTAGAGGGATTTCTTTTCCCTCTATTTTCTATCCTTAAAGAGCAGCTTTGACAGCCTGAAAGAACGGCTTGGCTACGTAAACACTTGTTTAACAAAGCTATTTTCCAATAATGAACATTCGTATTTCTGAATGAAATGATGCGTTATGCTTTTATTTTATTAATCTTGTAGTCAGGTGTGACGTTGCTGTTTCGATTCTTAAAAACAGTTGTTATCTTTATAGTTCAGTAAATATTACTCGTAGGTCACGTGAGATGTTAATCTCACTTATAAATCCACCTATATGTCCTTTTTGCACTCAATATGTTCAGTATCCTGTATTGAAATGAAGCTGTAGGTGGGAAGTAGGTGTATTGTGGGATATCATATTAGTCATAAATAATAAAAGCGCAAGTTTCAGAAATAATTATGTAAAAGGGACACTTAACGTCGTTAATACAAAGATTCATAAAAGCCTTGAGAACAATGCAAGGACGACCAGCGTTTAAACAGGGGAAAGTTGAAGAGAAGGTTAGCAAGTGCTGGAGCTAGTGGTAAATAAAAAAATATCCGATCATATGCTCTATCTTTATCAGAAGGACAAGCGGGCACTGCCTGGGAACCTTCAAAATCCGAGATATAGTTTCTTAACCCCCCCCAATGTAGTGTCTCTCACTACCACCCCCATTTCTTCTCTCTCTCTCTCAGAGCGGGGTAGAATACCTCCACCGTGACCCTGTGAGCCGTAGGAGGCGACGAAATGGGAAGTCTCCAATCTGAGACAGTAAAATATGGTGCGAGCCCTACTGGATTCGGACCCGAAAGTAACTGCGCTGACGAGAGCCAACAGTATTCGTAAATGAGAGACTCCTCCTCTCGTCAAGGAGAACTCCCTACACCAACAAATCCGCGACGGTCTGACAGTAATAAAAATCTGGTCGTAAGCCCCAGATGGGTGCTTTATTCCAAGACAAACTGGCCGACTGGCCGACTGACCGCCGGTCGCAATAAAGACTCACACTCAGCTTAGTCAGTTGAAAATAAAAGAGGCCTAAACTTGGTGATTGTTAAGCTTACAACCGTTCAAGTGACTAAGCTGCCGTTGTAGCGTAAGATAAGTAAGATAGGCATGATCTGCTCTGCAAAGCCTGTACTGACACAGGACTTGTATGTAGTGCAAAAGCAACATTTTTTCAATAACATGCTCTATGTGCGATACATAGACTTGACGAAAGGCCAAGCATATTCATAAGAGACAAACCCACCTCGTCAGAGACGATGTTACATAAGAACTATAACGGCAGGGGTTCAATTTAAAGAATTCTGGTCGTGAACCTCGAGGGGATGGGCACGAAAACGAACTGGTTGGCCGTAATTCGCCAGGCGTAAAGTAAATTTTGAGTTTGACTCTGAGCTTAGTCATTCAGTAAGGACATAACCAGAGGACATTGTTAGTATCTTTTACCAGATAACATCTAGTGAAAACAAACTAGGAAGACTTAGTATGTGCTGCATTGAGAAGATAAGTACATGAATTATCTAGAGAATTAAAATTACCTATAGTTACGATCTGTAATTGGTCAATAAATCCAATCACCCATCCAGACCCTGGCCATAGTCACTTAGACACGGGATAATATAGATCTGTTCCATTACCAAACTGTGTAATAGTTCAGCAACTGTCAGCTTCTCTCACATCAAGAATTACTCTACTTTATTAATTGGCTGTATTGCCGTAACTCATATTTTGAATCACACTGTTAAAGGCGATGCGAGGGCATGTTGCATGATGTACGCGGCGATGAAGACGGAATTGTGTTGGTTTGTCTGGGTTGAAGTACTGGACCATTCACTGAAAATGTGCATGGTGATGATAGCGCTCTTTTGGTACTGAAATCGCACACCAGAGTGTTGTATAATGTGTGTTAGGAATGTCGCAAATGAACTGTGTCACTCCTGTGGTGTATATCCGCTACTATAAGAACAGTGAGGAACAACAGGCTTTAGTCGACTACCTTATAGGCGAGAATGTAAGGAGACCTCCCAGTTCTTCCAATGAGAAAATCACAAAAGGGAATTTCTGTTGAAACAATTGAATACGTTGTTTAGTTCTGAATGTTACTCTATATAAGAGGCACGCGGTAGCGTTCTTGGTAGAGGGCCTATGCTACAAGCCGGAAGGTCGCGGGTTCAAGTCCCGATGAGGTCATTGGATTTTTTTCAATTTATCTAATCCTTCCAGCCGCACTATGGCCCTGGGGTTGACTCAGCCTCTAACAGAAATGAATATCAGGAATTAATTAAATAATTTTCCTGGGGAGTAAAGCGCGGCCGGCGCGTAAGGCTGGCAACCTTACCGCCATCTGTGAGCCGACTGTCTAGACAATGTGGGGCCCTCAACGTCTCACAACCCTATGGGCCTACACGGCCTGATACAGGGATAGCTTTACTTTACTTACTTTACTCTATATAATCATCATCTTCATACCTATCCTTAAGGGCCCGAGAATAAGGCGAGCCGTCTTTTTTATGAGACAGCATATTAAAAAAACTCGCGTTATGTTCGGGCTAATACGGTAAGTAAAAACCAAACAAAAAATATTAGCCATTCGATAAAATCACATTTTGATGTAAATTAGCTCCCTTTTTTGGATCTAGAGGTCCGTAGACCTCAATTTTAGTGTGTATTTTGTCTACGGGGGCACGCGGTAGCTGCAAGACGCTTAATGATAAGGATGATTACAGTCCTGACGAGAACTACGGGGACTAGGGACGATATCGATTAGTTCTGTAATGCTTATAAATATCACGTGTATTAGTGAATATAGACGGGGTTTGGATTGGTCAGTAGATTTATTGACCATTTACAGATTGTTACTACAAATAATTATTACACTATTGCTGAGCTCCACACTACAAATCACTTCACACTAAGTCTTCCCAGTCTGTTTCCACTAGTCATTACTTGGGAACAGCTGTCTACAATGGATATTCCTTTCCTGGTAACGGATCTTAAGCCGGGTCCAGACTTGTTGCGTATCCCTGTATCGTATCTCCGTTGCGTATCGTCCGATGCAACGCGACAAAATTTTGCGTCCAGACTTGTTGCGTATCCCTCTTTTTATATTCATCAATTAAATATATGATGCTCTCCTTACTCCACTCCATTCAGAGTATATAAACAGAGAATCACAAACAGAAGAACGCACACTGGTGATGACTACACTCCAACTGTCTGGAGCTGATAAGCAAAGCGCGATGCAGCCGCCTACACGTCCAGACTGGCACCACTGCAACCCGAGTCGTCCCTTTGATGCGACGGGAAAAGACCGCCAAGCGAGCGAACAGCCCGTTGCGTATCATTTTCCAACGGAAGGATGATACGGGGTACCGTCCACACTGATACGATACGGGGATACGCAACAAGTCTGGACCCGGCTTTAACAATGGAGATTCTTCCGCTTCCGTTGCGCGCCGGTTAACACTGCACAGACGAATCATCAACTGCACTGCACTCGCTCAACAGAACACGGTCGGTCGAGTCATGTGGCCTCAGCGCGGACTTACAGAAAATACCTCCTACACAGTCTCTTCTATTGTGTGACGTCACCGCGCACGCGTAACCTGCGGGCGCTCCCTAGCAACGGTTGTTTACAGAATCACCTCCTAACAACGTGTCTATACACCACGATATCCATATATAAAGAATAAGCTTCCCTAAACGTGTAACTTTATGTACAAACCATCGTATGTTTTATCGTTTTGTTGCTTCCGGATACTGGAATAAACACTACATATGTGACTGTTAACGTGACCACGAAGCCTGGTGAGGAATAACTGAGAAGTCACTAATTAAATGAGCTACATTTGAATTGTGAGACCTAAAGGTCAAAGGATGGCTACTAATGTACTAATAATAGCGTGAAAGTTACTGTGAATGTCACCATAAAGCCCTTAATACATGTCTCATATATTGCACATTCCTGTCTCCGAGCCACACAGTTCCTTGCGGTTCATGAACCCCTAACCTTACACATTCCGTAACTTTAAGTTAAACTCCGTTTATATTACATTATTGTTAATGAACACAGCTTAATTACTGAAAGCAAAGGCGTATCCAGTCCGTCCTGAGCGCGCTTTTTCGTAAGGAATGGAGGTCCCAGGTACTCCTCTTCCTGTTATCCTGTTAAACGTAATTCTGTAGTAAATCTTTTTCGTTGCGTTTGCGCTTTTCATAATTGTACTGAAAAACCTTCTCTCCTCCTTTTCGCTTGTTATAATTCTATAGTAACGCTTTTCGGCCCCCCTTCTCTGTGAGGTCCGGGTTCGATTCCCTGCCCTACCAGGCTTTCTGAGAATGGTAGGTCTGGAATGGGGTCCGCTCAGCCTCGTGAAGGTAATCGAGGAGCTATTTCAAGGAAATTGCGGCTCCGGTCTAGAAGACCGAAATTATCGGCCTTGAGGATTCTTTGCCCTGATCACGTGACATCCTCTATCCGCTAAATTTGGCACTAACTTCGACGACAAGCAGCGGTCGCTCGGTCGGTATAGTTCGATTGCGGACTACAGGCCACGTAGTTTGTTATAGTTCTATAGCAAAGTGTCTCCCCTCTTTATTCACGTCTTAAAATTGTCTAGCAAAATTCCTTTTTCTTCCTGTTTTTGTGTCGTAAGGAATTTTCTGCCTATGTTCATTTGTTAGAATTGTGCAGTAAATTTTACTTCCTGTTCGCGTATTGTAACTATGAAGTAAAGTTTCATCCCTCCCTATTCATCTCTCTCTCTCTTTCTATGGTTTTACAGCCCTTTGGACCTTGGCCCTTTTTTCAGTTTCTTAATCTTATACATAGTCGGTAGGACTCCTTGGACGGGGGATCAGCTCGTCGCAAGGCCGCTACCTACACACAGAACAACACAAACACAGAATAAACACATATAGACATCCAATGATCCAGTGAGATTCAAACCCGCGATCCTCGTGTTCGAGCGGGCGAAGACGGTTCATACCGCGCGGCCATTGTCGCTAGCCATCCATATTAATATTTTAGTTTTTTTTGCCCGCTAAGGGTGAAATCGGTGCTAGGCTTGAATACGCTTCTGACGACGATGATGAAAAATAACTACAACAGGGTTTTTCGTATTTTCTGTAATTTGAATAATTTTTATTTGCAAATTGTTTATGCCATGTACTTGTAAATTCTGCTAGCAGATATTAGTTCTGCGACCAGACTAGACGAGAGCGCCGTATGCTTCTACGTGAACTGCTCGACTATACGGGGCAAGCTTTACCTCTCCAAGGACCCAGTTTCGGAATTTGTACCATGAAACTGAGCAGAACTTTGGGATAGGGTGTGTTAGAGATTGTGGATGTTGGTTTTGAGAAGCTTATGGAGGATTATTATCGCAACAAATGCATGCAGCAGCATTGTGCCGCTTGTGGTGTAACAGCGCAGGGCTCGCCGTGCAGTCATTGTTTGCGTTGTGACACTTTCTTGCTTTGACCGCCTTTAATGGAGCGGAGTCTCAGATATTGCGCGCCAGGGTCGCGTTAATGCAGACGTTCTGACTTCCAGACCAGGCAGAAATGTTCCAGACCTTGTAACTTTGTATAGATCGTGTTAATAATAAAATTTCATTACGTGTATTCAATTCCTGGAAACCGAAACATACGCGGGCGTTGAGAAAGCGTAGAGCTCCGGGTCGTGAATGTGCGTATACGGACTGGAAATCACGGTTCGAGTTACGGGGGGGGGTTATAATAGCCACCTTATCCAGTCCGGCTCAAAGGCCGTGTTAATGCTGCAGAAGCGTGAAACTAACATTTCCTCCATGCAGTTCCCAGGATAAAAACTATTTAAGTCCATTTACACAATTTGCAATCGTAATTTGAAGTTGAAGATATGAGGGAACGTCGTCTCGTTAGTGAGAAGGGTTCTGAAACTCAAGGAATGGGCGCAAGAAATTCGTCCTGACGTTCAGAAGTTTTAAAATTGGCATTTCCATCAGCTTATGGGTCTTCCCGTGCCCCTTTGTCCTTTGCAATTGTGTAACTATGCTAATATTGATAGTGTATAATCTTGGATCCTTCTGTACGTTGTTTCCAACTTAACTGACATATCTTCACTCCTGCTGTAATTTCGATTTGCAGTAGACCTCTTATCTATACCCCACTTTCCTTATTTTAAAAATAAAAGGAGGCATATGGGATCACTTTCTTGTTTCTGTCTGTGTATTCTCACTAATTTTTACGTGTTCCATGTGGTCCGTATCGTATCAAAGAAAATTATGCTATTAGTTCTTCCCAGAACTTCTTGTTTTCATTGGATAACATGTCCATAAACGTACTACCCCCCCCCCTTTCAAAAGGCCCAAGAAATCTCGTCGATCGTCTATGATTTTTGTCTTTCATAAGGGAAAGTTGCCCTTTCAATTTATGAAAACTTGTATAACAATATAATTATAATTTCTTGCAAGAATGAATGTATTTATAAGTGTGAAGACTCCGTGTTGACTATAGTTATCACGAAGAGGGATGAATGGGGCCTAGAAAACCAGTTTTATGTCATCAGACTCAATGAGTCAGTCCATGACTCATGACTGTTTGAACGCTCGTAGCGCAGTTTCGAATTCTTCCCGGGGTGTGGTCATATGTCCTAGGCTTCCTGCATTTGTCTGTAATAGAGGCCCCACTTTGGGCCGTTGACCCATACAAGAAATCATACAAAATGTCTAACAGATCCTGTAATCTGGGCCCTGTGAAACAGTACAAGCGGATCTACAGAGAAATGAAGGCGAGAGAAAAGCAGGAGAAAGACAAAAGGTTAAGAAAGGGAGGAAACGGGAAGAACAGGAGAAAGAAAAAATAAGGAAAAGAAACAAAGGAAAGAAGATAAAGAAAGAAAAAAAAGAAGAGAACGAGATACAAAAGGAAAGGAAGAAAGGGAGAAAGAAAGACCGAAATGAAGGTAGTGAGAAGAAATGCAGGAGAAGACTCGAAAGGTACACATACCGTAATTGTTTTGCTGTGTTCCCCTTCTCTTGTGTACTTGCCTCGAAAACCGTAACGTTTGCGAAAATTGTGTATTAGTCTTCATAAGCAGGTTTTCCATTCAGTAAACATTGTGGCAATGCGCAGGAACTCATGGTTTTTTCTTACTGAGGTACATCGTTTTCCAATTTTGACCGAAATTGAATTGTGCCGTCAAAATTCATAAAACCCGTCCAGGAGCAATCGACTTACACTCGGACAGACCCACAAACATGGCGAGACTAACAAGCTCACTTTTTCAACTTCTTGTAACGAACGCGTAGAACAAAGAGAGGAAAATGATACATATATGCATTAGAAGAGAAATTGGCGATTGAAAGCACGACGCTTAACGTCTTTGTTGCTGTAACGGCGGAATTATGAGTCTCGTTCGGCCATTTTGTGTTATGACGCTTTCATGTATAGACGCCAGAGAAAAGACTTCTCTTAATTAAATAAATATTCCTGTAGTTTTAAACGGTTGGGAGTTACAAAACACCGAACTATATTAAAGGTTGGTGAAAATTTATGCGAACTGTGGCCGAATGTACTTAATATTCCCTTAAAATTAAATTAAACCGTCCTTTATGTCCTGCTACTTAAATACTATCATTTCATTTCCAGCCACTTAGGTGGTCTGTATAACGTTGACTTCAGCTCCTCAGGCTTCGTCTACTAATTTAATATTCTTTGCTGAAGTAAAGGCAAGTGTAGATTGAAATGCGTGGAACCGTGACAAAGGCCTTGGAATTACACATCCTATAGTCTGTGTGCAGAAATGTAATATGTGCATCAACATTTTCTCTTATAGGAGGCTGAAAAGAGTGGAAACTTCCGAAAACTGATATTCTCGAAAGTAGTTTAACTGAAATCCTCGTAAACGTACGAAAGACTGATCTTACATCATCATGAATTCAACGATTTTATTATTATTATTATTATTATTATTATTATTATTAGTGGGGTGAGAGAGAGTGCATTTGGTAGAGCGGCCACTTCTGGCCTATTGTACCAGACCCAGATGATAGATGAGGGTGATTGTGGAGCAATTGGTGAAATGAAGATAGGTAGGGAAACCGAGGTACTCGGAGAAAACCTGCCCCAGCGCCACATTGTCCACCACAAATCCCACTTGACCAGACGCGGGATCGAACCCGGGCCGCCGCCGTGGGAAGGCAGCGACTAACCACCTGAGCTATAGTACGGCCTATTCGATGATTCAGTATGAACAATATAAGTTCTGATTATATACGGCACAAATACTTTTCCTCAAAGCAGTTGCCCGAGCAGAACCGTGAAACATAAATGTATTTGAGATATTACGGAGAGGCTTGAGAGGTACCAATATAAAAATAGAAAGCTGTCGAAAGGAATGGATAGAAAACTTGGAGATAATTCTTGAAACCCCAATTCCTAAGCTGCAAAATTAGTATAACAAAACCCAGAGGATTCTGTTAACGTTTTGCAAAGAGATGGAAGAAACGGTTTTAATCGTTGTAAATAGTTAACAAGCCAACTGTCTGGCTGGTTAACTTGCAAAAGAATAACCAAGCTAGTTATCTACTTTGCTAAATAGTAGCTTACTTAGCCAACTAAATAGCTATAAAGACGCAAGAAAATACAGGACATCGAACATAAACCAAACTTTAATCCCTGTAAACAACTAGTTAACAATTTAACTGTCCAGCTGGTTAACTTTTAAAGAATAACCAAACAAATTACCTAAAAATAATTTCTTACCTAACCGAGTAAAGGTTATGAACGTGTAAGAAAATATTGGGCTTTAAAAGTGAATGAAACCTAATGCATATTGTTTTGTGTTTTCAGGTAAGTACCATCTGTGCTTGGAGTAAGTCCTCATGCTCCGGTAAGTGCACTGACCAGATACTGAGGAGAATCCGACTGGCATTATCTCAGGCTTGTTTCCACTCTGATCTGTCTTCACACGTGTTGCACTGGAAGTATAACATCTCTTCTCCCGATGCTGCATATTCTGCAGGAAGATCTCTCATTGATATTTTACGTTCGTTAGTTATGCATGATTTGCATCTAATGCGAAAAGTAAACATATATGAGGAAAGGAAGCAGTCTTCGGGGATTTGGCACCGTGTATATGTGGTGTTAACCGACGTTTCGGAGGAACATATCGCCACCATATTCAGGGTAGAAGGAAAAATATAAGAAATCCGCAAGCAAAGAGACCGTGAGAACCGGTAAAAGCAGACTCTTCGCTTGCGGATTTCTTATATTTTTCCTTCTACCCTGAAGATGGAGGCGATACGTTCCTCCGAAACGTCGGTTAACACCACATATGCACGGTGTCAAATCCCAGAAGACTGCTTCCTTCATAGTCACCACCGTGAAAGCCTCAGATCTTACATATATGAGGAGGTCGCATTTGTCAGTCCGTCTGTGCGATTGTTCTTGACCAGAAGCACTCGACTGATTCGTTCGCCAGGTTGGCGTTGCAGTGATGCTCGTGCCTCGTATTGGAGAGGTCCTGTGGTCGAACCAGGACACCGGCTATCATGACCGCTGGATTTCACGGGTTTTCTTAGTGTTTTACACAAATTGAAGTCCTCCATCCAAATTCTTCCAATTCGTCGCTAATCTAAGATCTAAAAGTTTATGATGATAGTAGATTAGTACAAATATTATGTTTCTGGACATTATCCATCGTCTTGTCTTTATCTAAAAACCGTCCTGCTTATTTTTTCAAAACAACGTTTCGGAGACTGGATAATGTCTCCGTCTTCAGGTAAAAACCTACTCAGTTGGACCCAATCGATAGAGCTAGTCCCTATCTCCGGACACCTGTGCCAGCTTCAGAGATAAGAACCAGTTCTATCTATTAGGCTCAACTGAGTATATTTTACCTGAAGACGGAGACAGAATCCAGTCTCCGAAACATTGTATTCTGGAAAAGAAACAGGACGGCTTTTAGAAGAAGACAAGACGCTGGATAATGTCCAGAAACATAACATTTGTGCGTCGCTAATCTGTCATCCTGCCGCATCGCACTGTATAGTTTAGCTACTGATAACAGAATGAAATACATCCCCTTCTCAAAACCGACCGACTTACATTAAGGGCCGCGCCATAACTCAAGCGTTTAGTCGCTGGCTTTCCACCGCGGCGGCCCGGGTTCGATCCCGGGTCTGGTCAACTGGGATTTGTGGTGGACAAATTGGCGCTTGGGCAGGTTGTCTCCGAGTACTTCGGTTTCCCCTGCCAGTCTTTATTCCACCAATTGCTCCACAATCACCCTCACCTACCGTCTGGGGCTGGTACAATAGACCAGAAGTGGCCGCAGTACAAGGGACTTAGTCCCACCCCACTAACATTAAAAACTACATTAAAGTGATATTGTGGGCGTGTACTGAGAGGGTTAGGGCTAATAATGCCTTGATCCGATGGGTCTAATATAAACTGTAGCCTAAATTATTTGAAATTTGAATCAAGCTGCATGAATTTTCTCGATAACAGTTTATCCCCTCCCCAGAATGATGGGAAGTGTAGATTCAGTATAATATACAGCGTTTACTGTAGATGCCTTCCGAAAACGTTTCAATTTAGCGGAATGAGAGTAAGCAGATGCTAGCTTGATGTTCAGTAGCTCTGCGTTCCCTGACGAATCAACGGCAAGTCTGGTTGAGTACGTAACATCGCGAAATGTGTAGCTCAGATGGAGTACGCCTTTTCCACTTCATTACCGTGTGGATTCTATTATCACGTCTTTTAACGAACTTGACCACCACCACCACCGCCACCGCCCACAGTGTCTTCGCGGTCTAAGGCATGACCTGTCTTTGCCCGCTCGAACACTGGGTTCGTGGGTTCAAATCCTACTCGAGGCAGGGATGTCAAGCCCAATTCTTTGTTTGTGTTGTCCTGTGTGCACGTAGCGCCTTGAGACGGGCTGATCTCTCGCCTAAGGAATCCTACAAACGTTTAAAGAATGAGAAACTGAAGTGAAACGAAACGCTTCGCGCATGCCCAATGCTCCAGAGGAAGCAATGAGAATATGAATGAATGGCGAGTACCACTGCCTCTGTTACTTCTGCCACTACTCGTAAATGGACCACATGCACTTGGTTAATTGGTTAGTTACCTAGCTCTCGAGATTGTGATAATATTGGTGATAAGAGAAGAAAGAATGGGATAATTATTAGTGATCTCGCAAAACCGCAGTAACGTGGCCGATCTTGAGCTCGTGTTCCTTGATAACAGAGGCATCCTCTGGACATAAAATTGCCGGAGAAGTATTATATAAACATTTGTCATAAATGGCTTTTCAAATTTGAAAAATATTTTAGCGAATCTGAGTTCATGAGCCCTTGTCGGTTTCTGATAATGTTATTTGAGGTCACTCCGGCAAGTTACGAACCTGCTGTCATAGCGATGCACTCAGAACAAACTGGCATCTCACTGCAGGCAGTCACTGCAGCCCTTGTTTCGGATATCCGCCACTCAGTATCATCCACCCCCCCCCCACTTTAGGCAGGGAGTTGTCGCAGTGTCCATTCAACCCCGAGATAACAGCAGTAGGCCGTAAGACCACAGGAACAATCACTTTGTCCCTTCTATCAGTAGGGAAAAGTATACAGCACCAGAGACACACAGTAACCCGAAACGAGAGGGCCGCGCCATAGCTCAAGCGGTTAGTCTCTGGCTTCTCACCGCGGCGGCCCGAGTTCGATCCCGGGTCTGGTCCAGTGGGATTTGTGGTGGACAAAGCGGCGCTGAGGCAGGTTTTCTCCGAGTACTTCGGTTTCCCTTGCCAATCTTCATTCCACCAATTGCTCCACAATCACCCTCACCTATCATCTGGGGCTGGTACAATAGGCTAGACGTGGCCGCAGTACAAGGGACTTAGTCCCACCCCACTAGCAATAAGAAAAAACCGAAACGAGCTAGGGGTGTCCCCTTGAAAGTAACAAAGGATTTAAATGGGTCTGACGTGTCTTTTAGGCACAATGTTATTTGTACTAGGCCTTACTTTGAGGTCGTCTGTTCGTTTATATTTATTCTCACGTGTTTTACTGACCAACAACACGGGTTCGGGATTGGATGAACTGGCTTATTTACTCCTTATGCATACCACCAGTAATTACACGTAATTATATAGCTGTTGCTCTTTCTACACTCCTGGATTTCCCACCAATATCCTATATGAATTCCTCTTCTCCCCCATTCGAGCTACATGCCCTGCCGATCTTACTCTCCATAATTATACTGGGAGAAGAATGTAAGTTATGAAGCTCCTCATTATGCAGTTTTCTCCAACCTCCCGTCACTTGATCCCTCTTAGATCCAAATATTCTCTTCAGCACCCTGTTCTCAGATATCCTCAGTGTATGTTCCTCCCTTAATGTCAGAGACAAAGTTTCACACCAGTACAAAACCACAGGCAAAATTATAATTTTGTATATTTCATTTTCATATTTTTGGACAGCACACGAGAAGATAAAAGCTTCTGGGCTGAATGGAAGCAAGCATTACCCGAGTTCAGTCTCTTCTTAATTTCCTCCTGAATCAGGTTTTGATTTGTCATACGCTTAGTTGTAGCTAGACAGCCGATATCAAATACGTAACTGAGTCAATAAGTAAGTTACAAATGGATATAAAACTCGAACAAATAAGAGTACTGATTTGAAAAATGTTTTTATTTCTCAACCTAATCTCTCTGTACATTGAGGCACTTGTCCCATCGTTTCACAGCCCCTGAAAACCAGCAGCATAAAATTCTTTGGGCTGCTGTCGGAACCAGGCGGTGACTTCCCTTTATATAGCTTAATCGTCGGGAAAATGTTCAGCCGAAAGATGATGTTTAAGAGTGCCGAACAAATGGAAGTCGCATGACAGGTTAGGTTTTCACAAAGTCTGTGCACGATGGGTGCCGCGCATGCTGACCCCACAGCACAAAATGCAAAGAATGGGTCTGGCATTACAGCATCTCAAACGCTACCACGATGAAGGACACGATATGCTAGCCTGAATTGTCACAGGTGATGAGTCTTCCTCCAAGCGACTTCCTTTTGTTCGGCCCTCTTAAACATCATCTTTCGGCTGAAGCACAATAAATTACTGCAGGTCGCGGTGCAAGGGCCGAGAAGGCCCATCCCTTATACATTAATTCACATTCGTTCCGCTGAACATTTTCGTGACGATGAAGCTGTAGAAAGGGAAGTCACCTCCTGGTTCCGACAGCAGCCCAAAAAATTTTATGCTGCTGGTTTTCAGGGGCTTGTGAAACGATGGGACAAGTGCCTCAACGTACAGGGAGATTATGTTCAGAAAAAATGTAAAGCTATCCTTGTACCAGGCCGTGAAGGCCCATAGGGATGTGAGACGTCGAGGGTCCCACATTATCTAGACAATCGGCTCAAAGATGGCGGTAAGGTTGTCAGCCCTACGCGCCGGCCGCGCTTTACTCCCCAGGAAAATTATTTAATTAATTCCTGGTACTCATTTCTGTTAGAGGCTGAGTAAACCCCAGAGCCTAGTGCGGCTGGAAGGATTAGGTAACTGAAAAAAAATCCAATGACCTCAGCGGGACTTGAACCCGCGACCTTCCGGCTTGTTGCATAGCTAGCTGGTGAGGGTCCTACCTCAACTGCGCAACGTCACCCACTGCAAAGCAGGTCTCGTCTCCTTCCGAGACATCCGGAAGAGGGATAGAAGGTCACGTGATATATAATACATCACGAGTATAATACGTCACATATGGGGGTGAAGATGGAATATAGGAATGGCAGACGCCATGACGTCACGTACAAGAGCCAGCTGACCTTCAGCACGGCTCAGCGTAGTAACGCGGCATATTTTGACTCGCTTGAATACTTTCACGGACAGAAGAGCACAAGTGAGAAGCTAGGCGCCTCTTTGCCAACATTTGTCAATGTTTGGGCATTTGAACAAGTTTTTTTTAACTTAAGTCAATATAAAGCCTACATTAGGCGATTACTAATTATTCCTCTAAAAACATCTTTCAACACCACATACCCAAACCTCGGTTACTGCGAAATCGTCATCTTGAAGATAGCGCAGTAGTTTGTGAAACATTGACTATCGGCGGGAGGAACTCTCGATTGCAGAGGACATGGCATCGTTACGTTTTATGATCCAAATGGTGCATGAAATTTTATTTCAGTTGTCATACTGGCTCTGCAAATCAGTTCCACGAGACACGGCAACCGTGAGAGGCTGCGGTCCACGTTCCTCATTTCGTGGCCCCTGAAGTAGCTGTTTAGTTTCTGGCAGGATCTCAGAGCCGTTTCGAGCGTGTGTATAAAAATTTAGTACCTCTTGGGTATAATATTTACCAATATAGTGTTTAAACTTGAAGAAAGTTTGTGTAAGATTTAATGTACTCTTTACTTGTAAATTTTTTAAATTAACACTTAATGTAGAGGTTTATCTGCCCGATAAAAAGTTGTTCATCTAAAAATTCACAACGAATGTCCTTTAGGTTTAGTACTGGGAATCTACACGAGAATTTTCTAAATTTAATTTTGGTCTGCAATGGTTCATTATAACCCATACTTTACTTGCAGCTGAAATCAAACACATAATATGTATATTTTTCTGAGAACTGGTTACACTGTGTTATGTAAAATGTGATTTTTTTTTATATTTATAATATTTGATTAAGAGTTTGAAGTTGCATATATGTAAGACACAGAAAGGAAATAGCTCATGTTTGTGGAATTTTATATCTGAAGTGTGGTTTGCTTTGCAGCAGTACAGAATAAATATTAATCCAATGAAACATCGGCACTTAAAATCGTATAAATTATTTTGTTTAATTTTTCCAGCTTCAAAGCACTTTACAACGAATGATCTCACACGAGCTTGTTTTCCCTGACCTAGAATAGACTGAACCTTGAAGGTCCTAGAGAGTTTCTATGGCAACATTGAACACCTGACTCTGTCATAGAACCTTTGCATTAAAAAAAAAAACAAAAACAAAAAAAAAAACCGATAATTTGGAACATGTTCAGAGCTCGAGAATTTTTAATGATAGAACAGTATCCTATTACAATATAAATACTTGAATTATACATAGACCCATGTCAACATATTACGCAATTCCTGCACGTATATACAGTGCATCTATAGACTGTGCACAGGATTATTGGGGGGGGGGTTGTTTGGTACATACCCTGACATCAGTTGGATCCATGTATGAATAGTAATAATAATAGACCTAGTAAATAATAATAAATAATAATAATAATAAGGTAAAATTTATCCCTGTGCTTAACTAATTAAGCACTACACCATGGAGGTGCATGTGCAGGTGGATGGTCAGCTTCACGTCTCGGCCGCTTTACCCATGGGAAAAAGTCCCCGGTACCCATTGGATAGTAGTGGGCCCTGGCACCGGTATGGACGATTTGAAGGCGAGAAAATGTTCCCTCTACCGGGACTTGAACTCCGTCCCCTCAGCCGTCAAACCCGTAGCCAGTCGCTATACCGACTGCGCTATCCCGGCTCCTTATAATAGTAACAGTAACGATAACAATACTGGTGATTATCGACATTAGTTTCTATGCTCCAACACATCATCAGTTTGTTGCAGACCTTCCTCCGGCTTCAGTGCATATCATGTCTCTTTCTGCTGAAGCAGATTATCATCGTCTTAAGCTAATGATCAGAGCTCAGTTGCATGAATAGGGAAGACGGAGGCACACGGTAGCGTAGTTGGTTGAGGCACTGTGCTAGAAGCCGGGACGTCGCGGATTCGATTTCCGATGGGGTCATTTGATTTTTCAGTTTACCTAATCCTTCCAGCAGCACTATAGCCCTGGAGTCGACTCAGCCTCTAACAGAAATAAGTACCAGAAATCTTCCTGGGGGTAAAGGGCGGCCATTGCATAAGATTGACGATCTCACCGCCATCTGTGAGCCGATTGTATAGAAAATACGGGAAACCTCGGCGTCTCACAGTCCTATGGGCCTTGACAGCCTGTTACTGCGATAGGGAAGACAGATATTCATAACTACCACATCCGGCCAACTAGACCGAATTCAGAGAAGGATAGACACGATGCAACGGCTATCATTGCGGCGAGTCCCAGAGATGACATCAGTTTGAGGCCCATAATATTAGAAACTGGTCGCATATTTGATCTCAGCCTGTAGTTTTTGGCTACGCTGTTGTGAGAATAGCGAGGAAACATCCCGGGTATAGGCCCCATGAATTGATTTCTGAAACTCTTGAATACAAATCGGGGATTCTGCCTACTAAACCTCACCATCCGATTCTAACAGAGGTAATGTATAGATAGAACTGGCTTAATCGGCTTGCGAATTACGGTGTAATTGCAACATATGTTGTGTATTTGAAATTATTATTACACCGGAAATACTCGTACATGTGAGGGAAAGAGGATAACGTTCCTCGCACTTAGTCACCGCTCTCTGCGCGACTGGAACGTTTCTGATCGAAGGAAAGAGCCCCATGTACTGATATAAGAGACGGGGTGACGCTGTTGGACACATGTCAAGTCCGCAGTGTTGCCACGTGTATGAGTGACTGTAGACGGGTTTGCATTGGTGACTCGATTTATTGTCCACTTACACTCACGGCTGGCCGTGCCATAGCTCAAGCGGTTAGTTGCTGGCTTCTCACCTCGGCGGCCCGGGTTCCATCCCGGGTCTGGTCAAGTGAGATTTGTGGTGGACAAAGTGGCGCTGGGGCAGGTTTTCTCCGAGTACTTCGGTTTCCCCTGCCAATCTTCATTCCACCAATTGCTCCACAATCACTCTCACCTATCATTTGGGGCTGGTACAATAGGCCAGAAGTGGCAGCAGTACAAAGGACTTAGTCCCACGGCACTAGTAATAAAAAGGAATACACTCACGATTCGTGACTACACTTTACAGATCACTAACACGCACAGTCTAGTATTCTCAGTCCATTACTGTCTCCACTAGCCGTTTCCTGGCAACGGATTTTAACAGAGTAACTGTAACAGTCGCAGTGAATTACATACTCCAAATATCACTTATAAAGTCTTGCTTTCACAGCTGGACTTTCAACTAACAAGTCTTGTAAGTAAGTGGTTACCCAAAACCGTTCCGGTTATAACATCTCGGCGCGGACCACATAGAAAACATTGTTTCTCTGTTGCTGTACCATTATTGCGTTCATGTCTGTTGCTGCGGGAACGTGTTTACCGAGCCGTTGCCTAGAAGCGGTTCTGGTATATTTGGCTATCTCGCGGTCGTTGCATAGTAACGGCTGTACACACTACTTGTGCAGTATATATAGTAACTTATGGATTCAACATTCTTCCTGAATTATTTGCTAGTGAAATAAAATGTGGACAACGACGAATCGGACAACAGCTCGGATTGGGGAAACAAAATCTTATTAAGAATCGTGATGAATGTAGTGCAACATTTCGCAACAGAATTACTTTTTCACGGTGAGAAATTGCAAGCTCCACGCCTAACCCCCAAGCTGGAGGGTGTGTAGCACGCGTGGGGTAGAAGAGGATCGCATATAGCATTTTCGTGGGTACGCCAGAAAGAAAGAGACCACCAGGAAGACGCAGATGAGAGAATAATATTACAGTGATCTTAAAGGAAAAAATGAGGTGGTACACGTATGCACGGGATTTATCTGACTTAGAACAGGGACCAGTGGCATGCTTTTGTGAACCTTCGAGGTCCATGAATTATTGGGGATTTGTTGAATAGCTGAGCCACTAGTGGCTTCTAAAGTAGGACTCAGCTCCATGGAGTTAGTTTCTTGGTTGATACAGAGCTCAGCTGGTCACGGGAAGGTGATATTTAAATTAATCTTAAGGAAATAAATACTGTAAATACAAGTATAAGCTAGAGAAGCTGACGTGCTATCTGGTAGAACCGTGGCCCTCTTCTTGCTAGCAGTGCTGAAATTTCGTCTTTTTTAATTGCTTTCTAAAGGGTTCGTCAGTTACAGTGAACATTTCTTAAGATATCCTTAGGAAGTCATTGTTGCTTTCATATAAAGTGGCCATAAAGAGTTTTTCTTGACAAATACTGTTTTTGAACATGATTTCATGAATAATTTTAGAGACGTAATCAGAATTACTATACATTAACAGAACTGAAGGGCAGATTCTTCAGGAAGGAGCAAGAAACTGACTCAGGCGACATTGCGCTCGATACCGGAAGCTTTTACTCATCTTGTCGGTCCCCGGCCCGAGTTAGGTTGTGCTTGTAGTGAGTCTCTCTTTCAGATGTAGCTCCATAACGAGCAGGGGTCAAGCACTCCATTATCCGTGAGCACCCTGATGGTGCACCATCTCAAGTGCTTGATAAGGAGGCAAGCATCAGGTGCTGCAGAGAAGCAAAGGCCAGTTCTACCTCTCATGCTGAGTTCTCTCGTAATTCAGTTAAAAGAGGGAAATAATTTAGATTCAGAAGGAAATTCGGTTTCATATGTTGATCTTACCATTTAGACGCGCTGTCAAATGGATTCATACACATATCGAGCAAGGTGGGTAAAGTGGAATATACCCAGTTCGAATCTTGGCCGGAATTCACCCATTCAACAACAAAGAGGAGGTTGATGTAGTGGTATACTGTATGTCATGTATTCGGGAGGTTCGAGGTTCTGATTCCGTAGGGACAAATCTGTAAGGGATTTTAAGTGTTCGCAGTGGCGACAATGAAGATAATTTTCTTCTGGGACCTACCAGACTGCACAACGTCTCATCCAAAAAGGCAGTAATCCCCATGAGAGTAATATTATGATTAATGATCATCGTTGTTTTATTTAGGTTGTGTAGGTGAATGGTAGGACAGGAAATACAAGTATCTGGCAGTCAAACGTAATCGCAGTCTGTATCCAGAGTTAAAATTGTCTCTTTGCATAGTTAAACATATCGTCAAGAAGACGTATGAGTATGGGCTTCGTGTGTTCTTAAACTCGGCACTAGCTCTGCGTGACTTTTCTCCTTCACTCTCCGGCCAATTTACCCCCTAGGAAAATGGCCCTTCACCATACGCGTTTGGTAAGAAGCTGGGTGAGTGCTAGACCCGATCTGAACGCGGGAACATGGAAAACGGTCCTTGTCGCTGTTATACATCCTACTTCCTGTCCCACGACCGCTCTGATCGGCCCAGTAAAGGTTTACTGATGTATAATTCCTGATACCCTCTCTACAGTGATTAAAGGATTCGAGAGGAAAAGGGAGTAGTAATTTCTCTCACTGCCGGTCACGGTAGCCGAGCGGTCTAAGGCATGTACTGTCTTCGCTCGCTTGGAAACTGGGATCGTGGGTTCGAATCCCACTCAGGGCATGGATGTTTAGTTTGTGTATGTGCGTTTTTCTGTGTTTGTGTACAGGTAGAGGCCTTGCGACGAGCTGATCACCCGCCCAAGGAGTCCTACCGAATGTGTAAGGTTTAGAAAAACCGAAGTGAACAGAGAAGTTCATGGAGGTAGGCCTAGGCCCACTGGGGCTGTAGTGCCAAGGGGAAAAAAATTCTCTCAGTACTTTTTTTTTGTTTTCCATCAGTCCTGGGCAAGTGTTAGAGACCTACTGCTGATTTGATTTTTCCCATTACATATTTATTTAGGATAATGTCGTCGTAAACACGGTCTACCATTAAACAAAACAAATGAAAAGGAAATCAGTTCCGAGCGTATTGTGATCCTTTTACGAATCGGAAGATTCTGCTATTCCATTTTTCATTACACTCAGACCATTCAAACGTTGCTTTTATACGAGACAGAACTAAAGAAATAACAAAAAGTATCTTATTGCTGTGGCGACCATGGTTCAGTCGTCTGTGTATCTTTTAAGCTTATCACTTTCGCAGTTTTCTCTCTTCTTTGACGTAGAAAGGGTGACAGATTAGTGAAATCCTCTGGACATGAAATGCTTTGCACATCGCACTTGTGTCAACTGTTCCCCTGAGAGACTGCTACTGCATTCAGATGCTGTGCAAATACAACAGATAGGACGGGTGAGGAATGGACGAGGTTTGTTTCCCTGCATAAACATTGCCTCTCATTTTTATGTTAATGTGGCTAAATTTAAACCGATCACAGTAGCCATGTAAACTAAGCGTGTACTGTCTTTTGCCGCTCCAACATTGGGATCGTGGGCTCGAATCCTGTGGGTGGCATTGATGGAAGATTGTGTTCATTCTTTGCGTTTTCCTGTGTAATTAGAGTCCTGCAACGGGCTGATCCCCTCCCCGATGAACCTATATGAAATTTTTAATGATTTCGAAACCTGGAAACGCTGAAAGTTTTTGACTGCGTGGTTCTGTCGTATCATAGAGGTAGAAGAATTTCAAGGTTGATATGTAATTGACATTCCCTGCAGAGATAAGATTTTTATCTTATTCACAGCCTCCAGACCGGCTCTGGGGCCCACCCAACTTCCTATCCGATGGGTACCGCGGACTCTTTCCACGGCGGTAAAGCTTCCGGAGGGTGGAGCTGACCGCTCATCTCCATCTGGTGCCGAGTTTAAGAATGGTGAAGCTATACCTCCACTCCACCATATGTCTTCATGGCGTGGTGCTTAATTAAGCACAGGGACAACTTGCCCTTCACCATGTAAGATAATTACGTACAGCCTACGTCACACAAATAATTCTGCATTTCGCCCACAGAATATACGGTATTTCTGTGTTTAATTGTTTCTTTATGAATGTAAATATTTATTATTTGGAAGAGTTATATCTCCTGGGATGTAGAGCCGTGTAATCTGCTGAAAGTCAACAGATGTTTCGGAGAAACATATTGCCTCCTTCTTCAGGGTCAGAGTAAGCTGAGCTCTGCTTGCTGCCTGCTATATGATAGTTTATTTCGTAACTTAATTTTCGGCTCTGAAGACAGGGGCAGTATATTCTTCCGAAACCTCCGTTTGCTTTCGTCGAGCTACCGCTGTGAGAACATCAAGTTTTGTGTTTGTTACGAGTAATAACGTGCTTTCTGTGAAAGATGCAAGAGGCTCCATGCTTATTTCAAGGTTTTTCATTATTGTTCTGTCCAAAATAGCAGTCGATTGGCTGGAGATCCTGAATTTTCAAGTTCGTTGAGAGAAGTAGTTCACGGATTTTTAGCATCTCTCCATGTTTTGAAATAGTAAAGGTAGGCTTTTGAGATCAGCATGTTGTCTTCCTGTCTGTGAATCCCCCCACCATCAACTTTTGTTACGTACAAGTATATCATGGCACCTGAACACATCTCAACGGCGTACTTCATGAATCCCTCAAATCAGTATGTGTGTATCCCTTCTGCCGTTCCTAGGCAAAGGCTCGGTAAAGTGTATCCTTCCTTTCTTTGCTAGGCAACGGCTACAATTTTTCGCGGCAACGAATACATGCAACAGTGCATATCTTGACGACAAATGATGAATTTGGGGTTGTGACCAGGTTTAAACTTATCTGAGAGCCCCTGATACCTCAGAAGCATAAAGTCTAAGGAGATGGTATAGTTACATCAGTCCTTACGTCTATGATGTACGGGTATGTATATGTATTGAAAATTTCAATACTGGAGAGCCGTGAATCTTCAGAAATGCGTTTAGTATGTTTGATGTGTTCAAAATATTTGCTAAGCGAAATTTTATATAATGTTATACAGTTTTTATTCTGTAAGTCTGGTTAGGCCGACTTAATTTGAATATCGTTGTTTCTGAGATAGCCCCACGCCTAATGTTTTTCCGAGTTTATTTTTTAAAAAGCGCCGTGTTTACAGTAACGTGCCTGATGCTATCAAGGTGGAATTTTATTTGATGACGCAGTAAATGTCAGATGCGAGTAAGCTACTTGTCTTATGAAAGGAATCGATGGACCATTAATGTTTTCCTTTTCCCAAGGTAGAGAAACCCGTTTTCTATGCTTCCGAGAATATCTATCATAATCTATCATATTCGTGCAGTTTAACTTTTCTCTGAAGGGTTTTCAGCCTTCGTGGAGTAGCGCATGCGCAAACTGTACTCTGGAACAAGGGATGTCTTCAGAATAGACAGCTCTCGGAAGCTGGCCTCAGTCAAGATTAAGATAAAAACGACACACATCCCACCTATGCAAGATATAGTTGTATTTTTTGTTTGATGTTTATTTAATGAAATCATATCAACTGCAGTGTTTTTCATCAATAATTCTGTTAAACTGTTTAGTGTCATAAACTGCAAGGATCGGGAAGGCGGAGATTGTGCCAAAGATTATCTTGAACGATTAAAGAAAGAGTTGTCCGTAGTTTTTTTTTTTTTTGGTTGTCTGGAAACATGGAGATAAGGATATGATAGTTTGGATTAGTGTTTCTCAATCAGTGGTACTCGTACCCGTAGAGATACGCGAGGGAAGTCTGGGGAATACGTGAATACAATAGAACTGTCTGGATTTTTGTTTTAGGTTTTAACAAGTAAACATTTTTGTAGGATGCAAAGTTTATAGACTATAGGTAATTTGTTCTAGGCAACCGGCTAACTATTAAATTGTCTAAACAGATATGTTGCATTGGTAGAAAAATTTGTGTTTTGAAAATTTTAGGTACTTGGAGTACTTCAAAATATTTTATTAAATTGTACTTCTTATAAAGAAAAATGTGCTTCTTTTTGGAGTAATGAAAAATTGAATCGGTGTTGTTTGTGAGGCAAAAGAAACTTCGTTACAAAACGACAGACACTCGGACATTGAATGCTATGGTTTGAATGTACTGTCACATGTTAAATGTCTAGACATGGGATGTGGATTAGTAATTCGATTTAGTGAACTCTTAAAACTCGTAACTACAATTAATCCCAGCGCTACCATTAATTCACGCACTGTGCATTTCACTACCGTACGTACTAACTCTTCTAAGTCTGTTGTGTCTACATCAGCCGTCGCCTGGTAACGGGACGGACCTCACAGAAAACACCGCTTTCAGCAATTATTTTACTGTTGCATACGTAAGTGTGTCTGCGGTCACGTGACGTTTATTGAACCATCGCCTAGCAAGTGGGGTGTTTATAGGGCCGTGTCCTAGCAACGGCTGTCACTGATGGCTTAAAAATTCTGGCTTTCAGCCGACGTGCCACACTATGTTACGAATACTAATTTAGGGGACTCTATATTAAAAACTGCGGTGAATTAGAAATATATATTGAGAAAATTTTAAGTACTTAAGGAAACCACGAATAACCTGACTCGGGCTTAATCCATAGATATATTGAGTGGTGTCTGGGAAGCCATTCAAATCAGCTCCTCTACTTATTTAAAGTCCGTCTACTCTACGAACCGCGGTACGTCATACCTTGTATGGGCAACCTTACGGAAGAAAATTTCTTTTTAAACATGTCTCATATCCCACCGGCTTATGAACAATTGAAGTATGTTTAAAATAGAATCTAGTAACTTTCTAATGATGGCGTAATGGTCCAAGTCACTGACGATGACGCAACCTTGTTCCCACAGTAAATGGAGTATATTTAAAAGTACCTTTACTACCGGAAGGCGAGCCCGGATATTTCAGTAGGTATGTAGACTGTTACGGACTGGACACGAGTGCCAGTAGGGTAAGAGAGATCTCTGTTCTCCACGGCGTCCAGCTTCCTATCCAGTGGCTCCCTGAGGGTAAAGCGGTTGCGACGTGAAGCTGACAACTCACTTCCATCCAATGCCCAGATTAAGAATACGTGGAGCTATACTTGCATTCCTCTATACTCCTTTATGGCCAATCACAGCGCCCCCTCGAACACTGGAATCCTGTGTTCGATTCACACTCAAGGCATGGATGTCTGTGTGCGCATTTATTCTGTGTCTGTGTTGTCCTGTGTGTAGGTTGCGGCCTGTCGACGGGCTGATCCCCGTCCAAGGAGTCCAACGGACTGTGTAAAAAAAGATTACAAAACCGAAGACGACGCCAGGGCCCAACTAAGGGCTGTAGAGTCATTGATGAATGAATGAATACTTCTTTATTACTTTGTGCTTAATTGAGCAAATGGACAACTTTGTAAGGTTTACTACTACATGAAGGGGGGGGGGAACAGAATACAAGTTTATTATATTTGTAATACTGTAAAGTCAATTATTATAATTGTCTGCGCCCGTTTTAATCGTACTCTTGCATAGTGTACAATTAATTTTCTCCTTGATAAACTTATTTAAATGACAAATAACACTGAATAAGCACGCGTAGGGTAGTTTGTGTATTCAAACCCTATTTTTTTTTTTAATTCGCTTAGTGGGGGGTGGAGTCCAACTGGGTCCACTCGGCACGGCGGCCAGAGACTGGCCTATTGTAGCCTGCCCCGGGTGATTATGATGATGGAGAATTTGGTGGAATGAAGATTGGCATGGGAAACTGAAGTACTCGGAGAAAACCCGCCCCAGCGCCACTTTGTCCACCACAAATCCCACTTGACCAGAACCGGAATCGAACCTATTCAAATCCTACGTCATACACAAACATATGATAATCGGTAAATGTTTTATATAAACAAACCGCTTTGCCTTCGGCTGAAGTTTTGCATGATTTACGTTTGTGACCATGTTCCACATCGACAGGCTTAAAGTAATACAAGAAAAAGATGCAAGGTCGGTGGTTTAGGTCGATGAAAGAGCTTAACGGGTTTTCCTGGTCGAGTGAGCACTTTCGTTACAGATTTTCAGTTTGTGGAGATGGAATTTATAAAGGCCATGACCCATTTCGAAGCGCGTAGCAACTTGTTCAGGTAGCACATAAGCCTCACGTAAGTCTAGTAATTTGAAAACACAGTACATTTTGTGGAATTAATATATTTGTTTGCCGTTTCGTGTGAGGTTTATTAGAATATACTTCTTAATGTTTAATTGAAGGAGGAACGTAGACTGAGTTGTTTGAGAATAGCGTGTTGATAATATTTGGACTGGAGAGAGATGAAGTGACACCAGGTTTGAGAAAACTGCATAATGAAGAGCTTCATAACTTGTACTCTTCTCCAAGTATAATTAGAATGATCAAGTCAAGGAGGATGAGATTGGTTGGGTACATAACACAAATGGGGAGAAAAGGAATGCATATAATATATTGGTGGGAAAGCCAAAAGGAAAGAGACCACTAGGAAGACCAACACGTGTGTGGGTGATCAATATTAATATGGATCTTAGAGAGACAGGATGGGATGGTATAGATTGGATTGAACTAGCTCAGGATAAGGACCAGTGAAGGGCTCTTGTGAACCTTCGGGTTCCATAAAATTCTGGAAAGTTGTTGAATAGCTGCACAATTTGTGTCTCACCTCCGTGAGTGAGTGTTTAATTGCAAGAAACTAAAATTTATTATTTTTTAGCAAAAAAATTTATTAAATTAAAATAAAAAGTACTTTTCATTAGTTCATTAAATATAAGCATGATATAATAGCAACTCGTCTAAGGGCAATTATCGGAAATCAAGGTTAATGTGACCCCGCTGAGGTGCATTGCTCGCACATGCGTACATCTGTTCACGCCGCCTTCCGGTCATATGTCTCACACGGGGAATCATCACTTATCATGACGCTGCACTCCCTCTTATGGGCGATGCCTGATTCGCCTCGATGTTCATTTATTGCGGATATAACGATGCTGTTTCAAAGATGACCTATCTACAGACAGGTCTAGACGTCTGAATAGCTAGAAATTATTCATCCGTTTTCATTAATATTCACATAAAAAGGAGATAGGATATGGAATTTCAGATTCTCACAGCGTGACTGCGAATGTTACTGCCCCTCAGGAAGTGACACTCGGTGATCTGGTATATATTTAACGCCGTTTCGGAAGAACGTGCATCTGCGGAGTAGAAGGGTAAGCCGAATATCGCTTATCTTCCAGTCTGAGGAAGGAGAGAACAGGTTCGTCTGAAACGTCAGGAATTGTCTACCAGACTACACGGGTTCACATCCAAAAAGACAGAAACATTTAAGCGATTACAAAGTTTAGACCTTAATGAGATTTCTATTTTACTTAGGCCTACTGAGACACTTTTTACCCGACTTTCATTATATTTAAATAATAAAAGTAATCTCATGAGAGCAGGTCACGGTAGCCGAGCGGTCTAAGGCACGTACTGTGTTCGCTCGCCCTGAATCCGGGATCGTGGGTTCGAATCCCACTCAGGGTATGGCTGTTTGGTGTGTGTGTGTGCGCGTGCGTGCGCGCGTTTTTATGTGAATGTGTGCAGATAGAGGCCTTGCGACATGATGATCACCCGCCCAAGGATTCTTACCGAATATCTAAGATCTAGTAAACCGAAGTGAAACAGAGAGTTTCATGGAGGTAGGCCAAGGCCCAAATTTGGGGCTGTAGCGCCAAAGGAGGAAAAAAGATCATGAGGTCAAAACGCTGTCTGTGTCTCTGTGAATCCCACCCTACCAACTTTTGAATTCTAAAACAAATCTTTATTAAACCTGGTGTATATATCATGACAACTGAGCCCATGTTAACGGGCTGTTTGTATGTGTATCCCCTATCGTTGCCAGGCAACAGCTCAGTAAAAAAGTTACCGCGGTAACGACTATACACGCAACAATAGAACAGTTGGAAGTGTCGTTTTCTACGCAGTCCGTGCCGTATGAAAGGAAAGTAGGCTATTAGTTCTTCCTAGAACTTATGGCTTGTATCGTGAAATGCTCTTGTTGGATGTTGTTAAAGTGGTATTCCAGTTGCATGTGATTTTGGGGCTGCTTTTGACTTACACAAAAATTAAAATCATTCACTACCTTATTGATACAATACCGAGTTCGAGTGACATGACAACCTTTCTGTAATTCTGGAGCTGAAACTTGCGAACAGGAATGATATCTCTTCATATCATGCCCATCGAATAAATAACACAAAACAATATATTTTTATCAGATGTCATCACACTTCCTTTTTAAAGTCGCTTAGTGGGGGGTTGAGTCCAAGTGGGTTCACTCGGCACGGCGGCCACTGATTGGCCTATTGTAGCCTGCCCCAGGTGATTATGGTGATGGAGAATTTGGTGGAATGAAGATTGGCATGGGAAACCGAAGCACCCGGAAAAAACCCGCCCCGTGTCACTTTGTCCACCACAAATCCCACTTGACCAAACCCGGGATCGAACCTGGGCCGCCGCGGTGGGAAGCCAGCGACTAACCGCTTGAGCTATGACGCGGCCTTGGCGTCACACTTGCTCATGTACTAGTTGTAACATCTTTATTTTCGGTTCTAGTTTTTGGATTGATGAACTTCGGTTCCGCCTGTCACGGTAGCCGAGCGGTCTAAGGCATGCACTGTCTTCGCTCGCTCGAAAGCCGGGATCGTGGGTTCGCATCCCACCCAGGCCATGGATGTTTAGTGTGTGTGTGCGTTTTTCTGTGTTTGTATACAGGTAGAGGCCTTGCGACGAGCTGATCACCCACCCAAGGAGTCCTACCAAATGTATAAGATCTAGAAAACCAAAGTGAACGGAGAAGTTCATGGAGGTAGGCCTAGGCCCACTGGGGCTGTAGTTCCAAGGGAAAGAAGAAAGAAGAAGAACTTGGGTTCCATTTACATTCTGGTTTCTACAGAAAGATGCATGACTCCAGGAGATGGATGTGCCGTGTGGAAGGAAGCGATTTGTGTGCAGATTTATAGCGGCAGTGTCGAAGTATTGCGGAGCGCTCGCCCGGTTATGTGCTGCCAGATGATACAAGCCGGAGGTAAACTAAATTCACGGACGCGAAGCTAAATATATTTGATACCATTCAACAACGTCCATACATTCTGGGGTTCGTGGCGAAGGAGCAATGCCAAGTCAATAATTCACATTTTTCCTGTCATAAAATTAGGAATGTAAATCGTTAGATTAGTCGTTAGCTTATTATTATTTTTTTAACTGAAAATGCAACATGATATATAGAGTCCTATATGAAGGTAGAAAAGGTAAATTTCTCCCTGTGATTAATTAATTAAGCGTCACGTTATGAAGACCTAGGATAAACGGAGGTATTGCTCCGCCGATCTTGGACTCGGCACTAGATGGATTTTGGCTGTCAGTTTCACGCCCCTACTGATGTAACTCCAGGGGTTGGTTGTCCGGTAACCATTGGATGTGAGGTTTGGTGGACGTCAGAGACGATCTGGACGCTGTGAGGAAGAGCAAAATCTTTCCCGTGCAGGGAATCGAACCCCAGTCGTCCAACCAGCAACTCATCACTATGGCGCATGAGCTGGCCCGGATCTTATAGGCCTAATATACAGGGTGTCCCATGAAGAAAGTTCAGTATTCTGTGAGTTCATTATATCGATCATTCTAAGGAAAAATCTATATATGGGTACATGTGTCCTATTCCGAACGGTTTCCGAGATAGAGCTGTTTCACTGTACGGTACTGTACAGTACAATGTACAGACGAGCAACACGCCATGTCCTCACACGAGTTGCAGAGTGAACTGGTGTTGACGGTGGAATTTTCGAAAATATATTATACTCATTAAACTGTACCAACTTTGTCACTTGAACAGTAAATACCGGTATTAGAAACAGTACGTAATATCTCTTTCTTATCAACAGTTTTGGAATTGTATGTGGAATAACTGTATCTCGGAAACCGTTCGGAATAGGATACATGTATAAATACATTTTGTGCTTAGAATGACCGAAACTGTGACCTCCCAGAATATTGGCCTTTTCTCCTCAGACATTGTGTATGTGTATATGTATGTATATAGGGTGTTCAGGACGGTGATACTTTGAATACTTGTATAAATGTAATAGTAAAATGCACATATGGGTTTCAGCCAAAATGGAGGCTTTGAGTTGAGTTTACAGTGGTATTTGTTTGAAGTGAACTCATATTAGAGAGATGGTTTCATGTAATTCTATGGTTATTATATGGGCTCTAGCCGGGCTTTCAGTTTCTTATGCGTTGCTGTGTGCTTGATAAGAAATTTGTTCCTGTGTGTACCTTCATCTCCGATAATAGTCAACTGATTACGACGAAATATTGTATTGTGGGGTCTGCACTAAACGCTCTTGGAGAATATAAGTTCGGCTTTGACTTGATCACTGTAAACCAAACTGTACATTAAACCAAAGTATAATGTTACTCGTATTTACTGTTATCAGAGGCAGTTCAGTGTGTACGATATCGATGCATAATTGTTAATTAAATAACAATTATGTTCCGATATCTAATTTATGGCCAGAGGTCCCGGGTTCGATTCTCGGCGCTACCAGATTTTCTGAGAAGTAGTGGATCTGGAACGGGGTCCACTCAGCCTCGTGAGGATAATTGAGGAGCTATTTTAAGGGAATAGCGGCTCCGGTCTAGAAAACCGAGATTAACGGCCGTGGGGATTCGTTGCGCTGACCAAGTTATACACCCTATCCGCATAAATTGGCACTAACTTCACCGACAAGCGGCGGTCGCTTGGTCGGTATAGTTCAATTGCGGACTACAGGCCACGGAGTTTGATTTTAAACAGAATTTGTGTTTAGTTTTTTGTGTATGCTTTTAGTGCATACACAGTAAACTAAACTACATAAAACAATGAAATATCTGTCAAATATACAATGGTAGTATCCTACAAAAGCAACTAACAGCAAAAACAACGATGTACCTAAGGGCACAGAAGACCAAGTGTGCAGTGCAGTGGTCTCCCCCAAAATAAGAAAAAAGTTGCCTGATGATGTTCCATGTGTTGCCGAAACATGTTGCAACAAGGAATGAATGTAGAAGTTTAATGACATTTTAAAGTATTCAACCAACACTTTTAGTGTAATAAATATATGTTAGTGTCTTTTATACGAGTTTATTGTTCAATTATAGACGGTATACTTTTTTTCCCTTGGACTACAGCCCCAGTGGGCCTAGGCATACCTCCATGAACTTCTCCGTTCACTTCGGTTTTTCTAGATCTTACACATTCGGTAGGACTCCTTGGGCGGTTGATCAGCTCCTCGCAAGGCCTCTACCTGTAGACAAACCCAGAAAAACGCACACACACAAACTAAACATCCATGCCCTGAGTGGGATTCGAACCCACGATCCCGGTTTCCAAGCGAGCGAAGGCAGTTCATGCCTTAGACCGCTCGGCTACCGTGACCGGCGGAGACGGTATACTTACGAACTAAAAATGATGCCACAATGCAACAGGATGCCGAAGTATAAAATCGAAGTACATAAATCCTTGGTAAGCCGGGATAGCTCAGTCGGTAAATCGATAGGCTACAGGCTAGACGGCCGGGGTTTGATTCACGACAGGTGAAAGTTTTTCTTTTCTCTACATCTCCAAGACCAGCTGTGGGGCCCACCCAGCCTCCTATCCAATGAGTACCAAGGGCTCTTTCTCTGGGGGCAAGCGATTGGTGCTTGAAGCTGACCACCAACCCACTTTTGTTGCCGAGGTTAAGAATTGTAGACATATACATGCACTCTCTCGTATGTCTTCATACCATAGTGCTTAATTAATTAAAACAATGGAAGACTTTGCATTTTTTAAATAAATCCTTGACATTAGTTCCAACCATCACCATCTGTTGGTCTCGGAAAAATTCTCCCCACAAGAACGCGGCGAAACTTATCCAGCCGTTCTCACATTACAGTATATGCCCATTCCGACAGGACAGTATGGCTACATAATTCATGACGCTCCCCCCCTCCCAGTTCCCCTCACCACACGTCAGCTCACCTTGCCTTCATGTACATCCCCACCCACCCCGGAAACTGAACTGTGGCCCATGAATTATTCACGACATTTTAACCTAGCAATATATAGCATACCTAAAATCCCGTTTCGCATTCACAAAATACACAGAAGTTACAAATTCGAGTTACATATATATATATCGATTGGAAATAACTCACTCGAGTTATATTCCCAGAATGAAGCGGTTCTTTTAGGGGCCATTGAACACGTGTAATGTTCATGATTCTCCTCTCCCTACACAGATTCACAAATTGAGATGCCCGTTGATTCTGAGGCATTGATGTGTTAGAACTGAAAATGAAAATACAGAATCTTTATACAAAGTGAACGCATTATTCACACCATTCTGGTCTAATTCTTGTGAAAACGGTAATGAACATTCGGGTTCCATTAAATGTTGCGACATTCTTCAGTAGCTGCACAACTGGCGGCTTCTCAAAAAGACATGTCTCCAGTACCAATTATTATTTAGTGTATACTGTACGTATACTTATTCTTTTATTAATATTAATTCATATAATTGTTGTTGTAATTCTAAGTGTACTTTCGTTGTATTTACTGTGTGCTAGTATGTCCTTTGTTGGTTGTGTAGTTTTGTGTGCTGTGTTTTGTTTGAGTGTGGTGTGTTATTTTGTGTAATGTGTGTTATTTGGGTGTTGTGTATTATTGTAATACCACTGCTACCAGGCAAAAACCCATTTGCAATTTAAATAAATAAATAAATAATAATAATAATAATAATAATAATAATAATAATGTCGTCACGTGTCCATGGAGTTAGTTGAACAAGAAAAATATCTTTGTCACTTGGATTGGTTAATTGTTTTTCGTCACGAAAATATTAATTTCTCGTCTTTACTGATGAGCAGATCGTGTCGTTGACATTGTTACGACCGACTGATACCTTTTCTTAAGTACCTTGACCCTTCCGTTGTGGACACATTTGATATGCACTAAGATCGGTGTAAAAGGTCTCTCAACGGTTAAGCTGAGACATTTGTAGATTTTCGACAAGAAATATATTGGTATTCTCTCTGTTCTATCTGCACCGCTCATAGGACTGGAAAGATAGGGTCGCCATTTTGCAGTCCAGCATCCATTTTGTCGCTTCCGCCTTGCGGTTAAGGGGTTTATGTATGGGTGTGTGGCAGTTTGTTCTTTAGCTAGAAATTTGACAGTTATATATTCATGTTACATCCGCTGGACTTTGGATTTATAAAATCTCAAGTAGCTGTAGGTTACATACGCGTCTCTAAGCGCAGACCCTCCCCACACATTCAGAAACGCGCGCACGTACATATTCTTATATAAACGTTCACACGCAAGCACGCCCGCACACACGCATATAACAAATATTACACGTTACCATGGAAATGCAGTAACAAACGAAAATGGTTTAAATAAAAGAATAACATGCTTGTACTAAGGGACAAAGGAGACCGGAATTCTCCCATGCTGCATATTTAAGTTCTAGGACGTCGGCAATTATTGATTTATGCTTGTTTCGTAGCATTCAGTGCATGTTTCAGCAGTAGCCTGCCGACACAGTGGCCGCGCCGTTTAAGGCATGAACCGTCTTCGCCCTTTTGAACACTGGGATCTTAAGTTCGAATCGCACTCAAGGCATGGATGTCTGTGTGCGTTTATTCTGTTTGTGTTGTTCTGTGTATAGTTAGAGGTCTTGCGACGAGCTGATCCTCCGTCCAAGGAGTCCTACCGACTGTGTATAGGATTAACTGCAAAAACGGATAAATCCCAACAAAGGGCTTGTAGAGCCATAGCTAAAGGGATGTCCAGCCATAAAACACGGCCCTGATTCCACATGAAGGGTCACTCGGAATAAGCAACTTTAGGAATTAACTCTCACTACTGTTATGTCAGCCGGCCACATGAAATGTGTTCGCCCGCTCCAATACTGGGATCGCGGGTTCGAATCCCACTCGAGGAATGGATGTTTGTCTACGTTTATTCTGTGTCTGTAGTGGTCCTACCCACTGTATGTAAGATTAAGTATCTGAAGAGAAAGGAAATGTTTTGCATCATAGTATCTTTGTTTCACTATGAACGGTTTTACTTTTGCTAGCAAATACCTGAAGTTTTCATCTGACATCCTGAAGTAGTTTTTTTAGTCTTCAGGTCTATCATTTCTAATAAAGTTCAATAAATTTAAATGTGTAAATCTGTCTGTACTTAACAACCAGTTCTTGGCCCACATTTCCCTCCTTTTTCTATTCTTTTTTCTCCCGAACACACCGCATTCATCTAGTATTATCACTGCTGCTGCAACTTGCTTTGATGAACCCATTCTGGATACAGAAATGTACTAGCAAAGTTGGGAGTCAGCTGATGCGTTTGTGGTGAAATTAATCCGAGCCCGGCTCCCGAGTCAAGCTCGCCGAGCCGGACTCGCGAGCCAGACTCGTACGTGTATGGGCCCCTTAAGGCTGACAACCTTACCGCCATCTGTGAGCCGACTGTCTAGAAAATGTGGGAGCCTCGACGTCTCACAACCCTATGGGTCTACACAGTCTGTTACAGTGACAGCTTTAGATTATTTTTTAACATTTACCTGTCGAAGATGGTTTGCATTCTTGATAAATGTTCGTGCTGTGACGAAACACCCCCAGTCACCGGACATTGTTGTAATTGAAAGTAAACCTGTTACCCTGTTTTCTGTACAGTCATCTTACATTTTGCTTCTTTCGTTTTGCAGGTGAGTATAGCTTCTGTTTGGAAACCTCTTCCTTATCTCCAGGACATGGTGAGCATGGTGAGTTTGCATTTCTTCAGATCGCCACCGTAACATGCTGATAATACGTACATAAGGAACATGCAGCTAACACTAGTTTTAGCAGTAATCTTCATCTTTGAGTTCCTTGGATTGATGCTTCTGGTATGGCTTCGGTATGGGTAAATTAATTTAATTAGATATACATCCTCTGCACCGAGAACATAAAATGGAAGCACAATGGAGAAGAATTGGGTATACGTTCATAGCGTGTTTATAATCCATAAACTATGCAAGAGAGTTCAACAAAATATTATGCAGAATGTATATTTACTAAAAGCTGAGTAGCGAATTTAATTTCGGTCCACGCAGTCCCATTTAACCACAGCATTACGCGAAGTTTAAACCGAACTGTAGATGTTGCTCGAGGAGAAATCGACGGACAAAGACAAGGCTGCGCGGTATAAAACAGCAGATCTTCAAAAAGCCTAAGTCTTTTATTTGAAACATTTTTTTTTCCTCTAGTATGATAGTGATATCATAAACCTCAACTTAAAATACAGGGTGATTCATATAGACCCGGCCCGACGAAATGAGCTGTAATATAAAATATACCATACAGATATTAAAGTAATTTACACATATCTTATCTTGGATTGTGTGCCGTGATCAGAGCAGGTGTTGAAAGTGTCCGCCGTTTTCAAGTAGGCATTAGAAACACTCGCTGTTCAACAGTGTACTCCATGACTGACGCCTGCGCACTTCAGACACGTTTCGGGATTTCCTTGACCTTGCAGCATAATGGCTGCCACTTGCCGGATCATGCGCACACCATTCGACTCAGCACGGCCCACGGATTATTATGTCGTAATTGTGAGCGGTTATATGCATCACCTGTGGAATTATTAGCAAATTCATCGGGCCGGTTCTATACGATTCATCCTGTATTTCAGTGCAGGGAGGCGTATTATCATGCTTGAAGGTAAACATCCAACGAATAAATTGTACAATGAGGTCTTGCAAACAGTTTGCGAGCGTGTTTTGATTTCCATCAAATTAGAGAGAGAGAGAGAACTGATATCGAAAACAACGTTGTCCTTACACGATATTAAATAACATGTTTTTGTAAATGTCCGTTAGCTAGACGGAAACATTTCTTTTGCAGTCATCACAAAATTAACCGTCAGGACTATGATGTATTTTAAATANTTTCAAATTTATAAAGTTGATTACATAAATAAGTTGCGTAGCAGTGGAACGGTTACACTAGTGGGTCTGGAACGGGGTCCACTCAGCCTCGTGAGGATAACTGAGGAGCTATTTCAAGGAAATAGCGGCTCCGGTCTAGAAAACCGAGATTAACGGCAGTGGGGATCCATTGCTCTGACCACACGACACCCTCTATCCGAAAAAGTTGGTACTAACTTCACCGACAAGCAGCGGTCGCTCGGTCGGTATAGTTCGATTGCGGACTGCAGGTCACGGAGTTTGCTATTGTTTTGTTTTATTTTGTGCCGTGATTGGTCAGTTCAAGACTTTTGGCGTGTTGTGAGTAAGTATGTAGTTACGACTTGTATAATTAGTTTCTTGATATACTCGTATATTGATACCAACGTGGTATTGAAGTGTATATGAAGGTTTTCTCTTGCGGGTGTGTCGATACTCAACTTTGTATGGTCTGCAGGTGTGGGTTTGCTACACTATCAGGCGACATTCTGTATAGAGGACGGATATTTGAAAATGATGTGACACTCGTCACGAAAGTAGAAACTTGCGCGTCAGGAGAGTTTATAGAGATAAGTTAATGTTATCCTCCAGAGTCCCTAGTGTGGTTTGCTGTGGCACGACACGGTTACTGCGGTTCTGCCCACAACACACGGCGCTTATTCATATGTTTGTGCCAATTTATGTGAGTGCGTGCGTGTAGTCTGACGTCAGTGTCAGGGCTGTGGTCTCCCTGCGGCTGAGCGTCGCGACTGAGGCTGGCTCTACTACGAGACAACGTTTGTGTCAAAACATGATAAGCGGGGACTACCCTGTGCACGGTCTTTTGTTCGCATGTTGCAAGGTCGTGTTGTTACAAAACTGGACGTGGAAATTGTTGTTCGAGCACGGGATCCAGAGGGAGGGGGAGAATTAATTGGATTATTTATATTACTTTATGGTGGATATTAATTTTGTATTCTTCTTCTTCTTTAATTGGCCTTGTAACTATTGACGTGGCTCATAAATAGTAAATAAGAGAATTACTTTATTGTTTTTATTATTATCATCATATTCATCATTATTATTATCATCCCCTTTATGATTTTTCTCTATTTCATTATCTGTTTTTCCAGGCAACCTTTCTCTCATTCATTTTATCCTCTTATTATTCCTTCAGTAATGAATTACTTGGACGTCCTGGCACCTGTATTATCCCTGTTTTCATAGCCGATCTTGGATTAATATTAATTAAATAATTAATTTATTTTATTGCATGAGGTGGGGTAAGACTGAGTCCACTTATTATTATTGTGGCTCTGCAGACCTTTGCTGGGCCTTGTCCGCTTTTTCAGTTTCTTAACCCTATACGCAGTGGATAGTATTCCTTGGACGGGGGATCAGCCCGTCGCAAGGCCGCTACCAACACAGACATCCATGCCTTGAGAGGGATTCGAACCCACGATCCCAGCGTTCGAGCGAGCGAAGACAGTTCATGCCTTAGACCGGGCGGCCACTGGGATCAGCTAGAGTACATTTGATACACCAGTCATTAAAGGGCCTATTGTAGGATTCCCGGACGATAGACGACCATTGGACAGTCGGTGGAAAAAGAATTCTCCGGGGAAACAGAAGTACCCTGAGGAAACCTGCCTCAGTGCCACTTTGTTCGCCACAAATCGCACGTAACCTGGCCTACTCAGTTAGACCCATTCGATAGAGTTATTACCTATCTCCGCACACCTACACTAACACAAGATAAGGTATACAAACCAAGCACAGCACGAACCATCTGCGAGAGTTAAGACAGTTTTGATAATATTTAGCTTCATGCAGAGATTATATCTGTGCGAAAAACTATTCATCAAATAATAAAAAATGAATGTTTTTTTTAATCTCTTTAAATTAACTAAATGGGTGTACTTTGAGCAGTTAGGCCCTGGTACTCGTAGATGATCAGCCATGAAATTAGAGACTTCATCACAGAGTCACAAAAGCCTACTTTTGGACCGTGTCTTGAATCAGCTCAGTGAGACTAAAATCTTCGAAAGAATTCCCTCTGAAGAAGGAAATGCAGGGATATGGATGAAGCTGTATAGAAACTGTAAACAGAATGGATTACTTTTGACTGCCTAAAGAAGCATGGATATAGTTATGCCGTACCTTAGGGGACAGAAAGACCGGAAAGCCAACGAAACGACGGTCTATCCAAATGTAAGTAAGACTGGAGCCAGATGATGCGGGCCATGTCGTGATATTGACGTTTCGGCAAAGGAAGACCTATTTTCTGTTTGTTCAGTCCCTTTAAGTTGTACAGGATAAACCCTCACCGAACGATATTTTATTATCGAAATTATTGTTTAACACTACTTCAGATATTTAAAAATGAATCCCTCAAAATTTCCATTAAAATTTTGTTTAATTAAAATGCGTGTTGTCCATAGCCCAAGCGGTTAGTCGCTGGCTTCCCACCGCGGCGGCCCAGGTTCGGTCCAGGGTCTGGTCAAGTGGGATTTATGATGGACAAAATGGCGCGGGGGCGGGTTTTCTCCTAGTACTTCGGTTCCCTTGCCAATCTTCATTCCACCAAATTCTCCATCATCATAATCACCCGGGGCAGGTACAATAGGCCAATCAGTGGCCGACGTGCCGAGTGGACCCATCTGAACCCCCCCCCCCCCACTAAGGGAATTTAAAAAGAAAAATAAAGCAAAGTATTTGGCCTTCAATCGGGCCACATGTCACCGTCAGCAATGTATCCAACAGTAGCCAAACTGGTGAACGTCCAGAAGCCGTCAAAGTACGACAATAGGGTAACGTTATTCTATTAACAGTTCCAACTTTTCATAAGCGTGTTGATATTCGCTTAGTTGTTAAGTGCCCTCTATTGTGGGAAGGAATTTGAATGAGCCGTGCTTGTTGACGTAAGACCACAACTAACTTACCGATAGAGAAGGGGCTGTGTTGATATTACGAGGGGGTGAGTACAATTCAGCGGCTATGTCTACACATACAAACTGATGTTGTGGGGGAAGGGGTGTTGGACATATGGCGCTGTTTCCAGTCGTGTGTTTCTGACTGCATCACGGTGAATAATTAATTGCGCTCATGAACACTCAATGTACACATTTGAGGCCCTTCTTCACCCCTATTGACATTCTGACTGCTGCAACTACCCACCCCAGGACGGCATGGCACTGTCTACGTGTTGCTTTGTCAAGGGCATCGACATACGTAAGTGCAAGAACGACAACTGCAGGGAACTGTCATACCGTTCGCTTCTGTAGTCATTCTCGTATGTTCTAGGTCGTGATGCCGTTTGTCTTGTAGGGGCCGCCGATGTTTTGAAGGAACTTGCAGCCCCTCGTCTTCGGGATTAAAATGCCCAAGTTAGGGAATTGGCAGGGTACAAGGGAGATGGTTATCGAGACCCATGTGAGGGGATAAGGAGATGGGGCCCTTACCAGATTAAAATTATGGGAAAAATTCTAAGTTCTGAACATTTTCTAGAATTTCTTTTTTTAATTTTTAAAATGTTCTGAAATTGTTTCATTCGCAAAGTTTTAGATTTTTTTTTTCAAATTTTATCCAGTCCTAAAATATTCTAAATTTTCTTTTAGAAAATATTAGAAATTTAGAATTTTTTGGTCAAATTTCGTATTTATTAAATTTGGAAATTTGTTCAATATGTAGTAATTCGATAATTTTATATTTAATGATAAGGTTAGGTTAGGTCGTGGCGTCAGACCGCCGCACAACTATCTTCCCCTTCAATCATAGGTCGGTCAGATTAGATTGGGGTATCAGACAACTGCACATTTGCCGTCTCATTTTGTCAGAGCTAGACCAGACTGAGTCTGGTTAGGTTAGGGTAGGTTAGGTTAGATTAGGTTAAGTTAAACCAACAAACTTGGTTTTTAATGAGTAATTGTTGATACAATCTGGATGCCTTTGACTCATTATCGCAGTATGTTGGTTAGAATTTTTGTATACTTGAACGACAAAATATCCGGTCTCAGCTAGTGGATTATTAGTCCGCGCCATAGCTCAAGCGGTTAGTCTCTGGCTTCCCACCGCGGCGGTGGGTCTGGTCAGTAGGGATTTGTGGTGGACAAAGTGGCGCTGGGGCAGGTTTTCTCCAAGTACTTCGGTTTCCCTTGCCAATCTTCATTCTACCAATTGCTCCACAATCACCGTCCCCTATTACCTGTGGCTGGTGCAATAGACGAGAAGTGGCTGAAGTACAAGGGATTTAGTACCACCCCACTAGCAATAAAGAAAATAGTGGATTATTATGTATTCTAATAGAAATTTCATAATTTCACTGAAGCTCACCAGGGAAATTCCTGGGTAGCACATTAAACGTAGGTTACGCTCGCATGCTCCAGAATATCTATATAATTTTTCAATCACAAGGCATCACACAATTTCAAATTTATATTTCATATGGCAGGTTCATCCCTTGAAAGTTTCTGTGTCATGTAACGCTTCAAACAGAGAGTCGTGCAACATATTTATAACATGAAGAATGTCGCCGTCTTGTATTTGTGGCGCTGTGTAGATCTTGTGTGAACAGACGTTTCGGAAGAATTTATGGCCTTCATGTTGAAGGTATCTCTACCCTGAAGATAGAGGCGATACATTCCTCCGAACCGTCGCTTTACACAAGATCTACACAGCGCCATATCCCAGAAGAGGGCATTCTTCATAATCACCGCTGTGAAAACCTCAAATCTTATGCAGATATCTAACACGGCTATCGCGAGGTAATTATTTTGCTGCGTAGGTACGAACACAGGAGTGAGTGGTGAAATATCTATCCGGTAAACTGTACGAACGGAGACGAAAGCATCCCCAGAACCGCACGGCTCTATTACACCCTTCGTGATCATTAGGGACGTAAGACTTCGTTGCAGCGTTTAATTGGCATGCGAGACCTCCCTTCGACTATCGATTCTCGTTTCCGATGGGTCGTATTGCTGCTTCGGGATCAGGAGTCACACCCAGGCACTCACGTCTTACGTCACTAAGGAGGGAAGAGAGCTGTTCAAGTATCTGAAATGTTTTTTTGAATAGGCTATGAAAGCAATTAGCTGTGAAGTAGACGGCTGCAGGCCGGTAGTTGGCAAGAGAACTCGGGCAGGCGCTGTTACCTTTACCGAACAAGGCAATTGTGATCTAAACCATAAAGAGAATGTAATATTGGGGATCCTTAACTGGACTCGGGCAAGCAAAGGGACTCATACGAGGACCCTCTGCTAAGAGAGCGAAGGAACTGTTGAAGTTAAATAGGAACCAGCTACGATGGGCAGTGGGACTACTTACAGGACACTGTCACCTCAAAGGACACCTCTTCAAACCGGGACTAAGTAATAGTCCTACTTGTGACAGGTGTCGAGAAGGAAACGAAACAGCCACACACATCCTGTGCGAACGTGAGGCCTTAGCTTATTTAAGATTGCGTCACTTGGGTCAGTATTTTATGGAACCAAGTGACTATTTCGACGTCCCCACGTACAAGATCCTGCGCTTCATTCGAAGTGCGGGATTGCTGAGGGGATAATCAGCAAGCAAAGGTACTCATACGAGGACCCTCTACTAAAAGAGTGAAGGATCTGTTGAAATTAAACAGGAACCAGCTACGATGGGCAGTGGGACTACTTACAGGACACTGTCACCTTAAAGGACACCTCTTTAAACTGGTACTAAGAAATAGTCCTACTTGTGAGAGGTGTCAAGAAGGAAACGAAACAGCCACACATATCCTGTGCGAACATGAGGCCTTAGCTTATTTAAGATTACGTCACTTGGATGAATATTTTATGGAACCAAGTGACTATGTCGACGTCCCCACGTACAAGATCCTGTGCTTAATTCGAAGCGCAGGATTGCTGAGGGGATAATCAGAAGGGAAGCACAACAGATCACTGTGGTCGCGGTGCAAGGGCCAAGAAGGCCCACCCTTTGTACATTCATTCATTCATCATTACTAAAACAAAATTTTAAAAATCTTACAACAAAACGGCTTTGTATAACGATAACACTCGAGACTCATATACAGGAAATGCTTGTTTCGAATCTCAGCCGGGGTATAGGCCTTGGCGAGTTTCTCTTTTTTCTGTAATTTTCTTCTGTCCATCGAAGTAAAATAGGGGTATTACTTCTATTAGGCCATGGTCGTTTCCTTCCAAATCCTTTCTGGTTCATAACTCTCGTAGTCGCACTTGCTAGATCTTGAAGACGTCGTAAAGTAACCCTGCACTCTAATTTAGTGTTCTTCCCTTAATCCGACAGACCAGGTTTCACACCCGTTTACTATTCACTTAATACAAGCATTGGCCACCGCGGCTGCCCGGGTTCGGTCCCGGGTGTGGCGAAGTGGGATTTGTGGTGGACAATGTGGCGCTGGGGCGGGTTTTCTCAGAGTACTTCTGTTTCCCCTGCCAATCTTCATTCCACCAATTGCTCCAAAATCACCCTCACCTATCATCTTGGGCTGGTACAATAGGCCAGAAGTGGCCGCAGTACAAGGGCCTTTGTCCCACCCCACTAGCAATAAAAAAATCTTAATTATTTCATTGTAGTTTATTTGAAGAAAACCCGGATGAAGAACACACGCTCTAACTCGTGTATAACATTTGTTTTTGTGATTTTTTTTTTAATTTCTTTGGGTGGGGTGAGACTGAGTCCACTTGGTACTGCGGCCACTAACTGGTCTATTGTACCAGCTCAGGATGATAGATGATGAGTGTGGAGCAGTCGGTGGAATGAGAATTGGTAGAGGAAATCGAAGTACTAGGGGAAAACCTGCCCCAGTGCCACTTTGTCCACCACAAATCCCACATTACCTGATCTGGGCTCGAACCCGGGCCGGCGCTGTGGATAGCCGGAAACTATCCGCCTGAGCTATGAGACGGTCTTTTATGTAAGCAAATACTTGTACTTTTTGTATTCTTGAATCGTAATGTTCATTTGCCCTCAGGTTTGGGACCTGGTAACGGGTGAATGTAAAGTCAATGAATCGAGCCGAATAATTCTACAAAGCAAATTCACAACTTGTTTGCGAATGTGATTTTTTTTCCCTTCACTGAATTTTCATTTCAGACGTCATGGGTCCTATGTAAACTCACCACGGGATGATACAGTGTGACCAAGCTTCATTACTTCTATTCTCACGCCAGAACCTCTGCTCTCGTATTTATCGAATTATCTGTACATACAGTTTTATTGCGGGCTTTGGTCTTGATGGTACAGTTTTCATGTAGGTCTTGTCTGACTCCCTCCCGCTGCCCCCGTCTCGCAGTGCAGAGCAGACGACATCTCCCCCCCCCGCCGACAGTAACTTGCAAGTATTGCTCCAGCAGCTCCACTACCAATCCTCATCCTCTTATGATCTACAGGATGTGTCAGAAGTTCAAAACCGTTAAAAAACTGAGTTCTTGGCCGCGCCATAACTCAAGCGGTTAGTCGCTGGCTTCCCACCGCGGTGGCCCGGATTCAATCCCGGGTCTGGTGAAGTGGGATTTGTGGTGGACAAAGTGGCGCTGGGGCAGGTTTTCTCCGAGTACTTCGATTTCCCGTGCCAGTCTTCATTCCACCAAATTACCCATCACAATCACCTGAGGCAGGTACAATAGGCCAATCAGTGGCCGACGTGCCGAATGGACCCAGCTGGACTCCACCCGCCACTAAGCGAATAAAAAAATATCTTAGCCTTGTCATAGCTCAGGCGGCTAGTCGCCGCTTTCCTACCGCGATGGCCCGGGTTAAACCCCAGGTCAGGTGATGTGGGGTTTGTGGTGGAAAAAGTGGCACTGGGGCAAGTTTCTTTTTTTCCGAATACTTCGGTTTCCCCTGCCAATTCTCGTACCACCAACTGCTCCGCATTCATCATCATCAACCATCCGCGGCTGGTACAGTAAGTCAATTAGTGGCCGACATACGAAATTGACTCAGCCTCACCCCATCCAAAGAAACTAAAAAAAAAAGCTGAGTTCTTAATTTTTAAGGAGGTTGTACTTTACGACGCTGTCGGCAGGTAAGCTCGATGGCGGTCAATGGCAGGATGGTAAGAGAATGATGAATCGGAAAAGGTTTGGAATGAAGCGGTCGTGGCATAAATCAAGGTACAATCCCAGCATTCGACTGGAAGGACTAATGAAAACCACGTAGATCTCTCGGGATAGTTGGATTCCTGGCCGATATTCAAACATAGCGTCTTCGGAATGTTACCTCTACTCTGGCTCACTCAGTGTGCTTAATGTAGTCAGTACGAAATCATNTCTGCTGGCCATAATTTCTTTAGCCTTCTTCGTTGTTGTTGTTCCAGTAGGGGCTGCAGTAGTGTACTATGGTGTCCTAGTTTATCGTGATGTTTTATGCTTTTTTCTTGGATGACTTCTTTGATGAATGGTACATTGAGATCGTCATGTAGGGTCTGATTAGTCACATACCAAGATGCATTTGTGATCATCCGCAGTAAATTCAGACATCAGAGTAAAGTCTGGTGAAATTTTTATTTGTCCTACAGAACCATGAAGGGAATTTCAGTATATGATCCGCTAAAGCCATAGTGATGACATGCAGTATGCTGAATAAAGGTGCCGTTAAGTACAGTACTGGATTGCGTTTCGCTTTGTGAGTGCTCGAGTTGTGGCATTTCTTATGAATCTGCCTGAGTACGATTTACGTAATTAGCAGGAAACATGTGGAATATGAAAACTGGATGAACCGGACGAGACTAAGTAGAGTTTTATGTAATGACGGAAGTTCCCAGACTTCTATAAGGAAGTTTCATTTCTATTAATTAAGATCAGAAATTGTGGGGTAACATTAGAACTGAAAAATGATGAATTTGAATTGTTGAGTGGCATATTGGGTTGCCGTTGCCGTGTAGTGAAGATGTAAGAATGGGTTGCGTGTTAATCTATTATACCATTCTATGACCCATTCGGGACCTAGGCGTCAGAAAGAAGCCTACTCTTTTTTAACATTGATGCTTTCTTCTTTCACCGTGCCTTTTTCTTATTATCATTTTTTCTTGCTTCTATCGTTTACTCTTCAGTTAATCTTTTCTCCTCTTCCTCCATGTTCCATTCTGCTCTTCCTCATACATCTCCTCTTGTACTTCCTTAGTTCATTCTTCATCATCTTCTCTTCCTATTTATATAAACTCTTCCTCTTTTCTTCCTTGAAGTCCGCTTTCTTATCCTTCTTCCATTACTTCTCCTTCTCTTCCTACTTCTTCATCTCGTCTTTCTCCATATGTTCTCCTTCCCTCCTCTTTTGTTTCAGTATACTAATTCGAAGAGCTATTCGTTCGGTCTTGGAAACTAGTAAAGTGTGGTGAAAATTGTGGTTATTTGGAAGGGCAGATCCTTTTAAAATCGGATATTTTCGTGGCGAAAACATCACTGTCATCTCATCACCATAAATAAAGATTAGAATAGCTTCTGTGTATAAAACTAAAACTACCCGTTAAAGATAATTAACTGGCCTAATTTTTTTATTGCCGGTCACGGTAGCCGAGCGGTCTAAGGCATGTACTGTCTTCACTCGCTTGGAAACCGGGATCGTGGGTTCGAATCCCACTCAGGGCATGGATGTTTACTTTGTGTGTGTGTGGTTTTTCTGTGTTTGTGTACAGGTAGAGGCCTTGCGACGAGCTGATCACCCGCCCAAGGAGTCCTACCGAATGTGTAAGATCTAGAAAAAACCGAAGTGAACGGAGAAGTTCATGGAGGTGAGCCTAGGCCCACTGGGGCTGTTGTGCCAAGGAAAAAGATTTCTTTTTATTAAAAATACAAAATAATACTATGTATTATTTTGTAAGCGGAGTTAGCTAAATAATTTGAATAGGAACTCCACTTGTTTCAAATTAATTAAGCCTATTTCCATTGAAGCGCTGCTGCCCGCCCTTCGGGTCTCTGGCCACTGAATTATGAAACAAACTTCCCCCGCGGTATTGCTCCCTGTCTGGAAAAGCTTTCGAAACGATCAGTCCAGTTTATTTATTTCTGCACAAGTGACCCTTCAGAGAGTCAGTGAGCCAGGCTTCAAGTACCAACATTATTTTTTCCTTTCAAAATTCCCTTATTATGTACAGGCTTCCTCAGTGCTCTTTGCGAGGTACAAGCGGAGAGTTTGCACGGGATGGAGCAAGTCACCCATAAGTGAAAGGTTTCATTTGCTCCGTACAGAAATACTAGCGGACTATGTGCGTACCCATAACTGCTGACGTCACTCTTTTCGTAGCGGGAAGTTGAGGTTATGTCAATGCCTAAACACCGAGCCTGCGAAGGAATTGTCACGTGTCCGGGGTTCCATGACTTTTATTAATGGGGTTCTGGATTGGATTATTGGATTTATTAACGGCTTCTTTTACAGTCAATCTTAATTACAATCAATTACAACAGTTCACAATCAGTCTGCTGCCGAGTACTCGCTCCATTCTCATTCTCCTGTTTCAATTTTATTACAACTACTGGACTGAAGTAGTGAAATGAACTATGGAACTGAGCGTTCTCACGTGTGCTCCCTTTAAAACTTCGGGTAGGACCGAATAGAAATCACCACCGCCAACAGTTCCTCTATTATTATGTGCTTATCCGTTGATGCTGAAATATGTTTAGGGAGCCGTTGTCTAGCAATGGAAGTTTCAGCTGTGATTTTCTGACTGCACGCTTCCGGCGTTTAGGCGTCATGACACAGTATGTCTGGAGCGTAGAGGCAAACTTCCACGCTTTTCAGACCTTGGCATAGAATGTGAGTAACTTCTCAGCCCACAGCTCAGCCACTGTACAAGTATTCCCTAGGAGACAAACTTCATTGCCGGTTGTATAAGGGTTTGGGTTGGTGTCGATGCAAAGAGAAAAATCTTATTTCTATCCAGACTCGAACATCATTAATCACTCTTCATCTTCTGCATACTGAGTTCCTTGTTGCTCTACTAACTGATTACACCACATTCATAGATGACACAGCAATAAGAAACAACTTTTCTATTTTCTAAAGGTTTCGATCAAATTATTTCTCATCAGCAAGTGAAATTTATAACATTCTTTACGTCCATATTCAGAAACTGCATGAAACGAGCCATTTCGGGCTGCGTCTATATTTGTGTACATTATTATATTTTTTGCCGGTTGCAGTGACCGCGCAGTCTAAGGCACGAACTGTCTTCACCCGCTTGAACACTGGGATCTTGGGCTCGAATCCCACTCGAGGCACTGATATTTGTCCGCGTGTATTCTCTTTTATGTTGTGCTGTGCAGGTAGCACCTTGCGACGGGCTGATCCCCCGTCCAAGGAGTCCTACCGACTGTGTAAAACGTCAAGAAACTCGAAAAGCAGCCAAGGCCTAACAGAGGGCTGTAGAACCATATATATATATAGATAGGTAGGTAGATTATACGAAGGGGGACCCAAAAATAACTGGAATCGTCCTGTTGCGCGCGCATGCTTTGTAGTTACGAGTTATGCTGCTAGGTGGTGTTAGCTGGGGGTCTCCCGCGACTGTCAGTGAGCTGGCGTCAGTCTGAGTTAAGTGGTTTGTCTGTGGTGCTCTGTTGTGTGCGTTCCTGTTTCAACCCTTTGGCGATTAGTGAGATGGCCGACCAGAAGGAACAAAGAGTGTGCGTGAAAATTTGCGACTTGAAGAGTGAAGTGCAGAACACTCTTCAAGTCGCGGCAAACATTCACGCGGTTTTCTCTTTGGTCATCTCCGAGCAAGCGAGGAACAAATTTTGCAGACACCCGTCTCATGTGCAAACCTTCGGTTAAAATTCGCTGGACCGTGCTCCATGAGATGTTCGTTTCCTCAGAAAGTTGGTCAATGGTCTTTCGAAGATCTTCATCAATTTCACGCACACTCTTTGTTCCTTCTGGTCGGCCATCTCACTAATCGCCAAAGGGTTGAAACAGGAACGCACACAACAGAGCACCACAGACAAACCACTTAACTCAGACTGACGCCAGCTCACTGACAGTCGCGGGAGACCCCCAGCTAACACCACCTAGCAGCACAACTCATAACTACAAAGCATGCGCGCGCAACAGGTCGGTTCCGGTTATTTTTGGGTCCCCCCCTCGTATTTCTTAGTTTATTTAATGAAACTATTTCAGCTACAGAGGATATGGGCCACTGAATGAGGAAAGTAGAGCAATGGCTTGTGAAGAGTCACTCGTTTCATATTTAGAAGTTGCACTATGTCATTGCTTCTACTTCCTCTAAAAACAACGACTTTTGCCTGCTATAATGACAGGTTTTATGGCCGAGATTTGAACACGCGGATTTCACAGTACAAAGCAGCTGCCAAAATTTTTCAACGGGAGTTGCGCTTCAAAGAATGGAGGAAAGGCGGGTCATATTTGCTTATTTTCGGTTTATCGACTAGTGCTGCCGGTAACTGGAATTATATAGCGTCGAATCATTGGATGATGTTGAATAATTAATGGGATAGGATGTAGAAGGAAGCATGCTGGATCTAATTTAAGGTATTTTTCTAACATTTTCCTGAAAGAACCAAACGACGCTACTAAAAATTTCAGGAAAATCAATATCATAACCGAATTTCTAACTTAAAACTTCTAAATACAAACAAGAAGCTTTACCTGTAGAGCAAACTTGCTCGGTATGACGTAAGAAGGTTCAGAAGACAATGAGAAAGGAAGAAGAGTACAAGATTTTCTCTCTGTCTCATGCTCTTAGTTCTGAAAATCTGTTACCTGTGCCAGGATATCATTAAATATTCTTAAAGCAGATATTCCTGTGTCGTTTCATTACGTATTACGTAGAAAGTGTGGACACAGAACGAGGGAAACAGCACAACATAAATAGAGGCCCAGAACACGTTTCTGAAAACTGAGTCCTGTTGATAAAAGTGTGCAAGTTGCCGTCTCAGTTACAAATAGAGTCCTTGTATGTAGTTCGGTGCTGTAACCAATAAACATTCTGTCTACAATTGCCTGCTCCAGATATTTATGGAGTTATTTTAGAGGAAGTTCGAAATTATTGCGAATAAAAGTGTTGCAATCGCAGTCCTAGTTTTCGAAATACATCGAGACGAGAATATCGTAATGAGGAAATTGTCGTTTGGCAATGCTATTACAAGGGGAAAGAATTGTGTTAAAAGTCATGACATGGAACACTGGATAGAAAAATAACTTTCAAGCTTTGCAATCATTTCCGGCCATAACACGTTTATTTCAAGGAAGTTGTTAAGTAAAAAATCTATAACTTTGCACTCCAACACCTCACAGTGCTAGGAAATGAGAGATTGTGATTTTGAGATGCAAAGTCGATGCGAAATATAGAAATATTTTTACAGACTGTGAGTTACGGGTTTATTTTCAAGATGACTGTTCTCTTATAGCGAATTTTATAGTTGATTATCGTGTGTAGCAACAAGTAATGGAAGATGATTTAGTAATTATTCAGAAAATTATGTGGAGGGAACGGTTCGTGGCATAATTTAGAGGTACGATCCTGCCATATGCCTGGACACATTGAGAAAACCTACGTAATACTGAATCGGGTTGCTAGTCCCCGGGAAAGGGTTTGAATTTGGGCCTTCCAGAATACGAAACATGAGTGGTAAATCCTAGACCATGTATAAGGTATCTGGCTATTGAAAATATATTTATGTCAAGAGTACACTTACGATGTTATGGATTTGAATAAGTGTATAACGCCAGTACAAGTTATCATTTCTGTTAAGTGTTAAGGCCATCGGGTTATGATTTAGGAAGGATTCGCTTAGTGGGGGATGGGGTCCAACTGGATCCGCTCGGCTGGGGTAGGTTTTCTCCGAGTACTTCGGTTTCCCCTGCCAATCTTAATTCCACAAAATTCTCCATCATCATAATCACCCGGGGCAGGCTACAATAGGCCAATCAGTGGCCGCCGTGCCTAGTGGACCCAGGTGGACTCCACCCCCCACCGGGCGAATTAAAAAAAACTAGTTCATAATATCACGTTTTGGAGTGTACTATGAAAACAAGTCTGAAACTAAAACAGGCCTGTGCAGTTCGAGGGGTCAGTAACGTCGGTACGGCTTCTACTTCTTTGTTTCCAAAATCGCAGCCCACGCATGGACTGACAAGCAATTCTGTAGTACATTATTCTCGCTGTAATCATATGTGGTCTCTAACGATGGCCTCAGCTAATGAAATTGTACCGCTGTTATCCGAACACCGAGTTTAATCACCATAGCATCTCGGTCCTGTCTGATTTCAAGATTCGAATTCATGTACTTCTTTTCAAATCACCCTGTATAATACGGTATAAATTCCGTATCAATTCTATATTATATAGCCATAACCTTATGATTATGCTAATTTTAACGTGATTGTTAATGATTTGATAATGTTTTCTTGACGTCAACCAAAATGTAAGAGAATATTCAGCGTCATATTACAGTTTCTATAGTAAAATAGAGTGCAATACAACGGATCTAATACAGCACAGTAAATAACAACATAGAATTTCGCATTGACACATATGACACTGGTGCTGCATATCCAAGTACGAGCATTAAGAGTTCTCCGCCTCTTCTCTGTCCTTGCTTTTGTGTTCGGGAAGTTGGAATTTGTTTCCACAGGAGAGAGATTATCCCATTCGTTAATATTATCTCGGTAGCATGGTCTCTCATTACTGGTACATTGAGGAAGTTCTGAGAGTGTTTGAACAGCTATTTAAACACGTGACTTAAGAAATTACGCAATGTGGATGCCCGTAAGTTTATTCGTCACTTAATTTAAAATTGTGAAGGAAATCAAGTGAACACGTTACACTACTAATAAGCTAAATAAATTTATCCTTGTAACAGGCCGTGATGGCCGGTCACGGGAATTGAGCGGTCTAAGGCATGTACTGTCTTCGCTCGCTTGGAAACCGGGATCGTGGGTTCGAATCCCACTCAGGGCATGGATGTTTAGTTTGTGTGTGTGTGTGCGTTTTTCTGTGTTTGTATACAGGTAGAGGCCTTGCGACGAGCTGATCACGCGCCCAAGGAGTCCTACCGTATGTGTAAGATCTAGAAAAACCGAAGTGAACGGAGAAGTTCATGGAGGTAGGCCTAGGCCCACTGGGGCTGTAGTGCCAAGGGGAAAAAAACAGGCTGTGAAGACCCAAAGGTTGTGAGACGTCGAGGCTCCCACATTTTCTAGACAATCGGCACACAGATGGTGGTGAGGTTGTCAGCCTTACGCGCTGGCAGCCCTTCACCCCACGAAGATTCCTGGTACTCATTTCTCTTAGAGGTTGAGTCGACCCCAGGGACATAGTGCGGCTGGAAAGATTAGGTAAATAGAAGAATCTAATGACCTCATCGGGAATCGAAGCCACGACCTTTCGGCGTGTATCATAATGCTTCAACGAACTATTAGCACGATTAAATAGAAGATGAGATGGGCGGTTCACGTTTGGGGATATGGGAAATTAATACAAAGGTTGAGGAGACTGGGGACCACTTCGAAGGCCTAAGAGAAGATTGGAATGTAATGGGATGGGAAATATAGAAGGTGGAAGGGTATGATGTGGATTAATCTGGCTCGGAATAGGTCCACTTGTGGACTCTTATTCATGGAATATTAAACTTTCGGGTTCCACAAAAGGCGTTGAATCTCTTTCCCGGCTGAGTAACTGCTAAGTTCTCACGAGCTGTCCTCCACGAAATTACGTAGGGTGATCAAATGAAGGGTGAGCTGTACAGGACCTGTAGCATGCATGTAGGTAAAATGTTCGTTAGAGCATGCCACTGACAAGATCGTTTTGAAGACCAGTTAAGCACTACGCCATGAAGGGGTATGGAGAAATGGATGTATAGATCCACATTTTCTTGAACTCGGCACTAGTTTGAGGTGAGTGATCAGCTTCACGCCCCGGCCGCTTTACCCCTGGTGAAAGAGCCCACGGTACCTATTGGATAGGAGGTTGGGTGGACCCCAGAGCTGGTCTGGACGCCGTGGAGAAAAGAAAATTCTTGACCCTACCTGGACTCGAACTCCAACCCCGTAGCCAGTCTCTGTAGCGACTACATTATCTCTGCTCCTTTGAAGACTGTGTATGGATTGCAGGAAAATATTAAAAGGGACTTTAATACGAAAATCTGGGCTGAATTCCTATTGTAGCGCAGTGGCGGGCTTTTGTGAAGACGATAAAGACTTCTGACTTCAGTGAAGTAAGAAAGTTCTTTACCTGCTCGGTAGGTGTCAATGCCTGACGAAGACTTCAGCTATTCAATTATCCAATTGCGTTAGTTAATGTGTCATTTCTATTAGTTTTATGTTATTTCCCGCAAATGAAACAACATCATATTTAAGTACATTGTTGCAGTAACATGTCTTCTGTACATACATATTTCCGTCTTGAATGCACCTTATTGTCTTAGTCAGCTTTCTTCCTCGCTACATGTTTCGGCAGTACATGGCCATCATCAAGTGCTGTCTGTCTTGCTAAAACTGTTGCACTGTATCTCGATTGAAGCCGATATTTCCTAATGAAAATTAAGTTTGGAATTAAAATTAATTAACATTTTAATGATAATTTCATTGTGGTCGTCATCCATTAGTTTAAATTATTTACTTTAAAAGTATTTCTCATTATTGGATTTAGTCTCATTTCATTCAATTTGCTGTATGGTAATTTGCATATTATTTGTGTAATTCGTAAGCATGTTGATATATTGTTATTATGTATGCTCCATTGACTTGTAGGTTTATCACGCTGCTGGACTAGTTATATTGTTAAGTGGTTTGTGTGGGTATATATTATGTAAAGGTGAAGGTATCCCTATAAGAGGCCGTGATGGCCCATAGGTTTGTGAGACGTCGAGGCTTCCACATTTTCTCTGGACAGTCTGCTCACAGATGGCGGTAAGTTTGTCAGCCCTACGCGCCGGCAGCCCTTTGCCCCCCAGGAAGATTCCTGGTACTCATTTCTGTTAGAGGCTGCGTCGACCCCAGGGCCATAGTACGGCTGGAAGGATTAGGTCAGTTGAAAAAAAGTCTACCTCATCAGGACTTATGTAGTGGGGAGAAAGCGTGACTGGATAATAAGCCGCACTTAAGACGGAAATATATTTGTACAAAAGTCACAGGTGAAAGTTTTCGCCTCTAATCTGTTTTTGGGCATATCAAGAGGCAAACATTAGATTCGCAAGCCAGCATTCATCTCGTCGGGGATAGACTCGAGCACAGGCCTAAGTGAGTTGGCCAGTTCTGGTCTCTGTGACTGAGTTCAAGATTTGGGTCCCTATATATCAGTTTGTGTTAAACTGGGTATAATTCGCCGTGGTCTTGGCAGCGAGTCTTAAAACTGTGCCAAGTGATTCTCTTTTGATGTTACTCCAGCTTTTGTCATAACAAAGACTGAATTATTGCTGAAACATTTCTTTGGAAGTGAGGAATGAATAGAAGGACGAATTACGAAATAATGAGGTTTGAAAGTTCGTGACGAAGGTACATTAATACAGTGACTGGCTTTTGGACATATTTTTACTTACAGCTTTTCCGAAACTGGACTTCGTCTCCGTCCTCGGGTAATATCCTGGCCTATTGACCCAGTCGATAGTTACAGCCCATTCCCCAGAGACAGACTACCACTATCGATTGGTCCCAACAGAGCAGGTTTTTTAGCTGAGGAAAAAGGCATGGTTAAATCCCCGAAAACGTCGATTTAAGTAAAAATATTGGAATGGGTACTGATCAGAAATCAGTTATTGAACAAAATAATGACCGCTTCCAGATACGCTTTGTTACACGGACGAAATTTCGGCAAGTTAAAGGTATCCACAGAATCCGCGTCCTTACTTTTTTAAGATAATATTATAATTTTAATTAGCATAAATATGCCATTTTTTTCCCCTTGCCACTACAGCCCCAGTGGGCCTGGGCCTATCTCCATGAACTTCTCCGTTCACTTCGGTTTTTCTAGATCTTACACATTCGGTAGGACTCCTTGGGCGGGTGATCAGCTCATCGCAAGGCCTCTACCTGTACACAGACACAGAAAAACGCACATACACAAACTAAACATTCATGCCGTGAGTGGGATTCGAACCCACGATCCCGGCTTCCGATCGTGAGAAGAGAGTGCAGGCCTTAGATCGCTCGGCTACCGTGACCGGCTAAATATGCGGTTATGAGTCTTAATTGCTGATTCCTAATCACTGCCTAGATTTTGGTCGGTCACGGTAACCGAGCGGTGTAAGGCATGAATCACGATCTGAAGCCGGGATTGTGGGTTCGAATCCCACTCAGGGCATGGATGTTTAGTTTGTGTCTGTGCGTTTTTCTGTGTATGTGTACAGGTAGATGCATTGTGACGAGCTGATCACCCGCCCAAGGAGTCCTTCCGAACATGTAAGATCTAGAAAAACCGAAGAGAACGGAGAAGTTCATGGAGGTAGGCCTAGGCCCACTGGGGCTGTAGTGTCAAGGTGGAAAAAAAAAAGTGACAGAATGTTGTGTGCGTGCCCTGTATAGGATATATGTTTCCCCATTTAACTTCTGGTATCGCAAGCGGCCTCCTTACGACATTTCGTAACGATAGTGTTCTTAGATCTTTGCGCCGCCATAGAGTTAGAGAATCGTCACTTGTCGGCCGCATTCGTAGTCCCCTGCCGTATCTGTAGGGGGTCCTCTCTTGCGCAGCCCGAGGACGCTTCATACCAGGGCAACAAAGAACTCACTTAGCAAGTGGTAGTGAGACTGTATAGCTGTGGATTGGGTTGAAGTGGCTCCACTGTAGGGCTCTTTAGAACGTGTGAGTGGACCTCCGGTTTCTATACAACGTGAGGAATCCTTTGAAGTTGCTGAACGGATGTTATATAAAGGTCCTATATTTCAGGGAAATATAAATGTCATTATAAAGTAACTGAATTTAATTTTATTACCTTTTAATTATTTTATAATGAAGGTTGTACTTGACTGAGATCTGAAATTTTATGTGCACTAAAGTAACACAACTGCAGTGCATACATTCACTTGTCAATTTGAACAACCGTTAACTTCTCAAGAACGAATCTGCTGGATACTGCTAAGCGTGTCCTCTAGACAATGTAATTCGAAATTATTGTCGGGGTTTTCGTAGTCTATAATTTTCAAACCGGAAGGAACAAGATACAACTGTTTACGGAATATGAAAGTGTAACTCAAGAAGTTTACTTGATACTCGCCGCATTGATGTCTGATAGAAAATATGATGTCATACCTCAAAATGACGACTGTTCAAGAGAAAGCAGTGTACGTCTTTTGGTCTTTCGAAAGCAAGTCCGTTACCAAAATATAATGTCGTTACAGAACTCAACATGGAAAAATCGTACCTTCAGATAAAGTCATCCGACGTTGGTTAAAGCAGTTTCAAGAAACTGGTAGCGTTCTGCACCGAAAGGTAGCGGGAAGACCGAGCACTTCGCAGGAAGATGTTGATCGAATCCAGGAAGCGTTTTCTCGAAGCCCATAAAATCAAATAGAAGAACTTCTCTGCAGTTAGATATAACACAAATGACTGCTGGGAAGGTTGTTCATAACCGCCTTCACCTCCATTTTGTTTTTTATTTCGGTTTGAAAATTACAATTCACGGAAACCTCGACAATGATTTAGAATCACTCTGTATAATCCCACAGTTGAGATTGAAAGTATCGTAATAAAAAAGTCTGCATTATTACGGCGGGCCCTTTCAAATAAATTTGGTTTCCTAGGGATCTTGGAATATTCTGTAATTACGATGTTTAAACTCTTAAGCAGGGAATGCAAATATGGCCGTCGATACTGAGTAACCTATAAACTAACTCACAAATAAACGAGGACAGAGAGAAGCATGAGTCATGCTTAAATTGTCTGTATGCCTGTTGGGCTTCAACCTTATAAAATATATTTCCTTTTGTTAGGTTATGTCATTGTTTCGTTAACAATATTTTGACCGCGGAATTCACGTCGTTTTGAACAGTCGTAACACAGCTCCTCCAAAACGGAAACACGAAATAATGTAAGATGTATGTTTTTTCCTTCAATTATTTAGATGAAATTTCAAGCTTCAAATATTTAAAAGTAACAATTTTCAGTACTTTCTGAGGAATTAAAGACAGGGATATTTCTATTATAAATTCCCCGACACTTCACAGAATGTGGACTGTGTCACTATGGAACTGGCGTGATAATTTCACGACAGTCGCTGAACTAAATATCGTATTGGATTATAAATACAATTTTGAAGCTGTTAAGAACCTGTTTATTGTGGCTGCCTGGCTGTAGAATACTGCCAATACGGAAATCTATACTCGGAAATCTGCGATATTGTGGAACACAGTTTGGGAACCGGTGGCTTAGACCAACATATATCACACTAAAATATACACTAGACATACAGAGAACGGAATAGTTCCATATTTGGCAAAAAGAAGCAATACAATTTAGTGTGTCATTCTGCCCCAATTCATCTACTGCATATGACAAATTGCCGCGCCAAATTGCGTATGTATAGCCAAAAACAATTCATGAATCACCACGGTCTGGTAGCAAGTCACATTTACGGATATATTGCGCTTGGTGGTCACATTGTTATTTGTCATTTTCTCAAGGGATACGTTTTTAAAATTAATGAAATTTTATAACTATTAGGAAGGGAGGTCTGGTAGAGTTCACAATTCATTTCTATTTTATAATTTTGTTATTTAACTGCTATGTCAGGATCGAGACTCTGTAGGACGATAGGTTGACCAATGAATGTGAAGTGGAATGAGAATTGGCAGGGGAAACCGAAGTAGTAGAATCGAGTCCGCTCTATTGCCATTTTTTTTCACCACAGGTCGCATATAAACTGACATGGGATCGAATCCCTGGCAACTCGATGGGAAACCGACGGCTAACATGGCCTTTATTAATGTAGCATATAGACCCGTTGCTATGCAATGACCGTAAAAAAAGCCCGTTACTAGGCAACAGATTCATAACACTCACCACTGGACTTTCCGGTAAGCGGTCTTCTGTACGCAGTGCGTGAGACAGCTGCTTGACGCAACAATAGAGGATCTGTTGGGGTCCGTGCCAAGGGGTTAAGCGGTCTTCTATACGCAGTGCGTGAGACAGCTGCTTGACGCAACAATAGAGGATCTGTTGGGGTCCGTGCCAAGGGGTTAAGCGGTCTTCTATACGCAGTGCGTGAGACAGCTGCTTGACGCAACAATAGAGGATCTGTTGGGGTCCTTGCCAAAGGGTTAAGCGGTCTTCTATACGCAGTGCGTGAGACAGCTGCGTGACGCAACAATAGAGGATCTGTTGGGGTCCGTGCCAAGGGGTTATAAGCGGTACAAATGTAGAGTTCTGTCAGTACTCCGTGTGGAGGCGGGCTCCATTACCTCCGTTGTAGCCCTGCGGGTCGTGGGAGGCGATGAAAATGGAACTCAGTACCTGGGCGTATAACTGGGCCATTCTGTTCCTGTGGGATATAAAGACGGAGACCTGGCCCTCCAGGTTTGGGGAGTCTCGAATCTGAGATAGTAAAATGTGGTCGTGAGTACCTCTGGTCTCGGACCTGAGAACTACTGCGCTGGCGAGGTCCAGCAGCGGTTGTAAGCGGCAGACCCGTCCTCTTGTCAGAGAGAGCGCCCCACAGCTATTTAATCACCTGAGACCAGGCTAATTCGGAGGGAAATAACAAGAACATATACAATAAAAATTGTGATAGAACACACACATGCGTGGAACTAGGATAGAAACAGAGGTAGCTGTGTAAACCTGACAGGGGTTGTCCAGTGATTGAGATTAGCTCTTTCTAAGGTGCCCAACTGAGTAGCTGTCTCCCCTCTCATCTGAGGACGGAAACAGATCCAGTTTCCGAAACATCGTGTTTTATATTTTCTAGAATACCGGATGATAGAAAAAAGTCGAAAAACGCAATACTTCTTTGTTGCTTTATTTCATAAATATTCTAATTCTAGAGCTGTGTAAATATTTGTTTACAACCGAGCAGAAGCTTCTGTGTTATTCGTCATCTTCCTTTTCCATCTTCACGAATTAGGCTAAGAATCCAGTTACGTCTCTGACTTAACCAACTCGTTCCAGTCCTGTTCTTCCATGGAAGCTGTGTTCCCGTACAGATTTTCTTAATAGCATTGTCTTCTATGTATGTATCATCTTTATGCCTCTCCTACCACCATTTCGTTTAAATTTCAAACTTTTATTTGGATTTTAATGTACTAGTTTGTTACTGTATGAATCAGCAACTGCTCTAAAAAATGTCATTCCTGCTCATTGCAAGCCTGGTATTGGCGTCAACTTGAAAAAGAGGCTCTTTTTTTTTCAGTTCTTCCTCCTACAGGAAGAGGCATACAAACTCAGCTCCCTTCTCAGTATAGAGCATTGTGCGGCTTTACGCCCCCGCAGATGGAACTATTTTTACTTTGAGTTGTTGTATCCTTATTTCTATACCGTAATTGTTGCCCTCTAGCATTGATTACTCAACATGGAGCCAGGCTGGCCTAATGGTTTGTTTATTTATGGAGTTCTATCCAGTAGGTTGGCTCAGCGGTAATCTGTTTTCGAAAGGTACCCAGTTTAAATCTCGGTCAGGACATCGACTATCGCGACTAAGGTTTTTTGTAATTTTCTTTAGTCCCTCCAAGGAAATGCTTCTCACATCTTTTCCAATTAACTGTTCATTAATGTTCGTAACATTCTGCGCTATGTGATCAGACCCCCGGACATCACCGTTAAATGAACCTCAAATATATAAATACATCATTATCTTATCAAAGAGTTCTAGGTTTTATATCAAGCGCCGCTAGTAATCTTTAAATAAAATATAGTAAAAACAGCGATAGCATATTTGGTTGAGGCACTATGCTACAAGCCGGAAGGTCGCAGGTTTGCTTTCCGCTGAAATTACTTGATTTTTCAATTTACCTAATCCTTCCAGCAGCACTATGGCCCTGGAGTCGACTCAGTCTCTAACAGAAATGAGTACCAGGAATATTCCTGGGGGTAAAGGGCGGCCGGCGCGTGAGAACGATTACCTTACCGCACTCTTTGAGCCGATTACCCACGGTCTGTTACAGGGATAAACCCTGAAAACAGGACTAGAACTAACGCTCTGGATAGTGAATCAGATGCAGGTCACCTCAGAGAATGTAATGTCGGTTGAACACCGATGTGCATGCATGTTCTTTATTTAATTGCAGTTCAGTTTGCAAAGTTGTCAGTAGCTTCCACTGTGTAACGTCGTCTGATTGGCTGATTAATTATTAAAGACGGATGTAGAAGGAAGTGGTCATGGCCTAATTTGAGTCACTCTCTTGGAATTTGTCTCTAGGGACTGAGGAACATCACAAGAAACCTCAGTCAGGATAGCCAGTTTCCGAGCCGAGATTTGAACCCGATTTCTTCCGGCTATGAAGCTGGAGCACTATCTATAGTACCCCACGTTTGTTATGTGCATATTCGTCAAATGACAGTATATCACGTTATTTATTTTATTTACTTGCTTCACCACAATGAGGAGCTTGATAACTTGTACTCTTCTCCAAGTATAATTAGAATGATCAAGTCGAGGATGAGGTGGGCAGGGCATGTAGCACAAATGGGGGAGACGAGGAATGCGTGTAGGATATTAGTGGGGAAAGCCAGAAGGAAGACCACTGGGAAGACCAAGGCGTAGGTGGGTGGACAATATTAAAATGGATAGTTACTATAGGATTCTGACGATGGTGTATAACACACTGATATGTTGGGATTTTGGACTTTATCCATCGTCCTGGTTTTTAAGATAACAAATAAAAACACGACGTTTCGGAAACTGGATCTGTTTCCGTCCTCAGGTGAAGGAAAA
>NW_019734964.1:4495944-4739477 GCF_002891405.2 Cryptotermes secundus | reverse complement strand
AAAGTCCAAAATCACAACATATCATTAAAATGGATGTTAGATAGGATGGGATGGTATGGATTTGATTGATCTGGCTCAGAGTAGAGACCAGTGGAGGGCTCTTGTGAACACGGTAAGGAACATTCGGGTTCCATAAAATGCTGGGAAATTTTTGAGTAGCTGCAGAATTGGCGGCTCCTCCAGAAGGGCTCAGCTCCATGAGTAAGTAGGTACTTGCATCAGCTCCGTTCAACGCTCCTTATTGTGGGTGCAAGATTTCCAAGCGGTTAAATGTCTGAAATTCTTATAAAATTTAACTCTTTTAGGGCCAGTCTTGTTGCTGTCGCTTGTCTGCGTACATTGCTGCATAAACTGACAAAGTTGCAGGACAGTTACATGTTTATCTTATGCAGAATGCTGTTGGTTCATATTTCCGAAGTGGTAAGCGTTGTGGCAATTAAAGTAAAAGGTTATTACAAAATTGTAAAGTATTTTTCGAGGATATACGGGTGCACATTCTACTCACAATTTATTGCTTGTCGCAAGTTTAATATACGTGGTTACTACAATGATTCATTCCATTTGAAAACACTATATTGGTCGCCTCGTGCTTTTCCGTTTACACAGACAACCAGTATCCTTAACCTGCCGATACCACCACAGAATGCTCTGTTTACATGATTGTTCTTTTCTGTGCTCTGCCCTGAATGCACGCTGCACTGCAATAACAGACGAACATCTCGCATATTCCAACACACAGAAACTCTTTTCCAGCTTCGTCGCCATTTTGTGAGGCACTGCACTCATGCTGCCAACTGGTGTATCGCGATGCAAACTTGGTGAGTTTGCGGTTCTTTTCTGTGCTCTATTCTGAATGCACGCTGCACTCGCATAATCCAACACACAGAAACTCTTCCAGCTTCGTCGCCATTTTGTGAGTCACTGCACTCATGCTGCCAACTGGTGTATCACCATGCAAACTTGGTGAGTTTTCTGTTCTTTTCATATAACAATCATATTTGTATATTTAATACTTTGGAAATATAATGTTTTGAAATGGAATGAATTATTTGTAGTAATTCTGTATTTTAAGAGATCGTTTTGTTTCCATATTTTTACCATTCTTAATTTGCCACCTCACATATTTTCACATCCTACAGCTTCTAAAGACTTCAGTCTTCCACTGTTCATTTTTAAAATGTTACACAAATAGAAATTAAGAAGTATTTTTTCACTTTTATTGCTTCTGTGTGCTGAGTGCGAAGTTGTAAAATTCTCTTAAAGACACGAGTTAATCTTCAAAGGTGGTTACTAAATAAAACATACCAATATACTACAAATCACGTATATGTGTTGCTTTGCTTCTCCGTGTTAAATGTGGACTTGTAAAACGCCGTGAAAGTGACAAGTTAGTTTTACGAAACGTTATGTACCACAGATGGCGTGAAATTTTTTTTGTCTTGGTGTACTCGTTTGAAGTAAATGCGAATATGAATTCCTTTGAGAGCAACGCAGGACAGAGTTTGGTCGTGCCCTCATAGATTTTTGGCACAGATATTTGTTTTGGCCATTAAATCACTGATATAACATTTTTAAAATTCCAAAATACGACACAAGCTCTATTGTAAAATTTCAGCATCCCTACGAATTATTATACTTATCTTAAACGTCTGAATATCAAGTCCGTCAATAATGCAACAATCACTAAAATATTCACCATTTAACACTAACACAACATGTTTCGGCTATAGACGGCCATCCTCAGGCGTTTCAATGCGTACAAACTGTTAGACTGCTTTGATGCGCGCTAAAATTGCGCGTTGCCGTCCACTTAAAATAACACAAATAATTACTTAAAATTCATTTAAATTTGGGATCAGCAGCGAAGCCACTTCTCCTGTGATTAATGCTCATATCCCCGTAAGGCCTCATGGCGTGGTGTTAGGTAGAAGGGCATATTTGCTTTTACGAAAGACTTTAATAGGAAAACAATTTTGAATGAATTTTAACTAATTAATTATGTTATTTTAAGTGGACTGCAACGCGCAACTTTAGCGTGCATCAAAGCAGTGTAACAGTTTTGACGCATTGAAACACCTGAGGATGGCCGTCTGTGGCCGAAACATGTTGTGTTAGTGTTAAATGGTGAATATTTTAATGATCGTTGCATTATTGACGGACTTAATACATAGACGTTTAATCAAAGATGTGCAACAGGGTGCTGAAATACAGAATTACGCTTACGATTTGAATAAATTTCGATCACTCACGAAACAAACAAATACATGACTCAGTAAGTGACTGGATACGAGATGGATGACCGGGGTTCGATTCTAAGTAGAATCTTGATTTTGTTTTTCGTCACCACCCAGTGTGCAGTTTGATCAGCAGCGAAGCCACTTCTCCGGTGATTAAAGCTCATATCCCTGTAAGGCATCATGGCGTGGTGTTAGGTAGAAGGGCATATTTGCTTTTCCCCCTCAGCAGACTAATGACTACGGTCAGTACGAGTCATGTGTAATGGAAACGTCATCCATAAATTGTCACCGGGCGTAATTTCAGCTACACAATTGCCCCTAACATATCACTGCAGTATAGCACTTCTAGGCAAGCTTAAGTTTATTCTGCTGCCATTTCAGCTCAACGAGTTGAATTTAACCGACAGCCTGTTCTCGACATAATTTTAATTTTAAGGCTCTCCGCCCGTTGCAAATAGCCTAGACAGGATGTGCCCCCTATAGTAACACACTGCTGGCTTTCAAGTATTCGTCATCTGACATCGCCGTTTCCACCCCGTTGCACCAGTACCGTTTCGCAACTCGCCTCCTCACCTGACGGTTTCCTAAACTTCTGACAGCGCTCTTGTAACAACCCCGTTCCTGGCGTACTTCTGGAACTCCCACACTCGACGGAATCCGCCCCTCCCTCTCTTTAAGCAGGTTTACTTTGGCTCATGGCTGTACAACTCCGATGCTTCCAACAAGGAGGTTCGAAAGGGCTCTGACACTAGGTTTCTAGACCTATCCATCGTCGGCATTCCGAAGAACACAAGAGACCACAAAGTATCGGAAACACCTCAGGTGAGGGGTGGGAGACACCTGCTCAGTTGGCACCGTTAGAAATAACTAGCCCCAGTCAGTGGACCACTAGTCCAGTAATAACATGTACTTCCAACATTCTTCATCGAGCAGTTTAATCTAGATGTAAATATTCCGAAAGCACCCGGTTCGAAGCTCTGCCAAGTCACCGGTTACGCTTATTGGTGTATTGCTCCGTTTCTTCAGGTGAATAGCGTAGTTGATATAGCGACTGGCTATGAGCTGGACGACTGAGGAGTCGGAGTTCTACTCCCGGTAGGGTCAAGAATTTTCTCTTCTCCATGTCGTCCAGACCGGCTCTTGGGTCCACCCAACCACTTATCCAATGTGTACCAGAGGCTCTTTCCTCGGGGGTAAAATGGTCGAGGCATGAAGCTGTCCACTCAATTCAAAATACTGCCGAGGTAAAAAAATGTGTATCTATACATCCATTCCCCCATACGCCTTCATGGCGTAGTGCTTAAGTAGTTAACCACAGAGACAGTTTTACCTTTTCATTTTTTATCTTTACCTTCAGGTTGTAAGGCTGATGCCTTAAATAGGCAACAACTGCTTCCTTCCAAATCCCTGCTTACCATATGTGGCCACATTATCTGAGTTACTGACAACGTCGTTAAAAATACAGTGAAGAAGTAAACAAAGGAAGACTCGAACTTACTCTCTTCTAGGAATATCAGCAGTTCTACTGCCTCTGTTACACCCACATATGAGTGTCAGCATGAAACAAACCTCATTCCTCTGTTACACCCACATATGAGTGTCAGCATGAAACAAACCTCATTCCTCTGTTACAATAAAGTGCATTGTGAGGGGCCAGAAATTTAACGACGTAAATGATCTCTATAGAATCTTCAGTAGTAGATTTGTGTTAGATTTCTGATTCGTTGCGAAGTAAAATTATGATTTCAACGTATTCTGCAAAGGCTACAGAGGATAAGGTGGATCAGTAGAAGGATTAGCTGTGGAAACAGTAGCCAGAGAAGGGAACCGCTAAATTTTCCTCCTCATTTTGAACAGAAATGTTATCATAAGAGATACTAACATTAGAAAATTTCTTCATACAGAAACAATCGTGAATTTCGGTTAGTATCCTATAAAATGGATGCAATAATCTTATTATAGTTTGTTCAGCATCTGTAAAGGTTTTAGTGCTCCCAGTGTAATTTAATGAAGTTAGATATCTTAAGAGAAAGCGTCCAAAATTGAGACAGAGTGTCAGATTTGAGACTCAGTATAGCGTTCTGTTACAAGGATGTTTCAAGCAACGCTGTCTGATAATGGGTTAGTTCTCCAGCTGTTTCTATGACAACATGATGGGGTTTTAGGATTTCGCTTTAGGTATGTAGTACATTTTTTATAAGGAGATATATTTTATAGCCCCATAAAACCAGTTTGTTTGCGTTGGCGAATCTTTAATGCTGTGTTTCCAAAATTTATACCATTGGGTGTATCATAACATGACACTAAGGGCAAAGATGTTTCACAAATTTATATGGGTGTAAATTTTGAAGTTCCATATGCCGTTTTATGTATATGAAACTGCTTATACGAGCAGAACAACAAGAGGGTTAGCACAGCGGTAGCCACTGCACGTTCGTGTTCTGTAAGCGCTCTTGTCGAATTTCAGGGAAGACAGCGGTTATCCCGCAAGACCTGAAGCTATGGCTTTCAGCTATGTCGGCTGGTTAAAAATTACCGACGTTTCAGCCACCGTCTCAATTCCATCACTATGGGCTGGAATGGCTGATAGCCCGAGAAGGTTTTATCAGATGTTATCCTCACTGAGGATTTTCTTGGTTTTCCATAGTTCCTCCAGGTAAACACCGGGATAATATCTACAGTAGGCCACAACCGTTTCGTTCCAAACCCTTCCTACCATTCTTCAGTCATCCTACCTTTCGGCTCTGTGTAGTCTGGGTACATAAAACGTCATGAAGTGATGAGCATGACACTCTCTTACATTACCCCGTAAGGAGATTCACAGAAACGAAAGTATGATAATTTTCCTATACATTGGTGCCCATGCACGTGGTTGTTGACTAAGTTTCTAGCATAAATTCTTACGTCCTTTTCTATCCTAGTTCCACGCATGTGCGTGCTTTATCGCATTTTTTTACATATTTTCTTATTATCTCCCTCCGAATTAGCCTTGTCTCAGGCTATTATTCGTAAATAGGTGTAGTAAATCTGTCAGGAGTTTTGACCCGTCCTCTCATCTGAGAGGGCGCCCCACATCTACAAGACAAAAACTGTCAAATAGTAATTTATATCTGGTCATAAGCCCAGTTGGGCTCGGTACCAAGACGGACTGATTGACTGACTGACTGACTGACTGACTGACTGACTGTCATTGCGGTGTGACTCTGATTCTTACTTACAGGGGTTGTACAGTGATTGAAGTTAACTCTTTCTAAGGGTCCCAACAGAGTGGGTGTCTTTCATCCATCTCATCTGAGGACGAAAACAGATCCAAATTCCGACACGTTGTGTTTTCTAGTTTCTAGAATACCGGACGGTGGACCAAGTCCAAAAACCCAGTAATTCTGAGTATGATAATTTCTTTTTTTAATTTTCTTCATGTCTTGTATAAAACAACTGGCCTAACTTATGTAATGCAATTATAACATTTTAAAAGCTTAATATTGTAAGCACAAAAACGAACAAAATTCAGATTTGTTTTCGAATTCATAACGACCCTTCTCGTCTCGATAAATTTTCTGCGCCTGCTGCTAAGGTTTTCTTTTTTCAGTCAGGCGGAATATACGTTGAAATTTACCTTGAGCCTCTTTTCACAAGTTATTTAAAGGTTGATCATATTGATAAATTATCATTCGCTTATAATTTCTGTTCATGAAATTACATGTAACGTCATAACAATATAAATGGAAGAAACGAAGGACCAGCAGCCTGTTACGTCACACTGTCGTTACGGGTATGCCTTTGCTCTTGTGAAGATATTCCAATTAAAGTTAGAGACTACTTCAAGACGTTTCAGCTGAGAAATGCTTCAGATAAAAGTTGTAAGTCTTCATAAGATGTGTATCTGTTACATTCAATGTGCCGTTTTTTTTTTAAATCGATGAATTTCGATTCCAGCTTCATTCAAAGTTGGGTTTACGTTTTATACTCCTTTTTCTATACGAATCACTTGGGGNGATATTCCAATTAAAGTTAGAGACTACTTCAAGACGTTTCAGCTGAAAAATGCTTCAGATAAAAGTTGTAAGTCTTCATAAGATGTGTTTCTGTTACATTCAATGTGCCGCTTTTTTTAAAAAAATTCGATGAATTTCGATTCCAGCTTCATTCAAAGTTGGATTTACGTTTTGTACTTCTTTTTCTATACGAATCACTTGGGCCCAAGCCCTGTTGCTTGTCCAGAAATTTCGTTTTACCATCTTTTTCTTTTACGTATGAAACAAAATAAAATTTGAAAAATACTGTCTTTTGGATTGTGATGCCATGTCAGTCTGACAAGAATTTATGTGACGTTTTGGAGTAACGTCTCGTCTCCTTCTTCTTCTTGATCGAGTTGTAAGTCAAGAAATGGGAGACTGAAACTGTGCTTACCACTTGTTTACTTGCTCAGCTTACTCTTAGACCTTGAAGATGGAAGCATTACGTTCTTACGAAACATCATATCCCGTAAGATTCTCTTATTTTTTACCGCTTTCGAAATCTCAAATTTCACAAAATTAAATTCTCTCCACAAATATTAACGTTAATCCCCCAAACGCCAGTAATCATAGTGCTAATCCGCCTACCAATTTCAGAGATGTTATATGTAGATAGACAAAATGGGGGGGGGGATACCCATATTATGTTTCCCTTTACATCACACATAAAAGCCTAAGGTTATGTAGACGGTCTGTACACTGCCTCCGTTCTGTGCAAATCATTTTCTGTTTTCATAACTCGTATCATTCTCTGAATACTGTCCAGTTTAGTTCCACTGCTACGAGTGCTTGTGTGGTTTTGTATCCCAAGGGAATGAAATAATTTCGGTTAAGGCAACTTTCCAGCTGAAGCATTACAGATTTATTTTCTACGTCAGTCTCGCTAATCCGATTTCACTTGTTTTCAGCAGAGTGTAACCTTCTGAATAGCCACAGCGCGGACATACGTACACATACACATAGCTACTGAATTGCTTTATTAGTCTTCTGTCATTGAAGCTGGCAACGCGTTATTTGTTACATCGATGCCAATTTTTTTGTTTAATTTACTTTCAATAGAGTAGGCAAGTGACTGGAAATGAGGACGGTATGCCATTCGTAATACCGTTGACAAAACCACGAACGTCTGACTATATTTACGTTTTGCGCTGGCCGTTTCAGTGTTACCAAATAAATCAGCCCATTTTGCTTTAAATTTGTTTGTTATGGAAGAGTGTCAGTGTGAGCACTGTCATCTTCCATCGCACTGGTAGCTTAAATGTAACTACTGCTGTGTAGCTAACCTCACCATTCAATACCGCTAAAACGCGGCCTGACGTCATAAGCCACTTGCATCCACCTCGCGTCTTCACAACTCATCTTCCGAAAAGACAACATATTGTTTTTCTGCCATCTTCTTGTTGGCCTTCCAACTGAGAGTATTTTCCGAGAGGTTCATTCAATTATCAGTGGCTCTACAGAATTTGGTATGCCTTGGCCGCTTTTTCAGTTTCGTAATCCTATACACAGTGGGTAATTCTCCTTGGACGGGGGATCAGCCCGTCGCCAGGCCGCTATCTACATACAGAACAACACAGACATAGAATAAACGGGGACAGACATATGCCTCGAGTGGGATTCGAATCCACGACCCAAGTGTTCGAGCGTGCGAAGACAGTTCATGCCTTAAACGGCGCGGCTATTGTGATCGGCTTCCAGAAGCTAACCCGCCGAAATTCGTTTTGTTACTACACTTGGATCTTGGCATAGTGTGGATGTGGCAGTGCTGTCAATATTTCGGAGGTACATGCTGCCTCCATCTTCAGTAAGGTTTCCTTGCCCTTATCTTCTAGTCCATTGTTGTATCCTGTATTTTGCTGTCTTAGCAATAATGAGTGTCTTGTATCATGACATCTTCATTATATTATGTCGCTAATTTCTTTCTCGTTCTTGTCCCAGGCAAATGCTTTCCCGTATACTTTCTTTATTTCTTATGGGTGTAATGTATAGTATTCCTCCTAGAAACTACACGTATAAATTAGTATACGAAAATGTAAGCAAAAGGAGATTTTTAAAAATAATTTTAACATAAACTGCAAACTCAGCCACATATAAACAGAAAACTCAACGTATTTGGAGCATAATAACACAGTGTAGTATTAACGAATGCTTAGTTTCGGAATTCGCCTCTTGTGCTTATGTATATAGTGTAATATGAATGTTCTCTGCGTGGGCGCTGAAGGTGGGTGCTAGCTCCCCCACCTTTCCTATCAGCGGCGTGGGCTGCCCCAACTTCTAGTCTTCCAGTCTTGAGGACATAACCAGAAGGTATCACAGCGTTGCTGCTTCACTCCCACACCTGAAATGAACGCTATGTACTTACTAAAACAAACTTCGTGGCCTGTAGCCCGAAAGCGAACTATACCGTCAATCAGTTCGTCCTGGCGACAAGCCCCTTGAGATTCACGAGCAGCATTTTTTTTCCCTTCAACAGAACTCTTGCCCTCATAGTCCTTATGCAACATCCTCCCTGACGAGATGATGGATCTGTCGTTTTCAATTGCTGCTGGCCCTCGTCAGCGCACTCAATCTCAAAGACGCTTCCTGGGGCAGACATTGACTCTGACCACAACTTGCTGGTTGCCAAGTTCCGAACCAGGTTGAAGAAAATTATAGGATTTCGAAAGTGCAGACCCAGATGGGATTTGGAGAAGTTATATGCTCAAAGACAAAGCGTGCAAGAGACTCTAGAAGAGAAACTCNGTCAGTCAGTCAGTCAGTCAGTCAGTCAGTCAGTCAGTGGGGCTCATGATAAAGATATTTATCAGTGTTTGACAGTTGCGGTTTTGTTTATGGGGAGCCCTATCTGACGAAAGGACGGGTCTGTCTTTGTATATGCTGCTGGCACTTGCCAGAGCAGTCTTTCTCGGGTCCGAGTCCCTTGGTACTCGAGACCATATTTTACTGTCTCAGATTTGAGACTTCCCTTTTCGTCTCCTCCTACGACTCGCAGGGTCACGGTGGAGGTATTAGACCCCACCTCCACACCTGTATGTCTAACTTATAGCTTCAAACTATCCTACTTGTATCATCTCTGCACGGACCACATAGAAAATACCGTTTCCATTGTTATAGTCCAACAATACCTCGACCGTTGCATAGAAACGGGTCTTTATTTATCCGCCTATGGCATAGCAACTGCTATACTCGTTACAGTATGTAGAAGAGATGTGCTTGCATTGTGATGCCTTCGAGAGGGAAGTAAATCGTCATGTAGTAGTTGGACTGGCAATGCTATTTAAATTATAGTACCTACACGCGAAAGTTGAAGAGCCTTACAGTGATACACAGAGGAGCAGGATAAAATGAGCTTGCATTGTGAAGCTTCCGAGAAAGGATTATATTGTCATCATGTTTTATTTTAAGTTTTGCATGAATGAGCACACCACGAAAACAAATCAAAACAAAAACAGAAATACTTGTTTCTCTACCCTTTAGAATATTCTCACCTTCTTGTATACCCAACACCGTGAAACTCTCACAACTGCGAACTCATCCTTGTTTTGTTTTCTGCGCTGTTAACATGGCAAAGTTTCCAGCAAGTAGACGAGATTTAAAGTCGTTGTTCATATTCCATGACGGATTCTCGTGAAGAAATATTATTCGGATAGGGCAGAAACATAAATATTGACATTTGCATATATTAAATTCCCGGTACGTCATAGTGCGGTGTAAATATTAGCACTCCTTCATATTCAGGAGGTCTCGGGTTCGAATATCGTTCCCTAGAACTGTGCTTATCAGCCTATTGCATCTTGCGTCCCCGCAGTTTATTTTGACAGAGAACCGAAGTCCCGCCATAGCAAAAGAGAACCCTTTGCTGAAGTGACAATTTGCCATTATGTAAATTTTATTATAATGGTAATCATTGTCAGAATATATAAAAACAAATTAAAGATTCTGGCCATCTTTAGCCCACTTCCCTGATTTTGAAAAAATGAATAAGAGTAGGCTTATGACATCACCTTTCTGTCTGTGTATTTTTTTATCGCTAGTGAGGTGGGACTAAGTCCCTTGTACTGCGGCCACTTCTGGCCTATTGTACCAGCCCCAGATGATAGCTGAGGGTGATTGTGGAGCAATTGGTGGGATGAAAATTGGCAGGAGAAAACGAAGTACTCGGAAAAAACCTGCCCCAGCACCACTTTGTCCACCACAAATCCCACTTGACCAGACCCGGGATCGAACCCTGGCCGCCTCGATGGGAAGCCAGCGACTAACCGCTTGAGCTATGGTGCGGCCATTTCTGTCTATAGAATGTATAAACCAATATTTATAAAACCTATTACGTTTATCATGGCACCTGAGCTGTTCTCAACGGCATACTTAATGAATACCTCCCATCCCCTATCATTGCTAGGCAACGGCTCGGAAAAGATGTTCCACGCGTCAACGAATACACGCAACAATAGAAGAACTGTTTGACGCGTCGTTTTCTATGTGGTCTGTATCACATCAAAGAAAGTAAGTGATTAGTTCTTTCCAGAATTTCTTGCTTATATTTTTTAATAATATTATACAGATACATTTTCTGTATGATTCGAGATTCTTACAGCGTTGAGTATGAAAGAGCCCGAAGATGGAGGCAACATATTCCTCCGAAACGTCCGTTGACTTTTATCGAACTACACGCCGTTATATCCAAGAAGACAGAGAGAGCCTTTCTATAGTAATTCCGTTAGAAGAAATACGATAATAGTACAGCTTTAACTAAGACAGACTTGTGCTCAGAATGCAAGCAAGTTTTTGTATAGGTGAACTGTGTGTGGCTGAAGTACCGAATTATTATTTTCGAGGTCTCACATCTCACCGAACCGAGCTTCTAATACAACCAATGTGACGCATCCCACCTGTTGAGGAGCCCTGGTCTATAAATTTATCCCTATTGGAATTTTCATGCATTCTCTTGTTGTCATTGAATGACATTCTTGGACAATTTAAAACAGGCCACTGTAGATTTCTTCTACAGTCTTCCAAACTGATCATTCTTATCCGTCCTGATATTTCGACTTAATATACATTTTAGCAGTTGCGAAAGCACCGTTACACAAAGACAGTTGAGATAATTTATAGTGATATAATATAAATAACAATTCTCCTGCTTCATGCTGGCTTTTTGTATGGATTACTCTACAACCTTGAAGATGGAGGCGATTTGTTCCTCCGAAACGTCTATTGACTTTAACCTGACTACATGATAGAACTCTTCATTGTTACCGTTGATCGGTCCTGAAATCCAACGTAATAGTTTTTCCGATGTTGAACTAAACGTTTCTTGTTGGTTAACTCCGATATACAACTGAAAATTTTTGAATTTGAATTCTCAGTTTCATTCACATTGGTTGCGTGGTCAAAGGAACGAAATATCTTGGCCCGTTCCAATTTTGGGATCGTGGGTGCGAATCCCACTTTAGGCATGGATATAGGGTACGCGGTAACGTAGTTGGTTGAGGGGCTATGCTACAATCCGGAAGGTCGCGGGTTCAGAACCCGGTGAGGTCATTAGGTTTTTTCAAATTGGCATAATCCTTCCAGCCGCACTATGTCCCTGGGTTCGACTCAGCCCCTAACAGAAATGAATACTAGGAATCAATTAAATAATTTTCGTGGGGAGTAAAGCGCGGCCGGCGCGTAAGGCTGACAACCTTACCGCCATCTCTAGCCGATTGTCTAGATAATGTGGGAGCCTCAACGTCTCACAAACCTATGGGCTTTCACGGCCTGGTACAGGGATAGCTTTACTATTATATATCTGCGTTATGTCTGTATTGTCCTCGTCATGTAACGGCCTTGCAGTGAGCTGATCCTTCATCCAAAGATTCCTACTGACTAAAAGACCAGATGGCCTAATCCGTCAAAAGGAAGAAGAAGAAGAGGAGACGATTATTATGATTTTCCCATAATTTTTGGAAAGCTGAGATTCCTTGCGGAGTTACTCGTATCATATGTTACATAACACATATCAACAAACGAAGTGTTAATGTATAAATGTAAAGTCGTGTAGCCAGTCCACATGGTTGATGTGCTGTAGCGTTTTGGCTGCACAGAACAATCTACATCAGACTGCGTAAGGACAAAAGGAAATGGTGGAGTGATGGCTTTCTCATTGACTTGATGCTCTCATCACTGCTAAAAACATGGCGAGAATTCGGGGAGTTAAAATAAAAATGAACAGACTTTGTGTGTAGCATTTCACTTAGCTAAGTACACGATCCATTTGCAAAACCCTCTGTCCTCAAGTTGCTCAGAGACTGGGTCGCTTTTTATCGATACTCGTTTATTCGATTTCGTATTTCTGATATGAAATCTGCACTTGGGATTCACTTTCTGATGAGGTAGGTTACTACCGATGCAGCGTAGTTACTACGATACAGTAGCGTAATTGGTTGAGGCAAGGTCACCGGAAGGTCGCGGGTTCAAGTCCCGTTGAGTTCATTGGATTTTTTTTTTCAATTTACCTAATCCTCCAGCCGCACTATGCCCCTGGGGTCAACTCAGCCTCTAACAGAAATGAGTAGCAAGAATATTCTTGGGGATAAAGGCAGCCGGCACGTAAGGCTGACAACCTAACCGCCATCTATAAGCCGATTGTCTAGAAAATGTGGGGAACCTCGACGTCTCACAACCCTATGGGCCTCCACGGCCTGTTACAGGGATATCTTTAGTTACTTCACTACAACCTGCTGGTATTGGTGTTTAAGCAGTTGCATAGAGCCGACGCCAGGTGGTCCTCCAGCATGGAGCTTCGGCGTGTTTGCTAACAACCCCTCGCCGTAACCAGCATGTTGCGAAATATTTGGCATTTGCTGTTAAGTTTGCACTTAAATAAACACGAATTGAATTGAATTATTGTTGTTATTATGATTGTGTACTATGTTGCCTAGTTTTTGTCTTTATGTACGTGTTTGTTTTGTTTGTCCTTTTGTTCGTGATTATGTTAACATTAGCGTTTGGGCGCTCTTTCAGCTAGAAGAAATGAATGTAAATGAGAAGGAGAACAAAAGAGGAACAGACGTTTCGGTGCTCCTTACATTTAACTGTAGACCGGATATTAATTGCCAATTTTCTTAAGACAGAATAAATGATTTTGGTAGGAAAGAACTCGAAAAATGAGTTTCCTCTACACAGTTCTACAGAATCACATTCTATAAGTTTACAGTGGCTTACTGTGCGTACCGCTCGCTATGACATTACAAGGCTCTGAAGTATGCTCACAGAGTGCATTTGAGGGAATCCCATGATTCTCAGTATATACATACTTAATATAGTATGTCGAATATTTTCCCAAACGACATTAATATTTGCTGTTTAGTGGAACTTTATGTGACGCAGGAGCTCAATTTTTAAATATTTAGACGAATTCTAGGCTGAAAAAGGGTTAAAGAACGAATTATATAAAAATCACTAGCATTTTTTTTTTTTTTACTGACGAGAGAGATTTAAAAATATCCTAACCGCTCGCTACTGGTGCACTCTTAGGGAGTAAAGGTTGAGTGTGGCAAAAGAGAGAGAGAGAATTGTATTATAGAGCGTTTCAGTTAGCTAACGACCACAAGAGCCATTAGTAGTAATTCTCTGCCCTGTGAAAGCCCAACTCTCCAGGAAGTCCACTGGCTAATCAATTATGTTGTCCACTTGTACACAGGAACTTCAGTAGAGAGAGACTTACTGGGGTAAGGGAGGCCACAAACAAAAACAGGGAGAACATTTGTTTGAGACAGTTTGAGACAGTCCCAAGTAAGCTTAGTCACGTTGATTTCCATGTGGTCGGATGACGTAATATTATCACTGCATTACGAGGACACGCGGTAGCGTAGTTGATTGAGGCACTGTGCTACAAGCCAGAAGGCCGCACGTTCGATTCCCGATGAGATAATTGCATTTTTAATTAACCTACTCCTTCCAGCTGCACTGTGACCCTGGGGTCGACTCAGCCTTTAACAGAAATGAGTACCAGGAATCTTCCTCGGGGTAAAGAGCGGCCGGCGCGTAAGGCTGAGAACCCCTCCGCCAAATGTGTGGCCGATTGTCTATAGAGAAAGTATGGGAGCCTCGACGTCTCACAACCCTATGGGCCTTCGCGGCCTGTTACAGGGATATCTTTACTTTCTTTTTACCTCTGTATTGTGAGATTGAGGTCCTCTGCAATATGGCATCGTGTTACTAGGTTACTGTTTTAGAGATGGCTGCTGCTTCCGTCTTCAGGATCGAAGATCCTTTAAAGATGGAGAGAGTAGTTTGTTTCGTTTTTATCTCCATATAATTGAATGTTTGCTTATTACAGCATTTCGGAAAGTAATGAAAAGTATATATATTTATTATGTACGGTGCGTTTTCTGTTCCCGCTCTGCAACTTTCTAGGGACAGAATGAGACTTGAGAAGTTTTAATCGAGCTGGAGTCCTGCGGCAGCCTAGCGTTTAGCTGCTCCTGCTTGCAAACGGTTGATTTTCGCAAATATTGCCTCTTCCCACAGGCGGCTCAATTCGCACACCAGAAACAGGGAACACATAAGAGGAGCCTAGCACCCACCGTTATCACATAACTTTGGATTTTCAAATAGATAATTTTAACGCTGTCTAAAAGAATTTATTCGATTATATGAGGCTAGAAGTTTTATATTATTTTAGTGATATAATTCAGTTCTAAATCCAAATGTTTGTGAGGTGCTCAACTTGATTGGAAAGGGGCTACGTGTATTCCAGATGTTTTACGCGTAAAAGCGCTTCAAAATCCAGGAGGAAAGTGTTCGGGATAAACCTGGTTAATTTCCATACGGGAGCCTTCATATGGGTAGTAAGATCATTTATTCAAAAGATCTGTAGTTATATCTTATATATCAAGGTAAACAAATTTTAAAATATATATTTCATAAATATAATTATTTATATTCTTCGCGCAAGTGCTAGAGTGGTTGGTGCATTAATATATAATATCATGCTTCAGAATAATTTATCATTACCTCAAAAAAATGTAAAACTATTAGATTACATTTTTAGTTTTTGGAGGTTCCGACATTTTTATTGGTGGTACTCTAGGCCAGGATTAGTGGCAATTCGGATTAACGTGACTGTGTATTTTCGAGGTTGCGCTGCCGTTATATTACCATAACTCGCCCACGAAAGCCTCGTTTTTGATGAGTTGCGTTAAGCGAAAATTAGAATAACATTAAGAGTAAGCGAGGCTATATATATTGTTTATTCCATCCTTTAACCACGCTGATCTCCTGAGTTGACAGTCAAATTTCATCTAAGTATATTTACTTGCCCCTCCGCCTGATATTATAGTTTATTTCTACACTTTGTCCCCTTAATATAAGTTTACCTAGTTTGCCCTTCTTCCGTATGAAATAATTTACTATGAAGATAAACTTCTGTATACGATATATCCCGTCGGAACGCAACCCAAATGTCGCTAGTGGATAGGTAAAGAAAAATTGCTCCTGTAGAGAAGACTGTACCGGTACGCACATTTATGACGTGGGATAAGGCATGCGTCAGGAGAATGCGGGGTGGGGGATGATAAATATTGCGGTTGGTGCGGTGTTGTGTCGATAGGTTAGACACACGCGCACCCACATCTCAGTTAATTTATATTTATGTGTCAACATGTGGGCTGGGTTCCTCGTATCGCAAGCTCCGAATTCATCTCCATAAAACGTCACGAGTGTCAACATTTTGATCCAGCGCGTCATTTTTGTGGTGCTTCAAGGGATGATACATATGGAGACGAATTCTTTACAACTGTCGTAAGTTTAAATGCAACAGTGTTCAACTTATACCAGATATGTAGATTTAGAACTATCATCATTAATGTCTGAAAGTTTTAGCCCTTTAAAGACTGAATTTCTTTTAAATGATATATACAAATTCAGTACCTACCTCACAGGAAACATTACGTCTTCGCCAGAAAGACCAACCAGTTGATGTTTAGAGAAACAGTCGCAGTTCCTTGTAAAGACCGTATGAAGCGCACAGATACACTCTGTGGACAGAATGCACGGTTTTATTTAGCTTGTGAAAACAGGTGGTGTATATAGTGACCTCTGGGCTTTAGAGTGTTCAAGAAACTTCTTTCGAAATGGAAAAAATCTGATCAGAACTCTATGAATTGAAATGATTAGAGCCGTGTTTGTGTTACCAATATGAGAATATAATTTTAACATCCAGAAGGTGGGTTAGTTCAGAATCGAGGTCGTTAAAATTATCATGTGCCAGAAAACAACTGGTTAAATTGCCGCTGGGAACCAGGAATTTTACTCTACTCAGAATCATTGTGAAGCTGATCGCCCAGTTAGTCATGTGATGTCAAGGTTAACGATGCTTGGATTTTACCAACACTTCCCGATTGGTGTACATGAGTTGGTCATACCTGCGCTTATAGTGCTACGTTTTATACCTCTGTGTTCTAAACAACTGATTTTAAAATGCTCGAGGTCAATTACAGCTGGCCGCGCGGCCTAAGGCAAGAAATGTCTTTGCCTGCTTAAACACTGGGATGATGGTTAAGATTCAGTAGTTTGTGACGTTGGTACATTTATGTGGGGTGGGACTAAGTCCCTTGTACTGCGGCCACTTCTGGCCTATTGTACCAGCCCCAGATGATAGGTGAGGGTGATTGTGGAGCAATTGGAGGGATGAAGATTGGCAGGGGAAACCGAAGTACTCGGAGAAAACCTGCCCCACCGCCACTTTGTCCACCACAAATCCCACTTCAGCAGACCCGGGATCGAACCCGGGCCGCCGCGTTGGGAAGTCAGCGACTATCCGCTTGAGCAATGGGACGGCCGTTGACGTAGGTACCTAGTACAAATATTCTGTTTCTGGACATTATTTATGGTCCTGTTTTTATCTAAAACACCTCCTGTTCATATTTCAAAACACAGTGTTTCGGAAACTGGATTCTGTCCCTTTCTCTGGAGATAGGGATTAGCTCTGTCGATTGGGTCCAACTGAGTAGGTTTTACCTGAAGACGGGTACAGAATCAAGTCTCCGAAACGTTGTGTTTTGAAATATGGTCAGGACGATTGGTAATGTGCAGAAACATGATATTTGCATTAATCCTACTCAGGGCATAGATGTCTATCTGGGTTTATTCTGTTTGTGTTATCCTGTGCAGATAGGGATCTTGCGACAGGGCTGATTCCCCGCCTAAGGAGTCCTACCGACTCTCTGTAAAAGTCGTAATAATAAAATTAATTTCGAATGGGAACAGGATAGAGAGCGTAATCCGTCAAAGGGAGGAGGGGGGGAGGGAGAGCAGGTTGGCTTAGCGGTAAAGCTCTTGACTCCAATTTCGGGGAGAGCGCTTAATTCGAATCTTGCCAGGGATACCAGTTGACTTAACTGAGGTTTCTCGTAGTCCATTCAGGTGAAGTCCGGGATGGTACCTTAAAGTAGGCCACGACTACATCCAAATTCTCTTCGATTGATTAGTCATCAATTAGTATCTCACCTTTTGACGCCGTATGTACTGACAGTCTCGTTAAATAAGAATACAAATTATGAAGCGCCTCATTATCAACTTTCTGAGTCTTCCTGTTATTCCTCTGTCCTAAGTTAGCTCAGTAGGTATAGTGGCCGGTTACGCGCTGGACGAAAGGGGTTAAATTCCCGGCAGGGGCAAAAAATTTTCTCTACACAACAGACATGCTCCTATCAAATGGATACCTTGGGCCTTTTCTTGGAAGGCGAAGCGGCCAGGGCGTGAATCTGACCTCCCACCTAAATCTAATGCCAAAGTCAATAATGGTGGAGATAGACCTGCACTCACTATAAATCAAAATATTGTGGTGCTTAATTAATTAAGCATAGGAGTAAATTTACTTTTTAGCTTTAAGCCCTCTACTCCCTTAGGACGAGAGACTGTGTTTCTTATCTACATAAAGAACAGACATAATTATGCCATATCGGAGCCGGGATAGCTCAGTCGGTATAGCGACGGGCTACGGGCTGGACGGCCGGGGTTCCATTCCAGGCAGAGGCTAGAGATATTTCTCTATACTAGAGGCCACCTCTGACTCCCACCCAGTCTCCTATTAAATTAGTACCCGGGGTCCTTTCGTGGAGGAAATGGCGGCCGAGACGTGGAGCTGGCCAATACTCTTCATCTAGTACCAAGGTCAAGAATGGTGGAGCTATATATCCACGCCACATACATCTTTATGGCATGGCGCTTAATTAATTAGGTACACGAACAAATTCATCTTTTTACCTTCAAACCTGGATATTCTCCTAAACATTCTGTTTCCGTTCTCAGGGAATTTATATTACTTTCTTAGGACCAGAGACAGAATTTCACATCTTTGAAATAACGAGTGTAATCATGGCATGTATTTTAATATTGAAGTGTCTAGATAGGAAACAGCATATCACTGTTGTTATTATTATTATTGTTCATAACTATAATCGTGTCATTGCCGAGGGACGGGCCTGATGTCGATAGGAGATAATAGACTGACGAGGGAAAGACAAAGGTGTATACTGACTTCATGTGGTTTGGATAGGATTACGGCTTGTCTGGTGCAAGAAATATTGTCAATATTTGTTCGCCAGATTAATTTCGTAATACCTTGTTCAAACAGAGCTCAACAGATTGGGTCCCTCTGGGAGTGCCACAGGGTTCCTATTTTGTCCTTCCGTCACCCTCCCCTCTGCTCATAACAAACAGGGGCCGCTGTTTAAATCAGCTGTGTTAATACGGACATTCCATCTAGCGGGGCACTAGAAGTCGCTGTTTCGGGAAGAATTCTGCTTATCTTGTAAGGGGCCAATCGCAGTGACCGAGCGATTTAAACCAGGAAATATCTTCACCCACTCGAACCCTGGGATTATGGTTTCGAATCTCAATCAAGGCATGGATGTCTCTTTGTATTTGTGTTACGTAGCAGTCTTGCTAGTAGTCCTACCGACTGTACAAGTCTGGCTCGGCGAGGAGCCGGGCTCGGATTAATTTTACCACACACAGACGAGTTTGGATCACTGGAACCCGAGCCGAGTCGGACTCGCGAGCCAGACTCCTACGTGTATGGGCTCCCTAAGACTAAGAAATTGAAGTGAAACGAAGCGTTTTACGGATGCCATATGTTCCAAGTAGGAACCACAGCAATAGAAGAAGAAGAAGAAGAAGAAGAAGAAGAAGAAGAAGAAAATGATGATGATGATGATTGTGTAAGATTGGTCTTTGATTTATTTTCGACCTGAAGATATAGGTAATTAAGATATTAATATAACCGCCCTTCCTTCTAAGACTTCTCTCAAGTTCTTAGGTTGTGAAACTTCAGTCTTACGTTATAAGGAAATCGGTTGACGTTGTACCAGAAGTTTTTCTTTGCAATAAAATTGTGTTTCAGAGAAATATGAAACTTTCAAAGATGTAATTTTATGCGAGTCACACTTCAAAGATGGAAGAAACTCGTGTATATAAGATTACAGGAAGTTATTGATTGCTGTGGTACCTCGAAATGTGACTGGGGACTGGAGCCACTTTACTGGCCTTCAGATAAGCGATTCGTATAAAATGAAAGTCTGTCTTATCGAAGATGTGTTTTTATAGTAGAGATCTTATATCCTGTGACATACATATGAAACTGTGTTCCACAAAATGTCCATGGTTTATGCTGACCGTCTTACAGTGTATACACTTTTTCACCTTATTCTTCACTTCCACACTATATGTTTCAGCACTAATGTGCCATCTTCAGGTGTCTTTATGCACGTTAAACTATTGTACTGCATGTCATAATGTCTTCATTCTAAAATGACTAAAATCTGTATTCGTCATATAGGACGATGAATTCTAAATAATAAAACTTTTCAGGATTCTTCCTACGTCGCACTCAGACACGCGAATTACGCCAATCCTCTTTTATGTGAGCATTCTTCCTACATATATTTGTGTATCTGTAACGTGAAATTGTTATTCATTAATACCACTTTGTGACTTTTATCTGCTGCATGTGGCTTTATAATATTTAATACTCACCGTGTTCTGTGTTGTGTTTTGCTCCTGTTACTGCATGTGTTGTACTGCTGGATCTGTGTGTGTGTGTGTGTGTGTGTGTGTGCGCGTGCTGTCTTCATTTTGGTTGTGTTATGATGTTGTGGGGGTAGATGTAGTGGGGGTAGGAGGTGAAGTGTTGTTATGCTGTTCTGTGTAAATAGTGTGTAATTCGTGAAATATTGGGTTATATATATCTTTATTTATATTGTTCATATGTGTGTTTTTCTTTGTCGTTCTGTATATATGATAGTTTTCCAATGTGTTTAAGTATACAGATACATCTGTAAACGAGGCTTGTTTAAAGCATGTATTAAATGAAAGCTATTTTGTAGTAAACATTTTGTATCCTGCGACATTATTGTGATGTAGAGACCCCTTGCTAGGTAACGACTCGATAAACACATTTCCGCGGGAGCCAAAGCACGTAACACTAGGACGTCTATTGCTAGGGAACGGATCAATAAACATGCCCAAAACAATACGGGACAATAGAAGACGGTGTTTTCCGTGGGGTCTGCTCCGATACTATATAACGAGAAGTAGGAAAGGAGAAGTTGCCAAGAACTGGGTCACGTTCTGGAAATGACATTCGAAGGTGATCGAGAAGAAATGACAAGGAAGGAATTGGGCTGTGCGATGAAGACTTCATGTGGGATTTGAAGTGACGGTGAGACTGTTATAAAGCCGTTGCTAAAATAGGACTGGTGAAGACTGAGAACCCTAGTGCGTGTGTATCGGTGAACTGTAAAGTGTGTAGATTGACTGTAGTTCGAGTTATGTCAATAATTTGTCAGTAAATCCAAACCCCGTCTTATAAGTCACGCGCAAACAACCCTAATATTTGACAATATTAATCGGTGTTTCGTAACTAAAATATATGGAATCTTTCAAGGGTGTTATATCCCAGATTTGTACAGGACGATCAGATTGTTAAATGTTGATGACGGTAGGCAATCAGATGCAAAGTCTTAAGATCATGGAACAGGCTATAGATTGAATTAACATAGCTTTAGGTGGATGTGAAGTACAGGCTGATTCTAAATTATTATCAGGGTATCCGTTTGTAGGCCACGGAAACCCTGACAGTAATTTAGAATCACCTGTATAAAGATACAACTGTAATTAATACGTGCTTAAAGAATGTCTAAAAATAGGAGAAATATGTAAATCGTAAGTTGGAAATAGATGTAACAAACCCAGCACTGGAGAACATATAGTGGAGTAGCCTGAAGAATGTATAGAATATGTTCTGTATATTTGTGTGCTTTAGGACTACTAACTATAGACACCTTCCCTGCAATAGTCAGATGTTAGGAGGGATGGCCCGTCAGTATACATACTCGTACTGCATAACTTCTTATTATGCATATATGTAGACACATGGACACACATACGGACGTGTTAATAACGAAGGAATATAAGTACAAATTCTTTTGGTATCAAGATAGTTGGTAGCCTAGCAAAGATTCGAACCAGATATTTCCGGAAAAATGTCTGGATATGTTGTCGCAATACCAGCTTGCGTGGTCACTTTTGTTATTAAAATCCAGGGTGTAGTATATATCTTCCTTACAAATAAATTTACGTTAAGAGAATTAGATTTTTATACACCGAGTAGGACCAGTTCACCAGGAACTTCAATAGATACAGTTTTCCTTAGAATATCGTAGGGTGGACAGAGTCCAGAAGCTCAGAAATCCTATGTGTCAGAATTGAGAAATTCGCTATCTTTAAACGCTTGTTTTACTTCATAATTTGTCTGCGGTTTACTTGAATTTCATTCCATTTAAAACTTCGAGATGTTGTAATCATTCATCACATCTGTTTACACAATGATCCAGCATTCATTGCGGTTGTACTCGCATTTTCAGTGAAGTAATGTGAACACGGCCGGTCACGGTAGCCGAGCGGTCTAAGGCATATGCTGTCTTCCCTCGCTTGGAAACCGGGATCGTGGGTTCGAATCCCACTCAGGGCATGGATGTTTGTGTGCATTTTTCTGTGTTTGTGTACTGGTAGAGGCCTTGCGACGAGGTGCACACCCGCCCAAGGAGTTCTACTGAATGTGTAAGATCTAGAAAAACCGAAGTGAACGGAGAAGTTCATGGAGGTAGGCCTAAGCCCACTGGGGCCGTAGTGCCAAGGAAAAAATCTGAACACGGTGTCTGTTCCTAATGAGGAGTTGTTTATGACAGGCAACTTTTTGNTGTGCATTTTTCTGTGTTTGTGTACTGGTAGAGGCCTTGCGACGAGGTGCACACCCGCCCAAGGAGTTCTACTGAATGTGTAAGATCTAGAAAAACCGAAGTGAACGGAGAAGTTCATGGAGGTAGGCCTAAGCCCACTGGGGCCGTAGTGCCAAGGAAAAAATCTGAACACGGTGTCTGTTCCTAATGAGGAGTTGTTTATGACAGGCAACTTTTTGTTCCCTTGTCACTACAGCCCCAGTGGGCCTAGGCCTACCTCCATGAACTTCTCCGTTCACTTCGGTGTTTCTAGATCTTGCACATTCGGTAGGACTCCTTGGGCGGGTGATCAGCTCGTCGCAAGGCCTCTACCTGTACACAAACACAGAAAAACGCACACACACAAACTAAACATCCATGCCCTGAGTGGGATTCGAACCCACCAACTCCGGTTTCCAAGCGAGCGAAGACAGTGCACGCCTTAGACCGCTCGGCTACCGTGACCGGCATGACAGACAAATACATCTCCATTTAAAATGAGATGATTCTATAGAAACCAGATACAATGGGGACTTTGATCATGGCAGTGAAGGCTACAGCTCTCTCACTCCCTTCCAGTTCTGTTATGGTCTTGCGAGAAAGGGAGTTCTGTGTATGAAACCTATCGACTTCATGCTTGTTAAGAACATATTGTGACGCATTTGCTCGCGGCGTTAAGCTATGGAGCCAGAAAACCCCGTTGTTAGGTAAACATGTTCCTATCTTGAGCAACAATAGAAATTCCGTTTCTATAACAATAGAGGAATTGCTAGAATACGTTGTTCTCAGTGTGTTTTCTGTGCGTGGTCCGTGCCGAAGGGTTGCAGGGCACAATGAAAGTCGTTTGAAGGCAGTCGTAGAAGGAGAAGCAAAATGAAGAGAGGCCTGGGAGGACAAGATTGGTTGTGAGATGTAGTAATTGGTTGTAATTGTAAAGACGTGTCAGTAAATCCAGTCATCAAATCCAGAACCAAATATTATTAATCACGCTAACCTCTCGATACGTGACAGTATCATAATTCCAAATGACAGTGACCTTAACCTCTGATGTCTACGTGTAGTTATGTATGAGGATAATTACTATAGTGATCTGTCCGGGATTTTATAGCTGTGGTTCTTTGTGTTTTGTATACTCTCTTTGTCTTTATTCGAGAGATATGTAACCACTATGTTAATTGTATCAACATGCAGGTATTAATGAAATGGTAGGAACGCTAAGCCCGGACTGATAGCGTCATAATGGGATACACGCTACCTAATTAATAGACTGAGCATATGACTGATTAACTAATCACCAAGCCAGCTAACAGAGAAACTAACGAGTCTGCTAACAGATAGATCAACGAAGTGGTCGGCTGATTATATCAGTTATTAACTGAAGAGTTGGCTGGTTGACTGGCTTTATATTAAACTAATTGTCTCTCCGATTACGTGCATGATTAGCTGACTGACAAGTTAACGCAATAACTGACCACACTTCGTAAATTATTATGGTTATTATTATTATTATTATTATTATTATTAAGTCTACAGCCCTTTGTTGGGCTTTGGCCGCTTTTTCAGTTTCTTGATCCTATACACAGTCGGTAGGACTCCTTGGACGGGGATGAGGCCGTGTAGAGGCCGCTGCTTACACCTGATAGCACAAACAGAATAAACGCACGCAGACATCCATGACTGTAGTGGGATTCGAACCCATGACCCTAGTGTTTGAGCGGGGGGAAAAGTTTCATGTCTTAGACCGCGCGTCCACTCTAATAGGCGTACCCCTTAAATGAACATATTAAATGATTGATTAGTTAATTAACAAATGTATCATCTTATTAAGAAGGCAAACAACCAGCTAAAATTCAACTGACACAGTAACTGAGTGACCAGATAATTGATTGGTCATCTAATTTAAATGGTCAGTTGATTATCTGAGACACCAAGTTACCAACTTGCTGACTGACTGGCTTACGTAATTGAATGACCTAACTGTTATGAAGGATAGTTTCTGAGCTGTTGAGTAAGTTATTTTTTTTACTGTACCCGGAAATTAACCATGAAAGCTCTCATTTAACCTTATGCAGGAGGAAAGAAAAATATGCAAAAATATGTAAATAAGTTCTGGGAAGAACTAATCGCCCACTTTCCTTTGATAAGACACGGACCGCATAGAAAAAGAAAGAATTGAGGATACACAGACACACAGACAGAAACGTGATATCATAAGCCTCTTTTTTCGAAATAATGAAAATAAACCATAAAAGAATGTTTAACGAGAAGCGGGGTAGAGGTTTGTGTAATCAGAAAATCGTTTCCCCTCTTAAATTTATTATCCACAGATGACTTGGGACAGTCAGCGCAGTGTTGGCAGAGCGGTGGAGAAGCAGGCTCTGCGACTTCTGTGTCGCAGTTTCCAGAATTTAGAATGCCCTCCTGAGTGACACTGGAGTAGGGGCGGGGGGAGGGGCGCAGTGAGCGAGTGGGGTTGCTTGTTCCTGTCAGTCAGTGTTTCAGCCCACACAGGGCTCTTGATACATCATGAAAGAAGCACCCTCAGTCGTCCGACTTTGCACTCACCCCCGACTCTTCTTTTTCTTTACGTCTTTCTAAATACCCCTTCGCTGTCCACTTAGGGCAGTAAGTGACGTTGGAGAGGGGCCATAAGACAACACGAGATTTCTGTGATCTTGAATCAAAGGACAATGAACTGGTCCTGCCCTATGTGTAAGAATCTGGTTCCCTGAACGTGGTATAGTGACAACATATTTCACGCGTTCATTTGTCGTGACTGATAATAAGATTTGGAATGGATGATTGGATTAATTGCTCACTCTTGCTCGTAATCACAATCAATTAAAGTAACTCACAATAAATTACTGGACTACGGCTCGCTGAATTCTGATCTCTCTCAATTCTGATCTGAACTACAACTGAATTCATTCTCAAGTACGACCGACGGTCAGTCGGCCAGTTTGTCTTGGAATAAAGGACCCATCTGGGGCTTAAGACCAGATCTTTATTACTGTCAGACAGTTGCAGACAGTTGATGTGGGGGGCTCTCTCAGACCAGAGGACGTGTCTGTCGTTTGCCAGGGTCACAGTCAGGAGTAATAAGTCTGTTGTCAATATGTACAGGTTACATTTTACATATTATTAAATGTATGTATATACAACATATACAGGGGCTCTGAGAGTCCAGGCTGAGTACAGCAGATCATGCCCCATCATTAGTAGCTCCTGCTACAACAGCAGCTTAGTCACTTGAACGGCCTCATATACTGCATATCAGTATCCAAGGAAATGTTTCCTGATCATTCGTATCCACGGAAACGTGTTCCGCAACAAGTTGCTTTCCAAGAGTCCATCTCCATGGAAACGTTTTGTCATTCGTTCCCTAGGAATAGGCCCACTTATCACAACATTTTGGATTTTTATTCGGGAAGTATCCGGTTCGTATCTATGCTAGGCTACCGAATGTCTTGACGGAAATTTTCTCAGTCTTAACAGGTGAATGCCGAGCAATATCTTCATGTGGGGCGCTGCTGATTCATTTTCTCTTTATTATTAATAGTGTTCTTCTTATCTGGACACTCTGTAACATCTTTAGATGGAAGATGCTGTGGAAAAACATAGGAATGAATGAGATTAATATTTATAGGCTTCAGATACGTGATATTACACAATTCTGTCACCCAACACAGCCATAAATCAGCAGATTGGCCCATCAGTATTATACTTCCTACCTGCATAGCGTAGTCTGTATACTGACTGGCTAGTGGCTGGACGACTGAGTGGTCGAAGGTCGAGTCCTTGTAGGGTCAAGAATTTTCTCCACGTCGTCCTGACCGGCTCTAGGATCCACCCAACCTCCTATATAATGGCTACCGGGGGCTCTTTCCCCCTGGGGTAAAACGGCCGGGGCATAAAGCTGACCACTCACCAGACTAGTGCCGAGTTCACATTCACTCATCCATACGTCTTCATCGCATAGTACTTAATTAGTTAAGCACAGGGACAACTTTACCTTTACCTGTTTGAGAATAAGTGCCGAAGATAGTTTTGGGGACTGAAGAGAAATAACGGGACTATGTAGGAAATTTCATAATGAGGAGTTTAATAATTTCTGCTATTCGCCGGATAGACCTATTAGTAGGGCAATCAAATCTAGGGGGAGGCTGAGGGCGGGGGTTTGTCTTGCATTGGGTAGTTGAGAAACGTATGCAGAATATTGGTCCGGAGTCCGAAGAGGAGAGACTACTTAGAATACCGAGGCGTAGAAGGGAGGGTAACATTAAAATGGATCTTAAAGAAATAGGGTGGGAAGATGTGGGCTGTTGTGAATTTCTGGTTCTGTAAGAGGAGTGCAATTTCTTGACCAGCTGAGCGACTGTTCACTTCTCAAGGACTCTGCTTCACTGAGTTACATGCTCAACTAAGCGGCCTCCGTAGTCTAGAGGTAACGTTCCCACCTCATGACTCGTAGTACGCGGGTTCAAATACCCGGCGGAGGTCGTCGAATTTTTAAGGGCGGAAAAATTCAGGGAACAAGTCCTCCGGGAGGGACTTTAAGCTGTGGGGTCCGTGTCGTAGCTTTACGGCACGTAAAAGAACCTCATATCTCCAAAGGAGGTCACTGAGCCAAATTACGGACGTTTCCCGCCCAACAGCAGTCTCTAATACCTCTGGTAGATGGGGGAAGCATTATAGATACCTCTCAGCTAGTAGAGCCGGTCTCACTGGCTAGGCGGGACTGATGATAAGCACCAGTACCGGTAGGATATAGAGACTGGTAGAAATCATAGAGGGAAGCACGATGGACCAATACAGGTCTAAGTGCATGGGGAAACCCACCCTCTCCAATAACTAACTAACTAACTAACTGACTAACTAACTAACTACATGCTCAACTACGAGAAACTTCGTGTAATGCATTTGCAGCTTTCATTTAATGTGGGGGAGGGGAAATAGGCTTTAAAAAAAGAAACGTAAGGTGGAAGTTTTTTTTATTGCGTGTTTTTATGTCGAGTACTTATTGTCAAGGTCAAATCGCGGAGTAGGTTACGAAATTAGATAGGAAGCTTTAATAAAAAATATGTCCACTGAAAGGCGGGTCACTGCTTCCTCTCCGAGGTAGGAGATGCTGCTTTGAAGTCTCATGCAGATGCCAGTGGCTTAGCTCTCCGGCCATTACATGGTTAGGGTCGGCGGAGGGCTTCGACAGAACACTCTACACGGAAGAGTCTTTTTTTTTTTTAGATGATGTAAGTCGCTCTGCTGATTAAAATATTTCCTTCCTTTTATACTACTCGAAATTCCTTTAGAGTGTTAACAAGAGCTCGTCGTTTAGATCTACCCAGAATGGCATTAATGCATGGAGGGTCTGAGGTTCTCACAACGGTGGTTATGAAAAGTTCTGTCTTCTGGGGTATAAGGCCATATAGTCCGTTGAAAATCAACCGACGTTTCGGAGGAACATATCTTTTCCATTTTCAGCGTCGAAGCTACCTGCTTCATTCTAGCTTATTGTTTTGTTTGTTTGTTGTTTTTGTAGTCTATGATTCTTCTAAAGAGTATATCTATAATACAGGGTTACTACAAATGATTCATTCCATTTCAAACCACTGTATTGGTCGCCCCGTGCTTTTCCGTTTACACAGACAACCAGTATCCTTAAACTGCCGATACCACCACAGAATGCTCTGTTTATATGGTTTACATGGTGGTTCTTTTCATGTATCAATCATATTTGTATGTATAATACTTTGGAAATATAGTGTCTTGAAATGGAATGAATCATTTGTTGTAACTCTGTATATTGCGTTCACGACCTCCAAGTTTGTGTCCTGAAACACGCTTAAGACGCACGTTTTTCTGTTTACGTTTCCCTCCGTTCAGATCTGCTTGGAGCCAAGTTCTCACTTCCGTATTTCCCCAAACGTATATTCAGTAGCTATGCAGACTCCTAAGATTCATGTTCATAAAAAACGCTTCTTTGAAGGATGAAAAAGAGAATTTAAACATAAGTTTTTTTTGTTTATTGGAGAGGGTGGGTTTCCCCATGCACTTAGACCAGATATTGGTCCATTGTGCGTTCCCCTGTGATATTCTACCAGTCTCTATACCCTACCGGTACTGGTGCGTGCCATCAGTCCCGACTCAGCCAGCGAGTTCGGCCTCTACTGGCTCAGCGGTATCTCGATGCTTTCCCCATCTACCAGAGGCGTTAGAGACTACTGTTGGGCTGGAAATGTCTTGAATTTTGCTCAGAGGTCCCCTTGAGACATGAGGTTCTTTTACGCGCCGTAAAGCTACGACACGGGACCCACGGCTTAAAGTCCCTCCCGGAGGACTTGTTCCCTCAATTTTTCCGCCCTTAAAAATTCCACGACCTCCGCCGGGGTTAAACCCGCGTACCTTGAGTCATGAGGTGGGAACGTTACCCCTAGACTACGGAGGCCTCTTTAAACCTCAGTAACTAGAATGAAAAACTGCATTTGAAGTGTAGGCCATGAAACTATTCCATATATCCGATGTGCCGATCACGGTAGCCGCGCGGCCTGAAGCTCGCTCGAACCCTGGGATCGGGGGTTCGAATCCCACTCTGGCCATCAATGTTTGTCTGTGCTTCTTCTGTGTTTGTGTTGTCCTGTGTAGGTAGCGGCCTTGCGACTGGGCAGATCCCCCCTCTGAGAAGTCCTGCTTGCTGTCTATAGAATTGAGTAAATGAAGTTAAACGAAGGGTTTCACAGATGTCCTATGCTCCAGCGGGACCAGCAGCAATTAATAAATAGAATAATAATGAGACTCCGTGGCTTTATTCCGCAAGCGAACTATACCGACCGAGCGACCGCCGCTTGTCGGCGAAGTTAGTGTCAACTTTAGCGGACAGAGGGTGTGCGTGGTCAGCACAACGGACCCCCACTGCCGTTAATCTCGGTTTTCTAGACCGCAAATGCATAATTATAATTTCTGCATCAATTATGGAATGTTGGACGTTATGTAAGGTACATTTAACGGACAGTTCGACACCATTGCACCACCTTCTAATCAAAATGCTATAGGATTATGAAACATTAATTTGGCAACACTGCCCATGCAACAGACGTGTACTGAGGGGCTCTTGTGAACACGGTAATGAAGCTTAGGGTTCCAGAAAATGTTGGTAAATTCTTGAGTGGGTGAGCGACTAGTGGCTTCTCAAGAAGCACTAAGCTCCATGGAGTAAGTTCTTATTTAGTAACGAGAGTGCTAAAATGTAAGGTAAGCTATCCCTGTGACAAATATCAAATTTAATCCAATTCTATCTTATGACACGTGGACACACACTGTGCAGCTGGAAGTCTCCGTGCATTGATGTGGAACATGCAAATGCTAGATTTAACGGCAGAATCCGTGGGCTAATCCTGTTTCTAGCAATATTTAAAAAAATTCTGTCACAGTTAGTGAAATATTACTGTGCGGTTTTTAGAGGCCGGTCACGGTAGACGAGAGGTCTAAGGCATGAACTCTCTTCGCTCGTTTGGATGCCGGGATCATGGGTTCAAATGCCACTCAGGGCATGGATGTTTGGTATGTGTATGTATTTATTCTGTGTTGTCCTGTGTTTAGGTAGAGGCATTGCGACGAGCTGATCGCTCGTCCAAGGTGTCCTACCGTCTGTAAAATGATCAAAATAAAAAAAGAAACCCTCAACATTGTAAGATATAAGAGGAACGGTTTAAGTAAGCGGTTTCTGGAAATTTGAACTTCTCAGTGATATCTTGAGATGTGTATAAAATCGAGTCAGGTTAGCTTCTTGTTTCTGTGTATCGCCTTTGGAAAATAATTTGGCTTTAAAGAATTTGGGCTATCCTGTAAATGATAGAGGTTTCTAACAAAGCCATATAAATTGTATATGTGTAGATGTGTGTTACCTCGCTGCAGTTTTGAACAGAATAAAGGAGATAAGGCATGATCGTGTTCAGCAGAAAGAATGAAGCGCTTGGTTTTGTTGGTAGGCGCTTTGCTTCGGCTGCTCCGTGTTGTGGTGGAGAAGCTAGGCTAGAGGAGAGGGCAAAGACACTCACACTGCTAAGGTCAAGGTAACGTAATCGCATGAACGACTTAAGACAAAAATCCTGGCACGGCCAGTGATCTCTGTGAGCACTCACATCCAACTAGTCCCGAGGTCAAGAAAATCTGGATCTATACGTCCACTCCACCATAAACCTCCATATCTTAGTGATTAGTTAGTTAGTTTTTTATTGCTAGTGGGGTTATAAGTCCCTTGCACTGCTGCCACTTCTGGCCTATTGTACCAGCCCCAGATGATAGGTGAGGGTGATTGTGGAGCATTTTGTGGAATGAAGATTTGCAGGGGAAACCGAAGTACTCGGAGAAAACCTGCCCCAGCGCCACTTTGTCCACCACAAATCCCACTTGACAAGATCCCGGATCGAACCCAGGCCTCCGCGGTGGAAAGCCAGCGATTAACCGCTTGAGCTATGGCGCGGCCCCTAGTTAGTAGATATTTGCAAGTAACGAACAAATTATGAAACAAAAGAGAGAACTTCACCTTAAACTCTGTATAGGAAAAAAGTGTTTAAAAGACGCTTTATTATCTGCATGTGTTGTATCATATCAACTGGCAGGACGCGGGAGGAAGCAGACGCGAGCTGTCCCAGAAATGTCCAGTAGGGACGCAAAGAAAAACACAAGAAATGTCATAGTAACAAGATGGCAAATTTTTGAACTCGAGACCTGTGGTAACCATTGTACCGCGATGTTCGGCAGAAACATATTTTTTTAAGGAAGTAATTAAATTAAGGCGTGAGGTAAGCCGCACACCGGCACCCGTAAAGGTATGTAACAGTCAAGACACGATGTCTGCGACATGACGCAAAGAAAGGAGCACAGTTGAAACGAATGAGTCATGATGCTGACGTCAGCTTCATGCTGACGAATCACGAATGAAGCAAGACTGCGTCTTTCCTCTCATGTCCTGATGCTTGTCTTGACGCAGTTGGTGTGCGGCCGCCCTTATAATCTCGACGTATAACTCGAAATGGGAAAGTATATATGTATGTATTATGGGAGGGGGTGGGTTTCCCCATGCACTTAGACCAGTTATTGGTCCATTGTGCGTCCCCCTTTTAATTTCTACTGTCGCCATACCCTACCGGTAACGGTGCGTGCCATCATCCCCGNGAGGTGGGAACGTTACCCCTAGACTACGGAGGCCGCTAAATGGGAAAGTAAGAAACACGACAGAATTTTCGCGAGGAAGTCCCATAGTTGGGGGCAACTTAAAGGACTCAGACGAAGATGGGAGAATATTTCAGAAACATATTACTATTATTTTACTGCAATTGGGTGTTCACCCGGTGGCAGTAGAACTTACACTGATACAGACAAGGAAAGTCTATAACATAAGGGAACAATACAAACTTATGTTTGGAAAATATTATAAGAATGTCCTCTTTAGGAATCGAACCGCATGTCTCAGAATTCTGATTGATTCTGAGCTTATCTTTTTCTTTTCCTTTTCATGAACAATTCGATTTAGACGCTAAATAAATTATGCGGCTGATATATCGACCTTAAATAAACGAAGAGAACCACACTTCAAACCCCAACTCCACCAGGCCTGTTTGAACAAGGAATGTTTAGCATCATATGAAGCTAAAGAGAAGATGCGTTGCATCTACAGTAAAACTGAAAGCACGAGAGAGGTATTGATCTTGGCTTATTTGGAGAGGGTGTCCCAGCACTTTACCGGTAGGACTTTAGAAAACCACGAGAATCCCGACATTATATCCAGTATTTCGTCAGAAACAGAAACCGGTTAACTGCAGAATACAAGTCAAGGCACATTTGCGTTGTGCGCGCCTGCTATGAGTCAAGTTTTCTTGACCTTGTGTCCTCTCTGACTTAAAAATTCACATAACAGCCGGAATATTGACAGCAGAGCAGGTTTTTGTAGCGACAACGCTGTGAACTTCTATTCTGGAGGTGCTCGGTTCGAATATTATTATTATTATTATTATTATTACTATAGGGGGTGGGTTTCCCCATGCACTTCGACCAGTTATTGGTCCATTGTGCGTCCTCCTTTAATTTCTACTGTCGCCATACCCTACCGGTAACGGTGCGTGCCATCAGCCCCCGTAGAGCCAACGAGGTCGGCCCCCGGTACCTTGATGCTTCCCCCATCCACCAGAGGCATTGGAGACTACTTGGGCGGGAAAGATCCTCTAATTTAGCTCAGAGGTCTCCTAGAGACATGAGGATCTTTTACGTGCCATAAATCTACGACACGGGACCCACGGCTTAAAGTCCCTCCCGGAGGACTTGTTCCCTGAATTTTTCCGCCCTTAAAAATTCCACGACCTCCGCTGGGTTTGAACCCGCGTGTCTTGAGTTATGAGGTGGGAACGTTACCCCTAGACTACGGAGGCCGCTCGGTTCGAAACTTAGTCGAGGCATGTATTTTCTGATTTTTTTAAATATATTCTTCAGTCTCAGTGGGCAAATCATGGGTTCGTACCTCTTGGTTTCAGATACTTTCAAACTCATCACTCAGTGCTATATAATCTAGCGACTAAAAGCATCTTTAAATAACCAACAAGCTGAAGAATACCTATTGTATTGCTGTTATACATGTGTTTACGTTTTCTTTCGGATTCCCCTCTGTGAAGTTCAGAAAAATCGCGCTGTTCTCGTTTGTTTCCTGTGCTTTTACAACATCGCATTTCCTTTTAGATTCCGTCGGGTTGGTCTCTCTGTCACAGTAAAAACATCACAACTTTTATGCAGGATAATCAGAATCGTCTTATGCATTGTCTTGTGACACTTCCGCTCAGTGTTACGGTTGCTGTGTCGTGATGTGCTGACCGTTGCCCCTAGTTTCAGTTACGCGAGCAACTTTTCACTCTGTTAATTTTTGTGGGGAGGCGTTAGTTTTACGACGACGTCCGTATCTAGAATATATAGCGTCGAATGGTAGAATGAATGATTAATATTGATTTGGAAAGGACTTTGAAGGAAGGGATCATGGTCTAATCGAAGTAGTATCCCGGAATTTGTCTGGAAACACTGAGGAAAACAAAGAAGCCCCTTAATCTCGGCGAAGGTGCGAGCCGAGCGTTTCCGGCTACAATTCTGGAGCGTTAGCGCTAAAGGAATCTGTCCGTAGTTGATAAATACTTGAACTTTAATTAGATATTGCAGGTCAGAATGAAAGTATTTAGAATTTTTTACTAAATGTATGTGGACAAAAGTTTACGGCAAATGACAATTTAACCAATTAACTCGAGGGATAACACTCTTGACTTGTTTGGTCGTGCCATATGTCAGGAGGTTAGTCGCCGATTTCCCACCGCGGCGGCCCGGGTTCGTTCAAGGTCAAATCATATGCGATTTGTGGTGGACAAAGTGGTACTGTGGCAGGTTTTCTCCGAGTGCTTCTGTTTCCCCTGCCAATTCTTATTCTGTCAATTGTTCCATATTCATCCATTATCCGGGGCTGGTACGATAGGCCTATAATGGCATACGTATCATCGCCCCACATCACGAAATTAATGTTCGGTTCGACTCTCAGTCGGGGCACGACGTATCTGACTGAGGTTTCCCTTGGTTTTACCAGACAGACTCCGGGATGGTACCTCAAATTGGGCCAGAATTTAGAATGTATTATTTATTAACCATCTTGAAATTCTACCCGAGGTAGTCTGCGCCGATGGCAACGCCGTGAGATAAGCCTTTGGCTGTGGCCACACGAGCGCACGAGTACGTCCGTTGCAAGACGTACTTTATGACGGACGTTGCTGAGGGCACCACACAGTTGCAGAATGCGGTGCGTAATTTTTTTGTCTGCAATGGAGCCAGAAGAAAGCGTAGCATTCGCCTCTCTTGTTTATTTCTACAACGGACGTCACGACGTGCATTACATCGGACGCATTTTGTTCGCTCGTGTGGCCCCAACCTAAATAAACCAAAGACCATAAACTTCTAGTTTGAAAATAGACCTACTTGAGACAGCTTCAGATTTCTGTGCAGAATTTGCATGAACGAAATTAGCAGCGTAATACGTATTTGCATTTGAAAAAAGAAAACACCATCAGCCTACTTGAGACACATTACCTTAAGTGACAGTATTCAGACAACTATGCAAAATTCATATGGATAAATGTTACCCTCATGTTTGTGGGATATGAGGTTCTCACTTCGGTGGTTATGATGAAAATTGCTGTCCTCTGGGAAGCAATGCCGTGTAGTCTGCCAGATGATTACTAAAGTTTTAGAGGAACTTGCTGCCACTTATTTTACCTTGAAGATGGAAGGAGCCCTTCGAGACGCCAGTAAACATGTACCAGACTACATTGTTTCACGTCCCAGATGACAATTATCTCAACAGCAGATCTCAGCCACATGTTTCGTAGCTGTTATGGCGACGGGAATTAGGATTATGTATGATAGCTCAGTCGGTATAGTGACGTACTAATTGTACGAGCAAGAAATGTTTCTTTTCTTCACAGTGTTCAGAACGGCTACGGGGCCCACCCAGCCTCCTGTTCAGTGGCTACCGGGTGCCCTTTCTCTCTTGGAAAAACTGCTAGAGCGTGAAACTGAACACTCGCCTACATGAATGGCCGAAGCCAAGAATGGCTCATCTGTATCTATTTCGCCATACGTCTTGGTGTTTAATTAATTAAGCACAGGAACAACTTTTTTTTCCTTGGCACTACAGCCCCAGTGGGCCTAGGCCTACCTCCATGAACTTCTCCGTTCACTTCGGTTTTTCTAGATCTTATACATTCGGTAGGACTCCTTGGGCGGGTGATCAGCTCGTCGCAAGGCCTCTATCTGTATACAAACACAGAAAAACGCACACACACAAACTAAACATCCATGCCCTGAGTGGGATTCGAACCCACGATCCCGGTTTCCAAGCGAGCGAAGACAGTACATGCCTTAGACCGCTCGGCTACCGTGACCGGCAATGTATAAGAATAATATATAAGAATTCAGTTCGTACCTCACAGGAAACAGATCCGAACCCACGATCCCGGTTTCCAAGCGAGCGAAGACAGTACATGCCTTAGACCGCTCGGCTACCGTGACCGGCAGTGTATAAGAATAATATATAAGAATTCAGTTCGTACCTCACAGGAAACAGATCCGAACCCACGATCCCGGCTTCCGAGCGAGCGAAGACAGTACATGCCTTAGACCGCTCGGCTACTGTGACCGGCAGTGTATAAGAATAATATATAAGAATTCAGTTCGTACCTCACAGGAAACAGATGCGAACCCACGATCCCGGTTTCCAAGCGAGCGAAGACGGTACATGCCTTAGACCGCTCGGCTACCGTGACCGGCACAGGAACAACTTTACCTTCCTTTTTTTACTTCTTTTAATGTCCAGAAATATACAATTCATTCACCGGCAAATTAACGTCAGCCCAGCTACCTGGCGGGCACTGTTAAAACATGCAGAATAAAGGCGGAAATGTTTAAATTTTCACCCCGACATCGTTAAATTTTGTATTCGACATCACGCATGCGGGAGCAAACATTTGGAGGCATTAGGTTCGTAGCGACACTACTCAATATGCAGGACTAACCAGAACCCCATGTTGAGTCCTGAAACATTTGACTGTCCCTTGACCCAGAAGAATAAATATACCTATTTGAGACATTTTGTATACAACATAATCTTCAAACTGTGGCTGCCTTATACCCAGTGAAGGAACTTCCGGTAAGCACGGGTTGAGAGGCTAGGTGGGTACCATTTGTTCTTGAGAGCAAGGCGATCCCCACGCCCCAAGAATAGGTCGCGACCCACAGTTCGAGGAACAGTGTAATAAAATCTTCATACGGGATGTCACAATTTTTAAGATGATTTGCTTACAAACTTCCCTCCCTCTTGGAGCTGCTGCAGAGATGGAAATTAAGTTTCCTCATTAATAACACGTCACTCAGTAACCAGTCAAATGCCTGGTCAGAGATGATCCAAGGCTGCCTGGTATGGGTTATCACCAGGGTCCGGATTTTGATGACCTGAAAATATTTAAAAAATGACCTACAAGATGACCGAAAAAATCCAGAAAAATGACCTAAAATATGACCCAAAAATGTAATATGCAGGGCCCGGTTTTGATGACCTGAAAATATTAAAAAAATGACAGACAAAATCCAGAAAAATGACCTAAAGGAGAAAAGAAAGAACACTTCGCTTCCATGTTATTCACATTTCACAAAACATATGAAGAAAAATTCCCTAAAGTGGCCAAAAATGACATGAAATACACTTAAAAGTCTAGAAATTTACCAAAAAAATGGCCTTAAACCTAAAAATGTCAAAAAATGACAAAAATTACCTATAAAATTTACATTTCTGTAACCAGCAGCTCATATTCCAGATTTATATATTTAAGAGCATCGCATAGGATGCAAGGAAAAAAAGATGACATGTCGTCAAAATCCTGGCCCTGGTTGTCACACACACTTCAGTGTGTAGTGATAATTGAATGTGGAGCAATGGTGGAATGAAGATTAGCATGAGGAAACAGAAGAAACTGAGAGAGACACTAGTTCCTATGCCACTTTGTCCACCACGAAGCTCACAGGAAGTCACGTGGAACTGAAACCGACCCTCCCCAGTAAGAAGATACCGTGACAATATCGAGGGGAACGCTTTGAATTGTTATTAGCCTCCTTGCCTTATTTTAAACACACAAGGGGAGGCTTCTGAGATCACCTTGCTATCTGTGCGTTCCCCTCTAATTTCGTAAGTTTATAAGATCATTTTCTCTCTGTATATCCCCCCCCCCCGTTTTTTTCGTTTTCTATGGGGTCGTGTCGTATGAGAGGAAAGTAGGCGGTTATTTCTTCCAAGAACTTATTTTGTAAATTATAAGATGAAATTGCTGTCTTGTCTACTTATCCCTCCTACATTTTTAGGCTTATGAGGCTTATGATGTCGCTTTTATGTCTGTGTGTTTGTGTATCCCCCCTAATTTTTTCATTTTCTATGCGGTCCATGTCGTATCAGGGAAAACAGGAGATAAATTTTCCCTATAATTTCTTCTTTCTGTGTTCGTGCCCTGCAGTGCTGCAACCTGCTATGAAAATGGCGTGAATGAGAGAACCTGGCCACACTGGTTCACACTGTGGTCAAGATGCGAGCTCTTGTGCACGCGGTAAATGCCACTCCGTGACTATCGACAAGAAGGTCTGTGCCGCATGGAGTGAGTTAAGAGCAACTGGCCAAAATTAATTTAGCTATCAAAACCTTCGACAAAACGTTCATTTCTCATGTCTTCCAGGAATTTGTTGCAATGAAATTGTAATTTTTTTCCCTTGGCACTACAGCCCCAGTGGGCCTAGGCCTACCTCCATGAACTTCTCCGTTCACTTCGGTTTTTCTAGATCTTACACATTCGGCAGGACTCCTTGGGCGGGTGATCAGCTCTCGGAAGACCTCTACCTGTACCCAAACACAGAAAAACGCACACACACACAAACTAAACATCCATGCCCCGAGTGGGATTCGAACCCACGATCCCGGTTTCCAAGCGAGCGAAGACAGTACATGCCTTAGACCGCTCGGCTACCGTGACCGGCGAAATTGTAATTTATCTGCATAAATTATTCATGAGCATGTTCTTCCTGCTTGGTATTAATGCTCTTGCTTTCATGGGGAAAATTATTTACGTTTGTCTTCCTTTTTTTTCTGCTCACACGAATTTATACTCGTCTAGTACTGACAGGGCGATTAAATCAAGAATGATGGAATGGCAAACAAGAAATATATGCAGAGTTTTGGTTCGAAAATCTCAAGGGAAGGCAATACTTATAGGATTTGATACTCTCACAGAGGTGGTTGTGAAGAGTTATATGATCTGCGATACAACGCCGTGAAGCCTGCAGAAAGTCAACCGACGTTTCGGAGGAACATATCGGTTCGCTCTTCAGTGCTGAAGAATAGTCCAATCAAGAAAACAGCGTCAAGCAGGTAACAAGCAAAGTCATAGCTGATTTGTTGCTTCGGTTATTCTTTGACCCTTAACAGTGAGGCGACATGTTTCCCCGAAACGTCCGTTGACTTTCAGCGGGCTTCACGACGTTGTATCCCAGATGATAGAACTCATCAAGACATAACTTATTAAGTGATAGCATAATAGCATTGTATAAACCGTATATACCACGTGTAAAGCTGCTAACTGGATTATTCAGCTGTAGGTACACAGTTCGAATCTCGGTCAGGATGCTTGTTATGGAGATTCTCTTAGTTTTCTCATGCGAATGTGACCTGGTATCTTTTAGTAGACCACAGCCGTTACGTACCCTACAATTAACACTTTATTTGTCGTCGAATTAGCCATGAAGGAGTCAGTTCTTACGGCAATACATGCTAAATCTTTGCTGTTGGTGTATTGTCGTTACAGAGAAACTATTGTCAGGAAATATTTTCGCTCCTGTTAAACGACTCATCTAGCTTCCTCTCTCTCTCTCTCTCTCTCTCTCTCTCTCTACATATATATATATAGGCCTATATCTGGTACGGCGTAAATACACCCGTTGTTCCAATAAGGCCCAAGTGTATTTGTTAAACTTGTCGTGTCCTTGCAAGAGAATTTTGACCTTTAGTTAGCAGTTTTTACACAATATCTTACAGTAGTCATTGCCAGTGGCTATGAAAGGCGTGACATCTACACCATAACCAGACAAAAAACCTTACAAGACGAACATCGTAACACTGCTAGCTCATTCAGCGCGCAACTGGTGACCGCAATGCGTGATATATCTTATCGCGGTAAGAAGATTGCAAATGGCCGCTATTATATGAGCGAACTCGTGCTACGTGAACAAGACAGTATTGTTGTTTCTTAGTAGTTAATTGTAAGCGAAGATATCCTACAACCGGTCTCTACAGAGCAAGTTGGCTGAAGCAGTATCGCTTCTGTCTTGTATTCAGGGGGGCGGCCAGTTGGAATATCGGCCACGGCACTGATTGTCCTCTTTATTTTCTTTTTTGGTTTTCCTCAGTTGCTCTGGGCAAATATCGTAATGGTGGGTTAATTTTCGCAAGAGCGCGCTTCCTTTCACATTATTTATAATTAATTATTCATTACTGTATTAGTCGGTCGGTATGATAATTTATTGCTGGCCCTCGCCAGCACAGTACTTATTGGTTACGAGTCCCTCGCGACTCATGACCATATTTTTCTGTTTCACGACTGTGGGATTCGTGCAGCTCTCACTACTAATCATACAACTTGTATTAATGTACCTGGCCACCCTCAAGATTCTCTTCCCAGAACTTTTTGTTGAAGAATGGATTAAATATGTAAACTCGACATCGTGGAAAACATGTACTTAAATATGTGAGCCATCCAAACCACGTCTGAATACTTGCGTATGCGGTCCCAGTATTCAGTGGATTTTGCCACGCCTGTTACCTTTTTGGACTTGCCGACCACAGTGGCTGCGCGGTCTAAGGCATCAAGTTTCTCCGCTCGTTCGAAAGCTGGGATCATGGGTTCCAATCCCACTCAGGACATGCATGTCTGTGTGTGTTTATTCTGTGTTTGTGTTCTCCTGTGTGGAGGTATCGGCTTGGCGACGGGCTGATCCCCCGCCCAAGGAGTCCTAGCGTCTAAGAAAAATCATGGAACTGAAGAAGAGGCCAGGGCCCAACAAAGGGCTGCAGAACCATTACGGAACTGAAGAGGAGGCCAGGGCCCAACAAAGGGCTGCAGAACCATTACGGAACTGAAGAGGAGGCCAGGGCCCAACAAAGGGCTGCAGAACCATTACGGAACTGAAGAAGAGGCCAGGGCCCAACAAAGGGCTGCAGTGCCATTACGGAACTGAAGAGGAGGCCAGGGCCCAACATGGGGCTGTAGAGCTGTTGATGAATTAAAACAAAGCTATATAATCTTGCGGTACTTACAGAGTTGGGCCGCACCATAGCTCAAGCGGTTAGTCGCTGGCTTCCCATCGCGGCGGCCCGGGTTCGATCCCGTGTCTGGTCATGTGGGATTTATGGTGAACAGAGTGGCGTTGGGACAGTTTTCTCCGAGTACTTCGGTTTCCCCTGCCAATCTTCATTCCACCAATTGCACCACAATCACCCTCACCTATCATCTGGGGCTGGTACAAGAGGCCAGAAGTGGCCGCAGTGCAAGGGACTTAGTCCCACCCCAGTATCAATAAAAAAAATACTTACAGAGTTGCTGTACGTAGTACAAATGAAGTAGAGCAAATCTTAAAGAAATTATTATAACAAATATTATATAATAATGCAATAAACACAGTAAAAACTATCGAGTTTCAGTTCACAGCGTGATATCATAAGATGGAGACATAAGCTCAACGTTAATTACAAAAACTCAGAAGAATACAAAAATAAATTTCTTGAAGTAATGTTGATTTCAGGCTGTCCTTACGTATGTGTGTGTGGAATGTAACTGATGAGAGACAGTGATAAAAATAGAATTTGCATTTCTGAAAGGCGATCCATAACACTCGTTGAGGTGATGTTTCGACAAGCAGCAGAACGAACGTATAAGAGACAGAGAGAGAGAGAGAAATTAAACATTTTGTAACTGAGTAAAAGAATAGAAGACACAGTGCACAACTGATCACATTCAAAGAATTGAAGGTGGACAACACTGTCACGTGTCACGTGTCACGTGAGTTATCAGACGGGGTTTTGGATTGGATGATTGGATATATTGCTCCCTATACATTCACACAACTCGGGACTACAGGTAATACAGCGCTATCGCTGAGCTACACACTTTCGAGTCCACCGTTACACACGCACTAGGATTCTCAAAGTCTTCACTAGTCGTATCCTGGCAACGGGATTATCAGAGTCTCACTTTAACTTCAAATCACATATGACATCATCTGGTCACAGTCTAATTCCCTTTCTTGTCCGTATTCTGCAGCTGCCAATTCCGAAGACTCAACTTCATTCAGTTTCTCCGCTCTTCAGCTCATAACCTGGCAGGCTGGCGTCCCGAAACTCTTCTCTTCATTTCTCTGCTACTGTTCTGTACTCTGTCTCAAAGTCAGAGTCACATTGCTAGTCAGTCAGTAAATGTTGGTGTCTACCACCTTCCTGGAGCTCATGACCATACATCTATTACTGTTTGAAAGTTACGAACTTGTTTTTTGTAGGCTCCCTCTCTGACCGTCTTCTGTGTCCTACTATAAGCCCTCAGTACGGACCCCACAGTAAACAGTCTCTCTTGTTGACGAGGCGTGTGTTGCGAAAATGTGTTTGCCGATCCGTTGCCTATCAATGGGTGTACACGTCACAATACGCAAAGCAAATAATAGGCCCAAATAACTAACTCCATGGAGCTGAGTCCTTCTTGAGAAGCCGCCAGTCGTTCATCCACTCAAGGATTTCCCAAAAACCGATGGAGCCCAGAGGTTCATTACCGTCTTCACGGTAATTAAACTTTAGTTTTCATAAATAGGAAGATCTCTAGACAGAGGAAGAGACGAATTATAAACCCGTGTAACTGGAGCAGGCCAATTTACCTCACCTGACATTGACGAAGAAGAAGATGGTTGTTTTCACCATATAGCAAATATTTTTAAGTTCGTTTGTTACTGGAGAGTGTTGTAGGTGTTTTCCTGTGGAAATAATCTATCTATCTATCTATCTATCTATCTATCTATCTAAGTGTCTGTCTGTCCGTCCGCCCGCCCATCTATCTATATATCTGTATGTCCGTCCGTCTGTCCACCTATCTGTGTATCTATCTCAATACTTATCCATTTGTCCCTGTCTATGTCCGTCCGTCTATCCAAGCTTTGTTTCCCGCTCCCCTCCACGCAGTGGATCCCTTCGTATGTGTGAGTCTACTCCATGTGTCGCGGTTGAACGACCTGCCTTGGACCGCCACCTCACCTCGGGGCATCGCTCCACGAGGGGGACGTGGCCTGTCGCTGTACCAACCGCAGAAACATAAGGATATATTATTATATGTCGCAGTGGCGTTCCTTGTCCTCATAATAAAGTTTTATGAGCTGCTTTGAATTAACACGTTCATTGTAGAAGAGGTGCAGGAAATTTTGGTTTTATGGTCAAAACAAAACAAGGATAATATTTTGACGTGGATGGCGCAACGGCAAGTAGGGGTCACGTGAACTCTGCAGTAAATGCAACGCTTGGTAAACACCCCCTCCCCCGCGGTTTTTTAAAAAGGGATACCGCGGTTACTACACAGCAGTAAACAACTCTCGACAGTGTTGCTAGGTAACCTGTAAACAAGGCGTCACGCAACAGCGATAACTATCACGTAACTGTTTTCTGTGTTGTCCGTGCTGAGCCTAAATAAGGAGCAGCGAACACTATTCAGTAGTGAGTGAGGATTGAGCCAGTTACGAATAAGTAACGATTAACCAGTCAGTTGAATTGTAGCAGTCGCCGAGTCGGGCTGTATCGAGTGCATGGCAGTGACTACAGGAGAAGTATTTGTGATACTGCCGAGGGCAGTAATTGTGAGATTGTAAATTATGTAATTGTAAGAGCTAATGTTCAATAAATTCGCTATATGAAATAAGGCGTGTAGTTACTTGTCGCGTGACATTACCCAACACGTGACAATATAATAATATTGCTTACCGTAACTACTTTGAAACTCTTACGCTTCTTCCCAAATTTGATTTAAATTTACAAGGAAATATGTGGATGCGCGAAACTGCGTACTATAGAACACAGCCTAATTGTCGTTGTTAATTTGTTTCGAGAGTAGTTGGGTCCCTTACGTGATCATTTACGCTATCAGAAGTTCTTCAGTGCTTCTGGCTTTGCCCTTTCTTTTGTCTAGTTCTGTGTTATCGTCAGGTTTTACAGGTTCCATTCAGATACATTAGCAACACTTATTCACTTCCGGTTACAGTAGGGACACAGATTTAGAGTAATTATCTGTCGAGTTCAGTGCAACTGTCGGGAAGTTACGCTCCTGTCCAATGTCGGATAGACCCAGGTGGTTTACAAAGTTCAAGCGAGCTCAATGATTTGCACATGGTGGGGGTCGTGTATATGTTATCTCAGAACTTCGATGTCTGCCATCTTGATGATCATGATCGTCATTACTCTGACAGCATTGACGCGACTTCAGAGGTACTAGGATCTAATTCTGAAAGAGGTATTGATTGTCTTGTTTATGGTTTTCTCCTCAGTATTTCCATGCACATGAAGTCACGAGAGATTTATTTTTCTTTTCCCTATATTCCCCACCCATAACCTCCCTACCGCATTTATTTCGAGGCTACATAACGTCAAGAAACCACGATCTTCTCCGACAGTTCGTTTGTCCCCGACTCTGAGAAACACGAAGTGAACAGCTTCTGAATCCAGTCTGCCCTCGAATGTCGCACTGTAAAGTGACTTCTGGGTTCCATTGAAAGTATAAGATAGAGTTACTGTGTATCCATTAAATTAAAAAATAAAAAATATTGATTAAATCAGTGAAGGTCTATGTGTTTGTATATTAAATATTCTTCTACGAGTAAATTCCAATTATAGCTACTCGGTAAAATGCTCGTAGGATATTGGTGCGAAAGCCGGAAGGAAGGAAGACCAAGACATAGATGGGTGGACAATATTCAAATTGATCTATTACAGATATATGATGGGATGGTATGGACTGGATTGATCTGGCTCAGGATAGGGACCAGGGGGTGGCTCTTGTGAACACGGTAATTAACCTTCGGGTCCCCTAAAGTGATTGGAAGTTCTTCAGTGATTGCACAACTGGCGGTTTCTCAAGAAGGGCTCAGCTCCATGAGTGAGTGAGTGATCCCATTTTATTCATCACAGTAAATGTAATCGTACGACTTAAATATTCCCTTGAAATATTGAATTAATTACAGTACAAGCCAACTTACATTTTCGACCCACAAATATAATTCGTTACTAGTATATGTAATTGTATCGCCACGTCAGTTGGAAGTAGCAGCTACAATTGTGTTACATGTGCCGTTAGACTCTGACTCCGTGGCATTGCTTGCCATCTGCTTTCACGTTGGTTTCTTGTTTGGCTAAGACTATGAAGATGGACTCGACATGTTCCTTCGAAACATAAGTTGACTTTCAACGGTCTACACGGCGTTATGTCGCAGAAGATAGAACTCTTTATGTTATAAGTCTTCCTTCAGGAGTTTACTTTCTTTATTGCTGGTGGGGTGGGACTAAGTCCCTTGTACTGCGGCCACTTCTGGCCTATTGTACCAGCCCCAGATGATAGGTGAGGGTGATTGTGGAGCAATTTGTGGAATGAAGATTGGCAGGGGAAACCGAAGTACTCGGAGAAAACTGTCCCAACGCCACTCTGTCCACCATAAATCCCACATGACCAGAGACGGGATCGAACCCGGGCCGCCGAGGTGGGAAGCCAGCGACTAACCGCTTGAGCTCTGGCGCGTCCCGGAGCTTACAGTTGCTCAGATGACCAAGAAATTCAGTTACGAAGCCCGATGGTTGGACAACGTGGCCGCAGGAGAGAAACCGCAGAATTCAATTTGTGTGTCGATTGTTTATAATCATTACATTATAAGGCAGTAAGCTCATTCTGAATTCAGTTGGTCTCATTTTGTATTGTACCTTATATTTTCTCTTCTCTTCGCTTTGAGAAAAAGTCCACGTGTGTAGAACTCAGCATTGATTATCATTTGTTTCAGTGAAAGGAGAAAGGAAACACTGAAACGTAAGTATATTATTTGTGATTTGTACCAGTTCACAAGAACGGTGATAAAACTGACTGTAGTAATTATGGGGGGATATAGAGTACGACTGGACAGAGGGGAGACAGGAAGTGTGCAGATTGAAAGAGGAGTTCGATAAGGATGCTGTTTATCACCAATTCTGTTCAACTTGTACAGCGAATGCCTTACCAAGGAAGCTCTGGTTGGGCTCGGAGACTTCAAAGTAGGGGGGCAAATTATTCAAACTGAAATATGCAGATGACCTTGTGTTAATGGCTAAGGAAGAAACTGTGCTACAGGGCATGATTGATAGACTAATTGAAATTGGAAGGTGCTATGGCATGGAAATGAATGTGGAGAAAACAAAAGTAATGACAATTTCGAGACAACCAACCCCAGCCACAATAAAGATAGACCAAAAAGAACTGGAGAATGTGAAATGTTTTAAATATTTGGGTAGCTTGTTAACAGATGATGGAAGGTGTACTAGTGAAATTAAATCCAGGATTGCCATGGCAAAAGCTGCATTTAGCAAGAAGAAGAATCTTTTTACCAGCAAATTGGACATAAATTTGAGGAAGAAACTAGTGAAATGCTACATTTGGAGCATGGCTCTGTATGGGGCTGAAACATGGACACTTAGGGCAGTAGATGAGAAACATCTGGAAAGTTTCGAAATGTGGTGTTGGAGAAGGATGGAGAAGATCAGTTGGACCGATTATGTGAGAAATGAAGAAGTGTTAATTAGAGTCAGTGAGCAGAGGAATATCCTACACGAAATAAGAAAACGGAAGGCTAATTGGATTGGTCATATGTTACGCAGAAACTGCCTTCTGAAAGAAGTTATCGAAGGAAAGATAGATGGGCGGATAGAAGTGACAAGAAGACGTAAGAAGATGCTGGATGACCTTGGGGACAGAAGAGGATACTGTCATTTGAAGGAGAAAGCTCTAGATCGCATTCAATGGAGGAAGTGTTTTGGAAGAGACTGTGGACCTGTCGTCTTGATAGATTACTGATGATGATGATGATGATGATGATGATGATCACTGCTATCAACTTCATACAAAATTTTATTCAATATTCTTCTCTCAAGGTTAAGCCCATACATAGATGAAATTGCATTTTACGCCATATACAGATAAACTGACGTAAACGGTCTACTTCATATAGTAAACTGTACTTCACATAGGTATATCAAAATATTATCGGTAATCACAGAATAGATACAATACATTGAAAAGAAAGTACTGAACGCTTGTCTGTGACGGGTTTTGTAACTATTAGACTGGGTTTGGATTGGTGAATACATTTTTTGACCACTTACAGTTCGTAACTACAAATAAACACAGCTCTACCACTGATCTACACACTTCACTGTTCACCGTTACACATATAGGGTTCTGAAACTTCATTAGTCCTATCCTGGCAACGGATTTCAGCACAGTAATTATACAAGTCTCACTCTCACTGTAACTTCAACACACATGAATTCTCCTTTCTTGCCATCTCTTCTGGATCACCTTCGGCTGTCGTCTCAAGAGTCTCCCTCAATTATTACTCAGCTGGTCTTGGGGTCCTCGTTATATAGCCTCGTACCCGATCGAACATAAAACACCTCTTCTATCGTTATAGCTCGACAATACCTTGTTTACTCGTTTTCTCGGGAGCCTGTTTAGCGAGTTGTTGCCTAACAATTAACGTCTACTCTGGCTCCGCTATTTCGGCTTTCAGGCGTCATGTTACAATAAGTTCGTGCAATATATTGATGTTCGACATTTCGTTGCTTTGTTAACCCGAAATTTCTAATGAATGTCTCATGCTTACAAAACTATTTTGTGTCCAGCGACTGAGGCTAGCTCTGTGGCGTAGGTGCCCTCCACCCCGCCACCTGAGGACGGAAGCAGATCAAGATTGCCGGACGATTAACAACGTTCTAAAACCCAATAATCGCGAGCGTGTATAGGCAGAAGGATTTCGCTTGGAAGCAATGTTGCTTTTTGTGTCCAGTAGAACATGACCGCAATAAAGTGTTGAGTTTTCTTTAATCTTTATTCTTACGCATACGCAATTTCAAGAATCTCATTTAAATACGCTAATGTCATTCCCACGTCAGTCGTTCTCATTATTATTATTTATTAAACTTGGCACTACAGCCCCAGTGGGCCTAGGCCTACCTCCATGGACTTCGTTCACTTCGGTTTTTCTAGATCTTACACATACGGTAGGACTCCTTGTGCGGGTGATCAGCTCGTCGCAAGGCCTCTACCTGTAGACAAACACAGAAAAACGCACACAAACATCCATGCCCTGAGTGGGATTCGAACCCACGATCCCGGCTTCCGAGCGAGCGAAGACAGTGCATGCCTTAGACCGCTCGGCTACCGTGACCGGCTCAGTAGTTCTCATGGCTTTCCTATTAATCTTATTTCCTATTAATGAATACAATGGTGAAATATGCTCTAGGCCCACTTGTATTATGCTCATACCAAGGTTTATGAAATTGCATCAGTAGATTCAAATGTTATGAAAGCGAATACACATGGAGATAATATTGCCACGAGCTTACATTTCCTCGTAAAGGAAAATGGGTTACAAAAAATTGTTCGCTTTTCGATGCTAGAGCTACCGAAGCTACAATCCGTTGTAAAATTGTACACGTTCGGTTCGTGTAGATGAAATATATGGTATTTTTATTGCTGTCCGTCAAATGATATATACTGCAATATTGAATGGTATCAAAGCCCATTTACATTTCGAGACATCGGCAACTCCGGGCCAGAGCACCGTGGATTATTTAACTGCTGCATCTGCACATCAACGACCTCAACTGTTTTCCGTGGTGTCTGTTTCTAAACTGTAATTCATATATTGAAATTTATTGCTTGCTCCCTCAAATGATATTAATGTTTTGTACGATCTCATATAACACACAGAAGGACCACAACCTTTCAGTGATTTTTATGTAAATAGAAACACAGACAGTTCTGTTGCTCTTGTTGATACCCCGCGGATATATCATAAAGCGTGTGAGTTCGATTTTTGTCCAAAAACACAAGGAACTGTGATACACATTGAAAGAATGGATTTGTTTTTTGAGATGTTGTCTTGTGTTAGTTCAGATTAACATTAGAAATTAATCTCAGGAACTTCAAAGTCTTCAACAAATAAACAAGGAAATTACCACGTAGAAATTTGTAGTTCTTCAGTCACTGAAGGTAAGTAGTATTATTCCTGGACAAGTGTTTTGTCGATCATCATCTAGGAACACTGCCTGTCGTTTGATTGTTTTATTCTGTTTAGTCTAAATTGGTTCTCTTCAGTGAGGAAGACTCCTTAATGTATAAGAACCATTTTAAAAATGAGCTATTTTAAATACTGAGCATAACATTGTGAAAATATTATCATGTATTTGTATAGCTGAGACGCAGGCTTGGATTGGTAATTGGATTTATCAAGAACTTACAGATCATAATTACAAATAATTATTACACTGTTGATGATTTACACAATTTACAATCACTCCACACTAATCTCCTCAGTCTATTTCCACCAGTCTTCACTATCCGCTTCCTGGCAACGGATTTATAACACGGGAACTATAATAGTCTCAGTTATTCAGTATTCAGTATTGGAGGGGGTGGGTTTCCCCATGCACCGCGACTAGTAGTCTATTGTACGTCCCCCTTTAATTTCTACTGTCGCCATACCCTACCGGTACTGGTGCTCGCTATCAGCCCCTTTCTGCCAGCGAGGTCGGCCATCTTCTGGCAGTGGTACCCGATAACTTCCCCATCTACCGGAGGCATTGGAAACTACTTGGGCGGGAAACTTTTTTGCCTAATTTGCTGAGAGGTCTCCTAGAGACATGAGGATCTTCTACGTGCCTTAAATCTACAACACGGGACCCACGGCTTAAAGTCCCTCCCGGAGGACTTGTTCCCTGAATTTTTCCGTCCTTAAAAATTCCACGACCTCCGCCGGGTTTGAACCCGCGTACCTTGAGTCATGAGGTGGGAACGTTACCCCTAGACTACTGAGAACTGAACCGTAGCGCCGTGTATTTTTAAGATAACTCCTTTTCACTGACCCCACGGAAAACACCGTCTTCCATTGTTGAAACATGTTTAGCGAACCATTGCATAGCAATGGTCGTGGTGCGGACTCCATAGAAAAAACTGTATATTGTTGAGGCTTGTTAACCGAGCCATTGCTTGGGAACGTTCTGGCCAGCCACGTTACAATATTGGAGTGCTACAAGGCTAATGAAATTCTTCCAAATGTCAGAGCATTAGATACTACTGGGGCACGCGGTAGCGTAGTTGATTGAGGCACTATGCCACAAGCCGGAATGTCGCGGGTTCAAGTCCCAATGAGGTCATTGAATTTTTTCAGTTGACCTAATCGTTCCAGCCGCACTATGACCCTGGGGTCGACTCAGCCTCTAAGAAAAATAAGTACCAGGAATATTCTTGGAATGTTCTTGGGGGTAAAGGGCGGCCAGCGCTTAGGGCTGACAACCTTACCGCCATCTATGAGCCGAATGTCTAGAAAATGTGGGAACCTCAACATCTCACAACCCTATGGACCTCCACGGCCTGTTACAGGGATACCTTTACTTTTAATTTACTTACTTTGACTACTACTACTACTACTACTGCTGCTGCTGCTACTACTACTACTACTACTACTACTACTACTACTACTACTACTATCACCACTACCGCCGCCCCCACCACCACCACTTTAGTAATTTTACAAAATTAGAGAACAGACTGCCCTTAGGGAAATTCATGATTTCGGTTTTGAAATCCGAATATACGTGAATATTTTGCTTGATGCGAAACGAGAACATGGCAATATTGACTTTCCATTACGTCAGATGTTCCTACATACGAGTATAGTTCCACATCCTGTACTGTATCACTCTTTCTTAGTGTGTACATGTAAGCTGTAGCATTCAGTTAAATACATAAAGAAAAACTGATAATATTCAGTTTTCCTACTGTTGCAAGAAGGATGTTATGTAACATCTCCCACAAGACAGATTTCTGTAAGGTAATGCTTCCCACGGAGCTTGTTGGTTCGCGCTCTGGGACCTGTAACTCGTACAGGCGAGCTTTCTGAGTAAGCCTCCCGGCCAGGATGTTACGTATATCTCGAGTCCCTCTTACATTTCTTCCTCTACCGGTTCCTGGGCTGTCCAGTCCCTTATCTATCGTGCGCCGTGACTACAGCGTGAAGCTGATTGTCCGCACCCATTTACTTTCAAGGATTACAATGTGTGGAGATCTATCTCCACAGTTCCTGTACATTATTTTCAACGTGGTGCTTAGACACAGGTGCAGTATTATCTTTACTTTCTATTTCACCACCAAATCAGGCCCCTAGCTCGTATACACAATGGCTTCCGGAGCCTATCGTCAGGAACTAAATGGCCGGAGTGTGTAGCTAACCGCTCGCATTTATTAGACGCTTTGGGAAAGTAAAAAAGAAAACATCTGTAGAGGTCATGTCGTCTTTCTGTCCATCCGTCTATCTCGGACAGTATCAGCGGCCAAACTGCTGGTCAGTTTTAATTTGAAACGGAATGCTTTTATGGGAGTCGGTATAGCAACTGGCTACGTGTTTGGACGGCCGAGGGATCGGAGTTTGAGTGCCGACTGGGGCAAGATTTGTCTTCCCTCCACATCATCCACACGTGCACTGGGGTCCACCCAGCCTCCTATCCAGTGGGTATCGGGTATAAAGCAGCCGGGGCACAAACCTGCGTACTCACCTACAACTAGCGTCGAGGTCAAGAATACATGGATCTATATATCTACTCCCCCATATATCTTCATTGTGTAGTGCTCAATCAGTTAAGCACACGGAAAAATTTACCTTTTTACCTTATGTAAGACTTTTACTGAAATATGAAGAATGTGTAGAAGAAGAAAATAGGATGAAAGGAATGTAGGAAGGAAAGAAAAGAGACAAGAGAGTAACATACTTGAACACATAGTGTGTTAGTGCGTATAACATGGTTTTCGCAATAAACAGCATGAATTGGTTGATCTTTATAGCAGAGACGTAACGTGTTTCCTGTGAGGTACGATCTGAATGTTTATATATTATTTAGATTAATACAGTCTTTAAAGACGGCTGGTCTAAAAGTTTCCAGAGCTGTCAGGCACTAAAATGAGTCCCGTTGGATTCTGAACGAAGAATCAGTGTGCTGGCGAGGACCAGCAGCAATTTAGTAGTCAGTCAGTCTTTAAAGGGTTAAAAATATCACATAATCTTTCAGAATCTTTTGCTGCACGACGGAGTGAACACATAATCAGGTTTACGCAATAGTTGCATTCTTGGAAACGGCGCGTAATGAGAAGGCGTTTTTTCTTTCCAAAGCCTTAATGTCAAACGTTATGTTTACTGAGTGAATATTCTTCAGTTTAAGTTTCGGGTTGCTAACAGCGTAATTACTAGTGTTGCGTATTTGCAATTGGGAAGCCGAATCGGATAGAGACTTAAATTGGAGCGCACAGACCCTACACTTATGTGTTCACGCACAATAAACTCCTCCATTAATCTTTGGTTTGTTCTAAACGCAATGCCGCAGTATGCAGTCTCTTGTAGAGAACACAGAAGCACTCACACACAGTAGTAAAATTCCAGACAGGACTTTCAACTCTCTGCGTATAAAAAAAAAACAATTCCTTTTGTAAGTAGCTAATATTTCTTTCCAGCTAACAAGAACCAGTTTCCCTTCTGCCTCATTTGTTGTAAGTGTAATACATTTTGTTTTTCGCACAAATCAGAAGCCTTAGCTTCGCTTACTTCCCATAAAGTTTAGTTCTTTAAAAACATATAAAATAACTTTATATCATGACAAAAATATTTCTGATATTTAAATATATCTTTCCTCCTTTAATGTTAACGTTGAACTATTTCTCTTAGTGTTATCAGTTATACTTGCATACGAAACTCTTCCTTCACAGGCTACAAGTTAGGCATCTCTTACATATAGGAGCTGTATACTTATTAGGGGACTGTCTACTGGGGTGCACTCAGAGTATCACGTCCCAGAAGTCATTTTCTACGTGAACCTCCAATCCAGCACAATGCACGAGTACTTAACGATTCTTAGGTTTTCACGGCTGAAATTCAATATATGACTTCGGCTTTCTGGAATATGCCGCGTAGAATATTGTGACGTGTAGACCCATTGCTAGGCAACGACTCGGTAAACACATTCCCGTGGGAGCCAACAAGCGTAACAGTAGGACGTCTATTGCTAGGTAACGGATCAGTAAACACTCCTAAAACAATACGGGACAGTAGAAGACGGGGTTTACCATGGGGGCCCGACCAGAGGCTATATAACGAGAAGTTCCAAGGGAGCAGTTAGTTGTCGAGTTATGGAGATGGCAGTATTGCTTGTAGCCCAGAATTATGTGACCAAGGTGTCAGTAAATCCACTCATCCTCTCCAGAACCAGTCTATAAGTTACGAATAACCCCCTACACTTGACAATAGTCGTATACTCATATAGGGGTTCACTTTCTTCAGCAACATTTGCAGTTGCCATGTTTAAGGTTATTGTATGTGGGTTGGTTAATATTGTAAATTGCAGGTGGTCCTCGCCAGCATAATCATTCCTTTTTCCTGGTCCAGTATGATTCGTGACCATATTTTTCTGTCACACGATTCTGGGATTCATGAATCTATTTCCCACAATTGTTTTTGGGAAGAGGGAGGGTTGAAGTCATTATATAGAGGTGGTAGTAGATGATTTGTCGTAGGTGAAGCGATGCCGTGATTGGACGAGAAGCGTAGGAAGCTTTGTTTGCCGCCTCCTTCCTGGTAGCTACTTACTTGGCTTATTTTTTTTTACCCTGAAGATGGAGACATTGTGCTCCTACGATACGCCGATGGAATACTACCTAACTACAATACACAGAATTACATCCCACAAGATAGTACATTTCATGGTCACGGCTTTAGGAACCTTATATCCAACGTAGATGTAAAAACGTGAAAGTACATAAAATTGTTCTTGTGCTTAATTAAGCACCATGCCATGAAGACGTATGGGGGAGTGGAGGTATAGCACCAACATTCTTGATCTCGGCACTAAATGGTAGTGAGTGATGATCTTCATGCCCCTTCCGCTTTACTCCCGGTACTCACTGGATAGGAGGTTGGATTGGCCTCAGAGCTTCTCTCGGCGCTGTGGAGGAGAGAAAAATGTTGCCCTTACCAGTTAACGAACCCGGGCCGTTCATCCCGAAGCCCGTCGCTATACTGACTGAACTGTCCCGGTTCTTCCCTACGTATATGTACGTTCTTTAACCAAAATTATGGTCATGCATTCGTCTCCTGTTACTTTTACATTGGTATTTCATTCAAGCTAATAGCAGGAAGGTATACAAAAGGAGGTGTAGTCCTGTGCAAGGCGAGGCCTCGGATGGTCCACTGCTTATGATCCCCTGAAACAAAGCATGTGATTTAGCTTAGCCTTGACTGTGAAAGAATGACATTGTCTCTGTGGTTTACGTCATAGTAGTGGGAGAACTCTTTTATTATGTTGGTACTGACACAGTGGAGCATGTAGCAACTTATATAATTTATGATCCTACTTCCACAGCATGGAATATACTGGAGGTTCCTGCTGGGTCGAATTCCTTCATATGCTGATTACTGTGAAAATTGAGGTTTTCACGGCCGTGACTTTGAAGAATACTATCATCTGTAATGTGACATCGTATAATCTAAGTTTATATACTGATGAATATACTGCTTCCATCTTCAGGGTTTAAGAAGAAGCCAAGCAGGCAGCCAAGATCTCTGCTTGCTTGGCTTATTTTTCACATCTTAATATGGAGGTAGTACGTTTCTCCGAAACGTCTCTTAATTTCTACCAAAAACATGGCGTCACATCCCCGAAGGCAGTAGTATTTAAGATATTTTGTTCACTGAACTCTCAAAAAGAATAAATCTACTTTCCTGTGAAGCACTGTCTGTGAGATGCATGGTACTTCCCTCCATGTATGGTGACATAACGGCCTGTCACAGTAGCCGCGCGGTGTAAGGCATGAACTCTCTTCGCTCGCTCGGACACTGGGATCGTGGGTTCGAATTCCACTCAGGGCGTGGATGTTTGGTGTATGTATGCGCCTATTCTGTGTGTGTGTTATCCTTTGTTGAGGTAACTGCCTTGCGACGGACTGATCACTCGTCCAAGGAGTCCTACCGTCTGCGAAAGAACGATTACAGAACTGAATAAGAGGCCTGGGCCCTGAATGGGCTGGAAGAACCATTGTAAAAAAAAATGTGACATAATGTAATAGCTTAATAAGAGACGTTGTCCGTTACTGAATAACGGCACAGTGAAATCGCTATTACATCATCAAACAAGTGGGCCATTTCTACGCAACGAATTAACATGTAACATTAGAACTGCTGGAGACTGTGTTTTCTGTGCAGTCCGACCCGAGGCTGTCGACAAGTTTCGCTTTCGGACATAACCACGAGATTCCTGAGTTAGATCGTTGGTTAAAACACAAGCAGAGATTATTAAAACTGTGGCAAGAAACCCCTGATCCAACATATAAAACGGAAGTCAACTGGATGAAGAAAACCACAAGAATAATGACCCGCAGAAAGGCACTTGAACAATGGGAAACAAAAATAGGGAATTGTGAGGTCACACCTTAGGCCGTGTGGCCTATTATGAAGTCCTTCACAAAGAAGAATAGAACAAAGGCACCAACAGCTGCTCATGTGTACCAAGTCTAGGCTGATAGAGGCCTTGTATATATTTACATATCGATGTAATAGAGTTACATGTAAAACTGTAAACAGTAGATATCCACAAGGAAACGGACTCTTGACAACTGACTTCACTATGTAGAACGCCGACATGTAAAATTGTAATGGTATGTACTACTGATTCTGACCGCTGTAAATGACAGCCCCGTCCTCTCCTCAGAGAGGGCGCCCCACTTCGACAAAATCGCAGCTGTCTGACAGTAACAAAACTCTGGTTTTGGACCCTAGATTGGGCTTGAGACTCCAAGACTGATTGACCCGCGGACCGTTAATCGTAACATAACTTTCACTTTGACGTCACTCGTAATCAGTTGAGAGTCGACAGTTGGGACAGTAGCCAGACGGGTAAGGGCATAAAGACGAAAGCTGAGGAATCTACATTTTTGTTAGCCATAACCTAGCACCGGCTAGTGAAGGCGAACTGAGAAGACTTAGTATGTGGTATAGTGAGAAGTAGATTGCGTCAATTAACGAGAGCGTTATAATTACTACTAGTTAAGGTTACATGTGTTCAATGAATCCAATTACTAAACCAAACCCCTTGTCTGGTCACTAACACGTAATAGTATTCTAGGGCCACACCCTCAACGACGTTTCAATTTCAGGTTATAACCTCACAGTTTGATATCGAGATTATATCCAAGTGTAGTTTTTCTTTTATTTGACACGGAAATTAATTTCTTTTTTCGCATGACTCTATTTGCATTCTCTTGTTCGAACAAATTTATAACCCGAAACACATTTGTTGCCCTTTAGTTTGGAGTATTAGCTGGTGGGAGCAGTACCAGATCAGCTGCAACTTCTGTGAACAGCTTACAACGGCGTCACTGCTACGTGCCTTCATTACGAAAACCTTTCACTTTTTTAAAGCGATCCACCGGGTGCTGAGGAATGAATGTGTTTTCGGTCGGCATTGTCAGTGGCGACGCTGCCCATGAATGATAATTCGTATGTTTTGTCGTGTCGTGTATGACATGGCGTGCAGTGACACTCACCTAGATAAGTGTGTCGCTTCAGCTGGTTCATAGAGATAATGGTATATGGGATATTTGTTTCATCGTTAGTACAGTGCACGACTCGAGAATTTGAGACCCATCACCCAGTCTCCTCTTCACAGACTTGCAATTATCTGGTTGCCCCACAACGTTCCGGTTATAGGATCTTGGCACGGACCGCACAGAAAACATTGTTTCCAACAGTTTCTCCAATGTTCGCGGACACAGTGGAACCTGCTTGTTTCGCTGTCGCTACCTAGTAATATGTCTACACGCTACGATATCATTATTTTGTGTAGAAAAATGTAAAATTTGCATTCTAAATATTCAGTCTTTGAAACCTGAAAGTTAATTTCTTATGTAGCCGATAAGAATGCGCCATACTTTTCGTTGTATTCGTTTCATTTTGCAACTCATAAATCGTGTTTCTGATTTTATTTCCGTGCCCTGTTCATATATTTCCTTGAAGATAGACCCAAATATTCTTCACATATTGGTTATAAGGTTCATAAATACGCGAGTGGCAAGGACATGTGCTTTGGTTAGGTGAAGGAAACCACAAAAGTCTGCATTTTTTCTTGAGAAGCAACAGATAGCCCCCCTGAATTCTTGTTATGCCACTTCTAGGACATGATTTTGGTTCCGTGGAGAATTATACTCCAAGTTGGGTTCGAAATTGAATATATTATCATTAGGAAAATGTGTCTAAAAAGTTAATACAAATGAAGATAAATGTAATGTGTGGACAAGTCACGAAACCACCATCTACTGCATTGTCATAACGTAACCAGCTATGAGCAACAAATCATGTGATAATATTTCGAAGTGTATGTACGTGAGATCAACGAGAAGATGAATAGAAATGAAATTGAAGCAGAAGTATAGTGAAATAACGGCAGTCACGATAGACGTGATTTAAATGAAGGATATAATAAATGCAAACCAATTTTTTTTTTGTAGGAAACTTTTGAAAACTGCTCTCTTGGAAGATTGAGAAGAGTATGGGAGGATTCAGTTGAGATGAACCTTAGGTTTTCAGTTGGTTAGTCTCTGTCTTCCCACCGCGGCGGCCCAGGTTCCAGCCCGGCTCTTCTCATGTGGGATTTGTGGTGGACAAAGTTAAAATTGGGCAGGTTTTCTCCGTGTTCTTCGGTTTCCCCAGACAATCTTCATTCCACCAACTGCTCCACGATCACAATCGTCTATCATCCGGGCCGGTACAGTAGGCCAGTAGTGGCCGCAGTACCAAGTGAACTCAGTCTCACCGCAATAATTCAATTCAGTTCAATTCAATTAATGTTTATTTTCGTGCAAACGTAATAACACATAGGCCAATTACAAAGTTAGCACGAGTACATAGAAATAAAATAATAATAATAATGATGATGATGATGAGGATGATAATGATAATTTAATTCAATTCGTGTTTATTTACGTGCAAACTTAACAACACAGAGGCCAANAATAATAATAATAATAATAATAAATTATAATAACAATAATAGGCTTTGCGTTTCGAAGATGGTTTGAAGTGGCTTATAATCGTGTCCAATAGCGAGGTCTGGGTTAGAGGCTCAAGTGGATACTTACACATATTGGTTTGGTTACTGAAATAGAGTTATATTCCTACGTGATTTTGCTGAATCCCGTGAAGCGTGACCGCGGTAGCGAAACTGCAAGTGGGAACTGTTCGTGACGCGGAAACCTAAACTTATTAGTAGGAACCTGAGACATCGACAGAAATTGCGTTGAGTCGTGATTGATAACTCGTCTTTATAAAGTCTACTTGCTTTTCCATCATAACTTGGAGTCACGACTAGACTGACACATCGTCATCATCATTACCGTCAAACCTGAATTTCCGGTACAAGAAACCACCCTCCTTTCCTCCATCGACTTCATTGTAGCTTACCTTTAGAGCTCAGAGCCATCAATCAAACGCAGGAAGACCCCGCCCTCTTCCATCTGCATTGAATAATGTATAATAGCTGACACAGCGAATTTAGTTTTATCGGATAAATAACATACAAACCAGAATCGTTAAACGTTCGTAGGAGAGACTGGAGAAGATTGCGTAACCAGTGTAATGACCGTTACAAATTTGACGGAAAATTACCTCATTGCCTACAGGAACTGTAGACTTGTTCCCACGGTGGAGACTGTGAAGGATTCTCTTCCATGCTGAATCAGTTTAATCCAGTTAATAGAGTCACTCCCTATTTCTCCATAGCCATTTTAGGCTACTTTCTTTATTTTGAAACCCATAAAGGGAGCCATATGAAATGACTTTTCTGTATGTCCGTCTCTCTGTGTATTGCCTCCTTTATTTTTGTTAGGGGCTCATGGTATCATATTTCTGTCTGTATGTCTGTGTGTGTCCCTCTCATTAATGTTTGTTAGGAGGCTTATGTGATCACCTAGCTGTCTCAGAATTACTGGGGTTTTGGACTTTGTCCATTGTCCGTATTCTGGAAACCAGAAAACGCAACGTTTTGGAGACTGGATCTGTTTCCGTTCTCAGGTGATGAGAGGGGAGATTGAGGTTAGTTCTTTCTATGGGACTCAGCAGAGTAGATGTCACTTCCCTCCTCACCTGAAGACGGAAACAGATCCAGTTGCCGAAACTTTATGTTTTCTGATTATACAGAATACCGGACGATGAACAAAGTCCCAAATCCCAATAATTCTGAGTGTTATGTACCATCGTCAGAACCCTTTACAATCTGTCTTGCTGTCTGTTTGCCTCCCCCCCCCTGTAGTTGCCACTCCCCTCAATTTTGTATTCCATGTTCTTTGTTGGCTGTGTCGTATCAAGGAAACTAGGCGATTAGTTCTTCGCAGGACTTATTGTAATATTATTCTGCAACCCAAGCATAAATGCAAAATGAATCGCTGCGTACCGAACAAATTCTGGCAGAATTAATGCAAGAAAGACAGAAGTTATGAGACAAAATGTACAAACTTGTATATTCTAATGTATCTGCAATAAATAAGAATTTCTAAATGATTGCTGCTGACAAAGTGCCTTTTGTTTCAGATTGGTCGTTAAGGAGAATCATCACTTGTGGAGGGAGAGCAAGGGTAAGTGAAGTCTTACATTATTTTTCTTACTGTGTATAATCAGTTTACCTTGATGTGTGAAACGATAGCACTAGGAGAATTCTCGTTCTATACAGAACCAATATTTTGACATAAGAAAATACATTATCAATTGTGAAAGAAACTGTGAGGATCACCGGTTTCGCGGCCGAGACTCGCACCGGACATATGAATACAAATCTAGAGCCTCTAGACCAGCCTGTTCGGCAGGAAACAGTGTTAGAACTGACCATGAAGCAGGGCTTGAGGGTCTTTTCTGGTTGGTTCGTGTGACTCAGGACAGGGACAAGCAACCGGTTCCTGTGAACACTGTGATGAACTTTCGGGTTCCGTAAAAGCCGGGGAATATTAGTTTCTTACGAAATAGATCCACTCTGCTCCAAGGAATTGGTTAGTTCTACAGGGTGAGTCTAAATTATTGTCGGGATTTCCGTGGCATATAATTTTTAAACCGGAAACACTATCATGAAACTGATTACGGAATATGAAAGTTTCATTATTTATAGAATTAATGCTGTAGAATGTTAAACAGCTACAACATGCGCACCTTCCGTGGAACGCAAGGTTTTAAAAATTGTGGACCACGGAAAACTGTGCTTGATGAATTAAGCAATATAATACGAATGAAGGTATAGCTCCATCATTCTTGAACACGGCGAGGGGTCAGCTTCACGCCACGGTCGCTTTCCCCCCTAGAAAATCGCCCTCGATACCCATGGATTACGAGGCTGGGTGGGCCCGCGAACCCATATGAACGCTATGAAGAGGACAGAAGTATTACTCATGCCAAGGTCGAACCCAGGCCGTCCAGCCTATAATGCGTCACTGTACCGACTATAGCTCCATATCCTGATGAAGTGACGCGTTACTATGAACTGCAAACTTGCGGTTATGTGGTGTCTGGGTTCTGGGTCACCGAAACAGAGAGCTGGTGTGAAAGGAAGATGTCGCTGGTTGAGAGGGAAAGCCACCGAGGTGGGAACGTGCCGGGGCGTGACGTGTCTCTTTCTCACAGCGCAGTGGCGTGTTTCAGTGGGCTTTCTTCGCTCTCTTGTGCGGAACCGGACGTATTTTGTGGCTTACTTTTCGGCCCTGTCCGTCGGGGCCCAGTCGAGGTGCCACCTAGGCATTCCCCACCCAAGATTTCGGATAAAGGCTAGAGTGTTGCCTCTGGACTACCCGGCTCTACAGGATCTTAATTAGAAACCTTGTTAATACAAAAGGCGTAGGGATACTTGCAAAGCCCAAGAATTCAGTGGGTTGCAGAAACCGCAATGGCATTGCCCAGGTAGGTGGACGCGAAAATGGTGTAGTAACTGCATGAATAAGCAAGTGACTGAGTAAGAGAATGAGTGAGCAAATGGACTCGTGAACTGACGAAAGGAAGGACGAATGATGAACAAAGAATGACAGAGATATTATTTGATTGAAGGAGTGAGTGAATAATTTAATGGGTAGAAGTGTCGGCCGCACTGTGTTCTGGGATGTGACGCCGTTAATATGGTAGAAGATGCCTACGCTTCGACCTTGAAGATGGAGGCAGTACATTCCTTCGATACGTCACTGAACTTCTACAGGGTCATCTGAGAAAACAGTAAACCTCTTAGTTGATCCTAGAAGAAAGCCGCGCCATAGCTCAAGCGGTTAGTCGCTGGCTTCCCACCGCAGCGGCCCGGGTTCGATTCCGGGTCTGGTCAAGTGGGATTTGTGGTAGACAAAGTGTCGCTGGGGCGGATTTTCTCCGAGTACTTCGATTTCCCCTGCCTATCTTCAGTCCACCAAATTCTCCGTCGTCATATTCACTCGGGGCAGGTAAAATAGGTCAGTCAGTGACCGACGTGCTGAGTGGACGTAGCTGGACTCCACCCCCCACTAAGCGAATTAAAAACAAAATAACGCCATGAATATGTAAGGTCTCTAAACATGTTGAGACGATTGTTTTTATTTAAGTAACCATGTTTTGTCAAATACGTTAACTGTATAAGTTCTAATATGAAGAGCGCTCGTGCATGATGAATCGTTTTAAGGTCTCTGTCTGGACTGAATGATTGAAAGAATGGCACGTGCGAGTCATGACAGCAGATCTCCGAGTCTAGACGGTGTGATGATTGACGATTCACGAATAGTCATGGAATGAATAGAGTTATTTTCGCCATACCGTGACTCGCCCATTACAGTCTGGTTCGTAAGAACACAAATATGATGTTAGCATTGATAGAAACCAAAGAGACATATTCTGAACTTCGAACCTCATTATCAGGTGCGTTATACTTGGCAGAAATTCAAGTGAACTAGGCTAATGTCCATTTAGAACGGCAAGAAATCTATTGACATGACGTGACTTCAAAACCAGATATATTACTCGTGTTCTACAGTAATTTCTATTTGCTTAACGTAAACAGTAAATATCTAGAAAGCAGTCTTCTGGGATATGGCGTCTTGTAAATATTGCGTTAACCGACGTTTCGGAGGAATGTATTGCCTCCTGAAGATGGAGGCTATACGTTCCTCCGAAACGTCGGTTAACGCAATATTTACACGGCAAGATATCCCAGAAGACTGCTTACTTCATAGTCACCTCCGTGAAAACCTCAAATCTTGCATAATAAACATCTAACTCCAAGTAGCAGGGTCTTTGAGAAGCTAATAGCCTCTTAGCAGGTCAACCAATTGTATCGTCTTTTATGGAATACTGAAAGCTCATTGCAGTGTTCACAAGATCCAACAAACAAGACTGAGTTTCTGTATGGTATTTTTTAGCATGCTGGATTTTTTGCTGTGATGTCGTGAGCCCCTCGCTCAACCCTCACGATGGAGGACCACTTCATGTAGATCGTCTGCAGCTGCTTACATTCGTAGCTGCCGTCTATATGTGGAGGTTCTGTCCTTCATCCGCAACTTGAGGAGCAAAATGCCGTTGTAACAAGAGACACTTAACATGCCATACAGCGTCTTTAGATTGGTTGTTTGTTTTGTGATTTATTTAACGTAATTTTATTAACTCCTATGCTATAGTTGGAGAGTCATGAGTGATGAATTGGGAAGAATTCCTGGGTAATCTCTAAATTTGAGTCTCTGTACTGAGTCTGATATTTATTCAACATACTGACGGTTCGAGTCTCAACCGGACATCGGATACCTGAAATGTTTTACATTAATCGCTACTATATGGAATAATGTCTCGAAATAAGTTACTACCTTTTCTTCTCCTTTTCATTTTGCCTTTATGACCATTCGAATTTTAATAATCGTAGTCTGAAACTAAATTTCGATAGCTTTGCTCCTATAGATACCTATCTGCACGCCACTGATCAAGTTTTCTATGCCGTTACTTTAATTCTATCACGATCCACCTTGAGGTTGGAAATGTCTGCAGTCATTCACAGGATGAGAACTTTGAATAAGTTAATATCATTTGATCTAAGGAGGCGAAATTAATAAGTTATGTTGTAGTAGTATCAGTGGCGTAAGAAGTGATGCAACGTCTTCAGTATCCTTGCTCTTCCATCAGTTTTCTCATGCATCTTAATGAATAAATTACGTTTCGTGAATGAAATATCTTGTGTTCCCTTGTGTTGTAGCAGTTGCGTGCTGGCTCGTACCTGTATGGAACGCTCTGCGTTGAGCGTATTTAAAATATCCCTGTCTAAAACAAAACAAACTCCGTGGCCTGTAGTCCGCAAGCGAACTATACCGACCGAGCGACCGTCCCTTGTCGGCGAAGTTAGTGCCAACTTTAGGGGATAGAAGGTGTCGTGTGTTCAGCGCAACGAATTCCCATGGCCGTTAATTTCGGTTTTCTAGACCGGAGCCGCTGTTTCTTTGAAATAGCTCCTCAGTTATCTTCACGAGGCTGAGAGGACCCCGTTCCAGACCCATTACTTCTCAGAAAATCTGTAGCGTTGGGAATCGAGCCTAGGACCTCTGGATCTGTAGCCAGAAACTCTGACCACTAGACCACAGAAGCGGTCCTGTCCCTCTTTAACCATTCTGTAATTAGTTATTTGGTTAGCGTATATTAAATAATAACTATGTTACTGGGTAATTAACAAAATGCCAGGGCACGTATGAATCAGTAAGTTTAAAACCCGAGGATGTGACAATAGCCAGGACTGTGGCATGTCTCACGTATTGGTGATAGGAGCGAAACATTGGCAGGATGATTATTTGCAGCTGAAATTGGTAGAAACTTGGGGAAACCCCTGCTACAGTGCCAGTTCGTCCGACATAGAATCTCACAAGAAGTCGTCTGAGGTTGAAAGCGAGGTTTTACCCTGATGATCCGGCTTCATACTGCCTGAGATATGACACCACCCCTCAGCTTAAACTGTACATGAAAGTAACCTGTGTTCGCAGTTAAGATATTGCTATTCATGTCTCCTACTCGTGTTACAACGTGTGCAAGAAATCAGCAAGTTTTTGTTGACTTACACTCTGACAAGTTTATGGATAGTAATTTCCAAGCCTTGCGAAGGTTAAGTTCATGTAAACATACTTTTCATTTTCTGTCAAGTTCCCTTTTTGACATAAGATACGCGGACAAAGTGATCCAAACAAGAAGAAATTGTCTCGTCGTAATATAACAAGAACTTCTTGAAGAAATATTCGCCTACGTTCTTCATAGGACACGGACCGTATAGAAAACATCGTGTCCGACAAGTCTTCTATTTTTGCGAGTGTATTCGTTGCAGCGGTAACTCTTTTTTTACCTAGCCGTTGTCTGAACACGACAGGGGAATACAGTTACAGACACACAGATTGATGGGAGCGATTTATGAAGTACGCCTTTGAGATGGACTCAGGTGCCATGTTATACATACCAAGTTTCATGAAGATTGGTTCGGCAATTCAAAACTTGATGGGTGGGAGATACACAGACACATAGGGAGAATGGTGATCTCATCAGCCAACTTTTATTGTTTCAAAATAAGGAAAGTAGGTTAAAAATGGAAAAGTTTTATATCGGTTTTCTAGTAAGGTGTTCTGCCATTCATCAGAAATAAGTAGGATAGGCACTACACGGTGAAGATGGCAGGTCGCTTTGTACAGAAACGCATCTCTATAGGCCGCTCTGTCATTCCAAGAAACCGCATAATATGTAGGACGGTTTACTATGCCTGTTCGAGACGTCATACTCCATTGCTTGAATACTGAGAAATTGGCTTACGATTAACGATCACCGGTAGCCGTCCTTCGCCACATGCGGTTAATTTCCTTGTCAGTAACACGTTGTATATTAGCTAAATTCTACAACGTAGCCTCTTGTTGCGTTCAGTTCATTTTCTTACATCCATCCTTCACCTGTATCCGAAACGTCAGTGATGTTGTTCTGTCATATAATTATTTATTGTTTACTCAGTCACTATTATTCTTTTTATTGCTAGTGGGGTGGGACTAAGTCCCTTGTACTGCGGCCACTTCTGGCCTATTGTACCAGCCCCATATGATAGGTGAGGGTGATTTTGGAGCAGTTGGTGGAATGAAGATTGACAGGGGAAACCGTAGTACTCTAAGAAAACCTGCCCCAGCGCCACTTTTTCCACCACAAATCCCACTTGACCAGACCCGGGATCGAACACGGGCCGCCACGGTGGGAAGCCAGCAACTAACCGCTTGAGCTATGGCGCGGCCTTCAGTCACTGTTATACACCACACATTGAATTAATTAGATCAAAACACGATATTTTTCGAACACCATGTGGTTACCCTCAGGTAGTTGCATCTGTTCTATATTCCATCAGGCCAGTTGATGAAGGTAAAGTTGTCCATGTGCTCGACGAATTAAGCACTACGCCATGAAGGCGTATAGGGGAGTGGATGTATAGATCCACATTCTCTTGAATTCGGCACTAGTTGGTGAGTTGTCAGTTTAAGGCTCATGCCGCTTTATCCCTGGGGAAAGAGGCCCGGTACCCATTGGATAAGAGGCTGGGAGATACCCCAGAGCCAGTCTGGACGACTTTGAGAATAGAAAATTCTTGACTCTACCGGGACACGAATTCCGACCCCTCGGTCGTCCAGCCCGTAGCAAGTCGCTATACCGACTGCGCTATCCCGGCTCATATTGTCATTCATGATAAAAATAGAAGGAAGCGTTTACTTTAAAATCAAATTTGAAATTGGGATTAACATTAAATTTAGAGCCAAAATTATTGCTGAAATTGATGCTGAGTCCCACCATGATAATATCTGACGTTATAAATTTGGCTGCTTCTGTTACTTGGAGAATTTCGTGCGGGTTTTCCTGTTGTCCCTTGGTGCCTGGCTGTATGGAGAGCAGATGAGAACAGTTGTCGTACAGACAACCGATGAATGTAGCCAACAGTTGGTCATATGTAACGCGGATTTCCATTCTTGGCAAAACGCAAAGGACGATTCACCATTCAGTTCACCACGAAACGGACGGTGGGCCAGGCTTCGTAAGTGGAAACTTCGCAGAATAGAACAGACTTTCTAAATTAAACTTCTGTTCTCAGGATGAGATACTTTTTTTTTTTCGAAAATATTGTAATATAAAAATAGACACGTGTTTTCAAAATTAAATAAATGTTCTAAAAAGAAATATGTTGTTAGAACGAAATGTGTTGTAGCTTCAGAATGGAATGTATGTTTTAACAAATTTTAAAATATGCTTTTCTTCTCCGTAAGTAACAAGTTGTGTCGGAATGAAAAATATGTTCTCTAAAATAAAAAAAAAATGTATTCTTAGACTGGAAGATGCAGTACCAGGATGAAAAAATGTTTGCTCAAAGTCAGACAGGTTTTCTTAACATAGGATTCTTGTTCTTAGATAGAACAAAACTTTGTAATGTCAGAAGGAAACAAATAATGTGCAAAAAATTAAACACATTTTCTCAGAGTAAAAATGCGTCACTCTAGAATGAAGTATATGGTGTCAGAACGGAAAATATTCTCCGAACGAAACATGTTTCCTTAATGTAAGATTTGAGGTTTTCACGGCGGTGACTATGAAGAAAGCTATTTGCTGGGATGTGGTGCCGTGTATATATTGTGTTAACCGACGTTTCGGAGGAACTTATCGCCTCCATCTTCAAGGTAAAAGAAAAATAAAATTCGCAAGCGAGAAACCAACGTGAGCAGGTGCTTCTACTCTTAAGATGGAGGCGATAGTTTCCTTCGAAACGTCCGTTAACACAATATCTACACGGCACACATCCAAGAAGACAGCCTTCTTCGTGTTTCCTTAATGATAGAAGGAACGGCTTTCCCACCTGCCTCTTACTGGTTTCTTTCTTTTTCGACTCTGAAGACTGAGGCAGTACATTACTCCAAAACATGAGTGGATTTCTACAAGATTACGTAGAATTATTTCCCAGAAGTTGTTACTCTACATTCCCATCGATACGAGAACCCCAGATCCAACACATGATCTCAGAGGCCTGTTCATTTCAAAGTTAATAACACCGATTAAATAACTGACTGCCTGGTAACTTTACCGCTGAAGCAATTCTGCGAAAAAGCTTCGTTACACTTTATCTAGTTCAGAACGACACATCTGCGTGTTCTGCTTCCCTTTGGGAAGCAGGTTGCTTGCAGCGGCAAACAAATAGCAAGTTTCATTTGCCATAATTGAGTTACATAATAAAATAAGCAAGTTACGTTATTCTGTGGAGCTGAAATTAAACAAGCTATGTCTGCATTAATTTTTAATGTTGCGTACGAAAGTGATGATCCAAATAAACCGTGCAACATCACAGGTGAGGGAAAGTGTAACATTCCCCGTCGTCATAGTTTCGTTTCCCACGGATGGATTACCTCCTATTTTTTTGTATATAACATCTCGTGGTGTAGTCGTAAGTTTTGTGTGTTTAAGAAGTCCCGAGGATGAATATCGTCTTGAAAATCTACTGTTCCGACTAAGGCTTTCAGTGTGGTTCTGCAGTCCGTCCAAACATTCCGGAGAAATACCTGACAGTATGTCATTACAACTTCCACGTGTTTGCTCCTGAATTCATCATACATAATTATATCATCTCTCGCTATATGTAAATGTTAAAGTGTCGTTAAATGAATATGAAGTTCATGGAAGAAGTAATTCCCTGATTTTCTTTGATACGACAAGAACCGCATACAGAACGACGCCTTCAAGAATTATTCGTTGCTGCGGGAACGTGTTTACACAGTCGTTGTTTATCGACGTTTGCGGGACACATAGACAGACCCACAGACCTACATTTAGTACGACTCGAACGGTATAGAAAACGACGCGTCCAACAGTTCTTCTGTTGTTGCGTGTGTTCGTTGCCTAGCAACATATACATACAGACACAGACTGGTGGGAAGGATTTATTAAGGACGCCGTTGATATGGGCTCGGATGCCATGATATATGTACGTAAAGGTTGTTTCAGGCATTCAAAAGTTGATAAGGAGAATACACGTACGAATAGACACGTATAGACACAGAGACCGCAAAATGACCTTCGAAGCCTTGTTTTTTTTTTTTCAAAGTAAGGAGGAAAGGCTAAAAAGCAGTTTAAAGTAAGTAGTCGGATACAGGCGGCCGATTAGGGTAGCCGAGCGGTCTAAGGCATGTACTGTCTTCGCTCGCTTGGAAACCGAGATCGTGGGTTCGAATCCCACTCAGGGCATGGATGTTTAGTTTGTCTGTATGCATTTTTCTGTGTTTGTGTACACGTAGAGGCCTTGCGACGATCTGATCACCCGCCCAAGGAGTCCTACCAAATGTGTAAGATCTAGAAAAACCGAAGTGAAAGGAGAAGTTCATGGAGGTAGGCCTAGGCCCACTGGGGCTGTAGTGCCAAGGAAAAAAAAAAGTCAGATACAGGCGCTTTTTAAACTAACAAAATGAAGTCACAAACCTGGATCTCTTCATTTCCAAACCCCCCCCCCCTCCAAAAAAAATTACGACTGCCACGAGCAGGTGACCAGAGACAAGCTGCTTGGCATTTTCATGTCGCTTCCAGTTTGTTCATTTTGGCGCCCCACATTTGTCAGACTTATGGATCTGTGCGGAGCTCCCCAGCTTCGATTCTCTGCCTGGATGCAGAATTTCTTTGTACACAGATCGATGCTTACACGACTGCCGAATATCAAGACTTCAAACAAGTATCATCTTACCTCGGGGATGCAGTCATACCTCTTTAATCGACGTTAATTGGTTCCATGAAACGTCGCAAATTAATGATTCGTTTGTTAATGAACCAAATTTTAACATTTGCATTTTTCATTTTAGGGCCCATAGTTTCGCTAATATTATTCAGAATGTTGTGACAGGAGGTTGGAGAAAACTGCATAATGAGGAGCTTCATAACTTGTACTCTTCTCCAAGTATAATTAGAATAATCAAGTCAATGAGAATGAGATTCTCAGATAACATAGTACGAATGAGGGAGAGGAGTAACGCATATAGGATATTGGTGGGAAAATCGGAAGGAAGGAGACTACTAGGAAGACCAAGGCGTAGGTGGGTGAACAATATTAAAATGGATCTTAGAGAAATATGATGGGATAGTATGTATCGAATTGATCTGGCTCGTGATAGGGACCAGTGGAGGGCTCTTGTGAACACGGTAATGAACCTTCGGGTTCCATAAAATGCTTGGAAGTTCTTGAGTAGCTGCACAATTGGCATGAGTGAGTGTACAATATTATTAAAAACAGTGAACACTGATAGGATTGCTCTGCCACACTGCCAGAATGGCTGGCCGACATGAATGAGGTTGTAAACATGGGTAATGCGCGCGCATCAGCGCTAGTCGATTGTCCGAGAAATGAGGGCTCTTTGGGTATTTAGTCATATTACGGGAGCGCCGATGGATTAGTGGTGCATGACTGTATAGGATCCCCTATTAACTCTCTCGTCACACCATTGATACCTTTCCCCTGTCGTGAGAAGATCCAGGGGCCCTAGCTTAAAGAAAGTTATTTTCGTAAGAGTGGAGTCGAAATTGAATTTTCCTGTTCTAATGCAGCCAGTCTGATCACTTGTGGAATATAAGGGTCTCCCTAGTAGCATTTATGATTATATGTCTTCTTCGTATCGCGGGTTCGCGTAGTCGTAACCTATATAGAGTTTGACTCACGAAAGAATTGCTGGCGAAGAAACGCAGGACTCCCCTGCCAGTGTCCTCTTCTTTAACAGGCAGCAATGGCCTGCCTTTGCAGTTTGCCAAAGTCGAAACGACGTATAGGATCAGGAACCTCTTCTGTGTAGTAGCTACTAGCTCCAGGAACTTCTGTATAACCATCTCGCTCCCCGTGTTTATTGGAAATTTCCCAAGTGCACACCGGTCCGCGACTTGTACATACCTTTCAACCTTCCATGTGTTTACAATTATATAACAAAATTGTGCAGTCAACAAGCAGAGGCCACACAAAATCATGAGAATGAACATGTTCATAGTGTAGGACAAGGCGAAGCCAGACATAGAAAATCTAAGAGCTTAAACTTGATGGTGGTCAAGCTTATGACCTTGCATGTGACTAAGCAGCCGTTGAAGCGTAAGATAAGTAAGATAGGCATTTTTGTATTGCTAGTGGGGTGGGACTAAGTCCCTTTCACTGCGGCCACTTCTGGCCTATTGTACTAGCCCCAGATGATGAGTGAGGGTGATTGTGGAGCAATTGGTGGAATGAAGACTGGCAGGGGAAACCGAAGTACTCGGAGAAATCCTGCCCCAGTGCCACTTTGTCCACCACAAGTCCCACTTGACCACATCCCGGTATCGAACCCGGGCCGCCGCGATGGGAAGCCAGCGACTAACCGCTTGAGCTATGGCGCGGCCTAAGATATGTATAATCACGTTGCAAAGCCTGTATTGATATAGGAACTTGTATATAGTGCATAAGGAAGAATTTTCAATAACATGCTACGTGTTCGATATATATACACTTGAGAAAGTCGAGGTGAAGCATGTTCATGACAGACAAACATATCCTCTCATCAGATAGGATGTTACATAAGGGCTATGACAACAAGGGTTCAGATGAAAAAAATCTCTGGTCGTGAGCCTCAAAGTCTTGGCACTAAGACTAACTGATTGGACGTATTATGAACCCCTTCTTGATACTGGCATAGGTGCCCGGACATAGGGGCTAGCTCTATCTATTGGACCCAACTGAGTAGGTTTTACCTGAATCAAGTCTCGGAAACGTTGTGTCTTAAAAAATAAACGTGACGGTTTTTAGAAAATAGACAAGACGATGGATAATGTCCAAAAACAATACTTGTAGCAATATACCATCGTCACAAACTTTTATATCTTATCTGATTGGAGGTAAACTGCGAGCCATGTAGCAACTTTGACTTTATGTCTACAGTCAGTCATGAGTTGAGAGTTAGTCGCCATCATGAGTTAGTTATGAGATGCTCGAAGGCCAGCAAGGACCATTACTGGGACCTGTTACCATTCAAAGACTGTTGAAGACACCGAAAACTGAGAACACCTAGTTTGTTCTTTAGAGAGAAGTAGATTGCGCGAATTAGTGAGAGCGTTATAATTACTTGTAGTTACGGGTTATAGTGTTTCAATAAATCCAATTACCAAGCACATATATAGTCACTAACACGTGACAGTATGAACAAGCAGCCTTTAAATTGCATTTACTCATTTTCAAGCAATGCCTTGCGTAATAGCTGTCCAGAGAACATAAATGTTACGGGGATATCATCTGCATAACTTCGGGGACAAATACTCGTGTTCTTGGTAACCACGTCAGTGCATTCTTGGATGAAATTGCAGCTTGTATTGACATAACACGAGGTTATGTGTCATGACAAGTTATGCTGCTTGAAATGATACGGTATTCGGAACATACCCCGTGACACACGTACATTGTCTATTGTTTCTGATTTCCCAGTGATGGACGCACATCGCATGACTGCTGACAAGAAGGTCATGTTCGAGAATGTTATATTTTTAAGTTGGGGTTTCATTACGTGGTGAATAAGCATCATGTTCGTCCTTCCGTCTGTACGTGTAGCCCACACTCGAGCATTCTGCCGTAACATGACAGAGTAATTCAACTGACTACACGGGGCTGTAACACAGAAGACAGAGATCCCCATAACCACCGCTGTAAGGACCTAGATCATGTATAATTGTACCTTTGTATTGATAGAAGCGTGGCTTGTTGTTTTAAGTGATGAACGTAAAAAAGATAAAGCTATGTTTAATGTTCGCGTCCTGCTTTAGGAGTATAAATAATAATACAAATTCCACCGTCAACGCAACTGTAATTTATTAGCTTATGTTCGACTACATGTTTCGACCCTTATAGAACCATCTTCAGGTGTTGTGATTTACACATTTTTATTATTTAATTGTAAACCATGTATTCATATTTATATACATATCTTTAAAATGACTACTTTTTATGTACATTTATATTCTAATAGCTAGATGTTGATTTAAATACAAAATATTTATGAACTAAATTTAAAAATTAAAAATTAATTTTACTAATTTTTAAAATTAATTAATTTTAAAGTGTAGTATGCTGTATTCAGCATAGTGTCTGTTGCTCTAGTGGACCATGCATCTATTCGTCTGATTCTCTTATTATTGGCTAGATTTGTTTGTGCTGTTTCTTGAGCACGAGAAGCAGCATAGACTACGCAGCAAAACATACTACATAAACTAGACAACACAACAGTAACAGTCGACCTCCTTGTAATAAGAAAGAAGATAAATTTGTGCCCCACGCGTTGGCCTCCCTTTACTCCCAGGAATATTCCTGGTACTTCTTTCTGTTAGAGGCCGAGTCGACCCCAGGACCATAGTGCGGCTGGAAGGACTAGGTCAATTGAAAAATCCAGTGACTTCATTGGGAATCGAACCCTCGTCCTTCCGACTTGTAGCACAGTACCTCAACCAACTACGCTACCGCGTGCTCCCAATAAAACCAGTGACTCCCGTAAATTACTGTGCTCAACCAGAAATTCTTGTTCTATACATCATTCGAAATGCCTAAACAAACGAGAGGCAAATTGGGTTTGAGGTTCTCACAGAGGTGACTCTAAAGATTTTTGTCTTCTGAGTTATAACGCCGTATAGTCTCGTAAATGTCAACAGTTGAAGCCATTCATACCTACGCCGTGGTGATTTCTTTCAAACTTTTATTTATACTCTGAAGATGGACGTGATATATTCCTTGAGACTTGGTCGACTTTCATTTGGCTACACGGCGTCTTATCCAACAATATAGAACACTTTTCAATCGAGAGACAGCTAGCGGGAGGAGTTGAAAGCGGCATTTACTACTTACCGACTGATCCACAGTGTTCGCCGTGTCTTAACGTGCTACTGTTGCATGTTCTGCACAAAGAAAACTTCCTTGGACGTGTAAACTAAGCAGAACACACTGTCGCCTCAACCCATTGTTTACTGATATGCAGCCCAAAGACATCCTGAATAGAGTAGGTATACATCTCCTGTCTGGCACAGGTGCGTCACAGAGAGGAGATAATAAGTCTTAAAATAGTCACAAAACCTATTTTTTCTTTGCAGGAAAGCCGGCTCACAGTAGGGGAAGTCCTTTTGTTTACGGCGTATGCTACGAGTATTCTGGCTTTATATGGATATGAATTTATTATGATGTTTACAAACTTTAAAGACGATCCAACATACAGACGAGAACTAATGTCAAATAACATGTTTTATCGTTGAGAATTCTGTCCTAGATTTCCAAGTACATTGCCTCTTTTTCACATTCTTTGAAGTTGTTCATGAATTGTCACCTTATTTTCTTGGTGGGCCTTTCTTTCCTCAGGCTACACGCCCATTTTAGTTTAGCCTTAGCCTCATTTAGAATTATCGTTACTATTCGTGGGCCTATATCCGCATTCTGTGGAACAGCGGAACAGAGGCCGGGCCATAGCTCAAGGGGTTAGTCGCTGGCTTTCCACCGCGGCGTCCCGGCTTCGATCCCTGGTCTGGTCAAGTGGGATTTGTGGTGGACAAAGTGGCGCTGGGGCGAGTTTTCTCCGAGTACTTCGGTTTCCCCTGCCAATCTTCATTCCTCCAAATTCTCCATCATCATAATCACCCGGGGCAGGTACAATAGGCCAGTCAGTGGCCACCGTGCCGAGTGGACCCAACTGGACTCCACCCCCCATTAAGCGAATTGACAGAGGAACAGAAGATGCTGTGTTTGCAACTTGAATAGTGAACAGTGTGGGGAGAACAAAAGGGGAGGAATTTTCTTGTAATTTCTGTTGTGATTTTACTTAGTTTATTTGTGGATATACAGCCTTTATGCCTTAAGGAACTAAATGTATTTGTAACATGAAAATTGCTGAAAATTGTAGCTGGAATCATTGAGAAGTAAGGCGACGATGTACCATCTAAGTGAAATCTTACGGAATCGTGAACTGTTAGGCTGTCGGGTAGGTTCTAAAGGGTTCTGACGATGGTGTATAACACTCAGAATTGCTGGGTTTTTGGACTTTGTCCATCGTCCTTTATACTAGAAACTAGAAATTTGATCTGTTTCCGTCCTCAGGGAGATGAATGAAAGACACTTACTCTGTTGGGTCCCTTAGAAAGAGCTAACCTCAATGACTGGACAACCCCTGTCAGATTTACATAGCTATTTAATCACCTGAGACCAGGGCTAATTCGGCATTGTTTTCTAGTTTTAGAATACCGTACGGAGGGTCTAAACACCCGTTAATTCTCTACAAAACCGTCTTTTGTTGCACTCTTCCGGAAGACGAAAGAAAGACATGAAGTAAGACATCAAGAAATTAGGGAAGGAAAGAGACAAATACAAGAAATAAATATTAATCAAGACGGAATGAAAGACAGAAAGGGTGAAGGAATGAAATGAGGCAGAAAAGAGGAAGATTGAAAGCTAGAAAGAACTCAGTGGCATTTCTCACCCAAAAGTGGCTCGCTTGCAGGTCGATGTACAAGTAAGCTCACATAGAACTTCAAGGGCTGTTAGCTGACTGTCTTAAGTTAGTACGAGTACGCGTGTAGACAAAGATCTGTATGTTTTCTAATCTCTATGCTTCACGAGCCTTGTTACGCTTTCTTTTCACGTTCATGTCAGTTTAGCGCTTGGCACATTCATTTACCTGTTTGCGGCATTCTTGACCCTAAAATCTGAATGCCTTTCGTAGCTCGCACTGAAGAGTGAGATGAACAGAACTGACCTGTGTTCAGCTACGGCAACTAAGCTGCCTTTATAGGCAATGGTTCTGCATGGTACAAACATAATGCTTTACTGAACACGCTTATGCTGTAGCAATGAGACCCGTAGCTTTAACTCCATGGAGCTGAGTCCTTGTTGAGAGGCCGCTAGTCGCTCAGTTACTCAATAACTCTCAAATATTTTATGGAACTCAGTGGTTCGTTACCGTGTTAGAAGAGCCCGCATTGGTCTCTATCGTAAGCCAGATAAATCCATTCCATACCACCCCATCCTATCTAAGATCCATTTTAATATCATCCAATGACATATATCTTGGTCTTCTTAGTGGTCTCTTTCCTTCTTGTTTTCCCATCACGATCTTTTTTTTTTCCATGCATGCTACATTCCTTGCCCATCTCACCCTTGACTTGATCTTTATAATTATGTTTGGCGAAGAGTACACGTTATGAAGCTCCTATGCCCTTTTTCTAAACATGTTACTTAATCACGCTTGGGTCCAGGTTTTGCCCTCAGGACCCTGTTCTCATATACATTAAGTTTGTGTTCTGCCCTTAATGTCAGAGACCAAGTTTCACACTCATACAAAACTACATAAAATTATAATTTTGTATGTTTTATTTCTACATACATAGATATCAGGCGGGAGGACAAAATGTTCTGTACAAAAAGTTGCTATTGAATTCTGTCTTCCTTGATTCTCAGATTATTTTTAACTACAAAATACGTCGGCAACAAAAATTCCACTTACCTTCCAAATTAGTGCGCTCGTTTCATTATTTGCTTATGTTTATCGTGGAAAGGCGATCTTTTTTGTTTAAATAAACGCGTTGATATTTCCACTTAATTTTATAGCCTTAAGGTTTCTCCAAATACGTCTAGTTATATACGGGATCGCCTCGTGGTTTTACCAGTAAGTCGAATGATACAGGAAGATGATTATGTGTTAAATAGATAAAGGTTTGGAAGGAGGCAGTGATGATAAGTTTCAAAGTTCTACAACAGTGCTCGACTGGAGACACCAAAGAAAAGAACGAGAAATCTATGTAAGATTTGAGGTTTTCACGGCGGTGACTATGAAGAAACAGTTTTCTGAGATGTAGCGCCGTGTAGATATTGTTAACCGACGTTTCGGAGGAACATATCGCCTCCATCTTCAGGGTAGAAAACAAGAAGAAATCCGCGAGCAAACCAGCGTGAGCAGGTGCAACAGACTGGTTCGCTCGAGGATTTCTTCTTGTCTTCTACCCTGAAGATGGAGGCGATACGTTCCTCCGAAACGTCTGTTAATATCTACACGGCGCCACATCCCAAAAGACTGATTTCTTCAACGAGAAATCTGTCAGGTTAGGCTATACCGCAGCCGAGATTGGAATAGGCTACTTCTCGAATATAAGTCTAGTTCTTTGTAAGGAGCGCAACTGAGAAGGATCTAACTCTTGTCCCCTTAGCTGATGACGGAATCGGATCCAGTTTCCGAAACGTCGTGTATGTCAAATATACCCGAAACATTGGTCAATACCCGACAGAATATTCTTTCAATGAATCTACCATCGTCACAAACTTTTCGACAAGATGTTCTTATTGCAACATTTCCCGGAGCCCCATTTGAAAGTTAGAAACACGTTCTGTATGGTCTCATAACTGAGAACATGTTACTTTGGTCTTGTAAAACAAATCATACAAAGAAGATTATTATTATTAATTTATTTAATTTGAAACAAAGCCACAGGAGAGCATGATTACCCCCAGTTTACAGGAGCTCACTAAATTGGAGCACGCTCACCGCCATGTTCTTCTGCAGCCCACCAGAGGAGATTGTACTCCTTTCACGTGATAACAGTCCTTGTTTTCCAAGGAATTAAGGCGGAAAGTTGCAGCCGTGTTACACAGACTCAGTAGACCTACCTAAAAGCAATAAGTGAATTTACAGAATCTGCAAAACGGTTTACAACAAAAACTTACTTCGTCAGGAATCGGGATAGCGCAGTCGGTATAGCGACTGGCTACTGGCTGGACGACCGAAGAGTCGGGAGTTCGAGTCTCGGTAGGGGCAAGAATTTTCTGTTTTCCATTCGTCAAGACCGGCTCTGGGGCCCGCCCAACCTCCTATCCAGTGGGTATCGCGGGCTTTTTCCCCGGGGGCTAAAGCGGCCGGGGCGTAAAGCTGACTTCTCACCTCCAGCTAGTGCCTAGGTCAAGAAAATGTAAGTCTATATATCCTCTCCCGTATACGCCTTCATGGCGTAGTGCTTAATTAGGTAAGCATAAGGACAGCTTTAGCTTTTTATCTTTTTTAATTATTCATGAAAGTAGCTGGTTGTCGCACTTGAGATAATCGCTAGAGCGTAACAGCTGCATCAGCTTGCTCGATGAACTCGTATTTCATTTGTTATTATTTCAGCGTTTGTTTTCATGTTATACAATTTCAGCGTTTGGTCTTGTAATACCCGTCATTTTGTTCACCCTTCGGTACAGTGTTTAGCACCTTGAATACTTTCTCCTCGGTTTCCTATGTCTCAACGACAGAGGCAGGCACTGGATGCTGTAACCTATTACCATAACTGAGAGCTGTGATGCGGCAGAAGATGAGCTAAGAACCCTGCCTTGAAGGCCAGCAAGACGCGCTCAAGTTGGTCACCATGTTTCTGGGTCGAGTCACACGCCGAGAAACTCAACATATTGCAGCATCTCTTACCAGAAGTCATTTACGAAACTGAGAGAGCTTATTATCGTCAGGCGACGAAACTAATTTGTTTTTGTGTGTTGATTTTAGTAACTGCATTACAAGTTCAGAGATAATCCTCTAAATTACGTAACAGGAGAATGTCAGTATTATGTTCTGTATTTTGTAACGACCTTGTTGAAAAGATGAACGAGCCTCTTTGACTTCATTATTTACGTAAAATTGAAGTTCATTCAAATATTTATATATATATATATTTTTTTTTGTAATTTGAAGAGTGGTGTCTTTTTTACCGTCGCGCTTGCGTATAAGTGCATTACATCCATAGAGGTGGCAAGCAATGTCGATACACATTACGTTTTCCCCTTTATAGAAAGAATTTTCCCCCATCCAACAATTTATTACTGCAGTGTTATGACACATCCTGTTTGTGGTTTTGGTTATGAAATTTCACTAATCAAAAGTATACAAGCACCGTTTTAGGTAAATTCCATATAACAGTTAATCTTCGAGGGATTTGGTTGAAGTTTTCAGATTTTTATCAGTTCCTGCTTTGTTTTTTTTAAATAATTTTCCGTTTATGCGTAACCGCTGCAATTTCTCCCGCTTATAGTCATAGTCGTTATGCTCTTATGAGCCTAAGCAGCTATTTTCGTGTTCGTTATCTCATTAGGTATGTACATATCTCGAGCATAAGAAATTCCGTTCTAATTTTTCCATAAATTTTGTTTAGTTACTTGTTACTCTTGGAATTAGCGGTTGATGAAGAGCTCGTTATGAACAGTAGATGGAAAATAATAAGAAAAAGACAGGATAATGGTTCATTAAGCGCTGTGCCGGTAATTCGCGTGAGGGAACACGACGAACCACTAAACACCACCTTCACAAAAATATTCCCTGATATTCAGTTCTGGGGTCTTTCTGTTAATTATCTGATTCGTCACAGCGATCAGAAATTGATAAGCGAGCTCCACGTATCTGTACGCCAGTTTCCCTGATTTCAGTACAAAACGTCAATTAATAGACACTAATTGACCGATTTCCGTCAAACCTCATGAGCGTCATTCTCGGCCGTCTTCCTGTCTTGTGATGTGGAAACAATATTAGCACAATTGAATGTAGAATTGTAAATCTTGTACCATGATTGATCTTTGAAATGAATGTCCATAGAATGCATTCGTGCGGACCTCCGACACGCCATTCGTCAATCGCAATCAAAGAACAATCCGGTGCTAAGTAACGGCTCATTAATCAGGTTTCCATGGTGACGGACTAACACGGGACATTAAAGTAACTGTAGAAACCGGTGATTCCTTTCCGGTCGGTGCCTAAATTAATGAGCTTGGACCAACAGGAGGCCTAAATGATACAAGGAGAAACAATACAGAAGCATAGGAATTTACATTGTCCGAACCGCTACTAAGCAACGACTAACGAAGCCACAGCAGGTTGGATATTTGGGAGTGTGTTTTGGTTATTGTAAGAAACTCGTCCGTTTATTCATCCTAGCATCAATAAATATTTATTATAGAGGTTTATTGTGTGGTTGTCTCTTGAAGCCTGGACCACTTCCTTCTAAATCCTTTCCAATTCAAAATTCACCATTTACCCTAACGTGGGACGCTGTGAATGGTCCACAAAGAAGATTGTGCCCTCCACCCTAAATTTCATCGTTAAATAGGGCATAGATGAGTATATTTTCAGGTTATGCTTGATTTCTCCCCTGCAGCCCAGAAGCATCTTCATTGGGAATAGCATGTACGTACATTCTTTGGTTTTTTGAATTGTTTCATATTTGGTCCGTTACACTATCAGTCACAAATTGTCAATGAATAATCCGTCGAGTGTAACAATGTTTTTAGGTCACTTATTTATTTCACTCGCCTTACATGTTTCGGTTCAAAATAAACCATCATCAGAGGCACGTTTACAAACACGTGAAACCACTGGCGTTGTATAATGTACAATAATGTTGTATAATGTATAATGTAATGTTCACGCAGCTTACATACTGTGTACATTATACAACGCCAGTGGTTTCATGTGTTTGTAACGTGCCTCTGATGATGGTTTCTCTTGAACCGAAACATGTAAGGCAAGTGAGATAAATAAGTGACCTAAAAACATTGTTACACTCGACGGATTATTCATTGACAATTTACATTCTTTGGATTTAATTGGATCTTGGCTTGAACCCCACACCGGTCTGGGTTAAAAGCGTTGATGTTTGATTCTCATCCCTTCTGGACCGTTGTACTGAGCCACAAAAGGAATTGTATTTATATATTTTCGTTGTGCGATAACAACTGAAAAAGAATAGAAATTAATATTTTCATAAGTATTGGAAATGTCTGTCATATTTCCCTTGGTCGGGTATGTGAGAATATAGCTGCATCGCAAGGGGGGATAGGGGGAGGCATAACCGAGGCTTTTGGAGCTTCATATTGCGACTCGGGAATTCATAATAGATTGCGCATATTTCTAGAGGTGGAACAATACCCTGTGGGCTTGGGCGTGGAGTATATTGATATTTGAACATTCTTTGTGTATTGTCGGTGTACTGACTGCTTCTGGGGCTCTGTTATTAACTTCGAAACAAGGAGACAGTTTATCAGAATTGCCTTTAAACTTTGCTTTGCAATGTGACATTAGGAATGTTCAAGAAAATTAAGAGGGACTGGAAGCAGATGGATTTTATCAGATCACTGTCAGATTTATGCAAGATAACGTCAAAGATAGGAAACAGATATTTTGAAAATGTGGCACAGTTCAGATATTTGGAAACAACGCTAACACATCGAAACCTGATTCAGGAGGAAATTAAGAGGCGATTGAACTCGGGTAATGCTTGCTACCGTTCAGTCCAGAACTTTTTGTCTTCTCGTCTGTTGTCCAAAAACATAAAAATTAGAATATACAAAACTATAATTTTGCCTGTGATTCTGTATGGGTGTGAAACTTGGTCTCTGGCATTAAGAAAGGAACATAGACTGAGGATGTTTGAGAACAGGGTGTTGAGGAGAATATTTGGACCGAAGAGAGATGAAGTGACGGGAGGTTGGAGAAAACTGCATAATGAGGAGCTTCATAACTTGTACTCTTCTCTAAGTATAATTAGAATGATCAAGTCAAGGGGGATGAGGTGGGCAGGTCATGTAGCACGTGAACACCACCCCCTCCTATCGTCGTACCTCACTTTAAGCTAAAATACTGGTAAAAATAACACGACACATGATGTTTGTTGTAAAAGCAACGTACATTGAAGGTACAGACTACTTTAACACGTATTTTCCCTTAAAAATCTGAATATAACCACATTATATTGCAAGTGAATTTACAGGCTTCTCACCTATAATTTCCTTATAGGCCTATGAGATCGACCAAATATCGTCCAGCGATCGACACGTTGGACATGCCTGATCTAGACAATCGGTTCAAAGATGGCGGTAAGGTTGTCAGCCTTACGCGCCGGTCGCGCTTTACTCCCCAGGAAAATTATTTAATTAATTGCTGGTACTCATTTCTATTAGAGGCTGAGTCGACCCCAGGGCCATAGAGCGGCTAGGACTAGGTCAATTGAAAAAATCCAATGACCTCATCGGGACTTGAACCCGAGACCTTCCGGCTTGTAGCATAGGCCCTCAACCAACTACGCTACCGCGTGGCCCCTGATCAATTATATAACGAAATAAATTTATTTTGGTACTCTGAAAGCCTTTCCTTTTTGTCTGAGAAGTGAAAGCTACCGCCCTTTTCCTTGTCATATCTGTCTAGAGGCAGAAGCACAAAGGAGTAAACTTTGTTCTTACTTTCCTCAGCAATTCCTTACGCAATTTACACCGAAATGACGAAGAGAGAGAATAAGTTTAACTTAAGTTTAGCTCCATGTGGAGTTAATTCTTTCTGTTATAAATTTCAGGAAAGAAAAGATGAACCGCGTGATATATTTTATTGACCATTCACTGCGATGCTGAATTTTATTACCATGTATCATCTGCTCATGTTATTATTTGTTCGATGAACAGATGGACGTTGCAGCATCACGAAACTCTAGTGACGAGAAGTCGATGCACTTGGACAGACTGTACACGCAGCTTCCCATTGCCTTCTCAACCCACGTGATCTCAAGCATCAACTAGCGCCCTCAGGGAAAAGCGCTACCCCCATTCAGACACCTTATATTGTCATTTTATGAGGGAAATGAATTTTTTAAGGTTAGCTGGAAAATATGCAGAAATTTCAGAAAGAAACTTATACAGGATCTTATTGAAGCACTCGAAGAGCGTCCTTCTGGTTACGGCCGGAGAGCTTAGAGCTTGATCTTAATTGAAAAGTATTTCTGGCAAGAAGAGAGAAAGAAAGGAAAAGCTACAAAATCACTAAACACTATTCTGCGGAACTTGATGCATGCCAGAAGGGAATACTAAAGCGGATGGGTAGACAAAAGAGGTGATTCCAGATTCATTAATTTTCCTCCGTTAAGCCTACAGATTTAAGAGACGATAATTGAAACAAAACAACAATTTTACGGCATTTAACTAAGAAGGAGGAAGGACTTCTCGTTGTGAATGTTCCTTCTTGCAAGATGTTTTCTCTAAGTTACTTCTTCCCTGATAAGTGGAATATACAGGCCTTACTTACTTACTTACTTGGCAGCGCCATAGCTCAAGCGGTTAGTCGCTTGCTTCCCACCGCGGCGGCCCGGGTTCGATCCCGGGTCTGGTGAAGTAGGATTTGTGGTGGACAAAGTTGCGCTGGGGCAGGTTTTCTCCGAGTAATTCGGTTTCCCCTGGCAATCTTCATTCCACCAATTGCTCCACAATCACCCTAACCTATCATCTGGGGCTGATACAATAGTCCAGAAGTGGCCACAGTACAAGGGACTTAGTCCCACCCCACTAGCAATAAACAAAATAATAATACTTACTAACTTACTCATGGAGCTGATCCCTTCTGGAGGAGCCGCCAATTGTGCAGGTACTCAAGAATTTCCCAGCATTTTATGGAACCCTAAGGTTCAGTACCGTGTTCACAAGAGTCCTCCACTGGTACCTATCCTGAGCCAGATCAATCCAATCCATACCATCCCACCCTATCTCTCTAAGATCCATTTTAATATTGTCCACCCACCTACGCCTTTGTTTTCCCAATGGTTTCTTTCCTTCTGGCTTTCCTACAAATATCCTATACGCATTCCTCGTCTCCCCCATTCGTGCTACATGCCCTGCCCACCGCATCCTCCTTGACTTGAGAGGAATATACAGGCCTACAGAAAGTTAATCGAAAAATTAGAAAGGAAGAAAGCTACTTGGGAGACATAGGGCTGTATGGGAGAGTTCCGTTGAAATCATTCTTAAAGGGTTGCGGTATAAGGGCTAAATTAGAATCGACCCAGTGGAGGTCCGAATGCTTAAGGAATGACTGAACGGTCCCCACCAATGTAAGTAGAGTGAAATACAAGGGCTACATTCATTTGACTAAATGTAGGGTTCAGTAGCTCATATTATCATGTAACATGAAATTTGGTTGAGTTGCTTAATCACTATTATCTTCTGAGGAAAGGCAGAGTTAGTACCCAAATTAACAGCAAAATGTGTCCCTAAGCATTAAACGAAAGCTCTATCTGCCTTGTGGTCGGTTTCAGTTCCGGTTAGAACATTATATTTTGTTTTATTCTGAGTTACAGGTAGAGGCAAGACCAGTTCCAGGTATAGGCAAATCAGTTTCAGGCATATTCAAGGCGATTTTCAGGTGTAGGCAAGACCAATTTTAGGTATAAGGAGACCAGTTCTAGGTATAGGGAACCAGTTCCAGGCATAGTAAAGGTGATTTTCAGGTATAGGCAAGACCAGTTCCATTTATATCCAGTTATAGAGCTACCGCCAATCTTCACACTTCACAAATCGCCACATCAGCGGCTAAGCCTTGTTCCAGCTTGCTATATTATCAGCTGTTCCCTGGCAACGGCTTCTAACAGTGGAGATTCCTCAGCTTCACGCGTTCAGGGTCTCTCCTCACAGCCTCACGTACAGAACTCAACTCTCAACTAACTACTGACAGCCGACAACCGGCAACTGAACTGGTTCGACCGGATTGTTTTCTTTATAACCGCCTTGCACGGACCGAATAGAAAACGCCGTTTCCCACAGTGATTTTGCTATTGTTTTCGTAGTCATCGCCGCGGGAACGTGTTTACCGATCCGTTGTTTACAAAATGGGTTGCATAATACCGTTGTCTATTCGTCTATTGCATAACAACAGCTGTAGTCGTTTGTTTCGAGGTCGTTGCCTAGCACCGAGTGTATTGGCCACAATATGAAAGAGCAGAGAGACAGTTTACGAAGTCAAATTCCAGGAAGCACCAGGGAGCTGCCACGAGAAGAAAGTGAAATGTGGCAATGAGGAAGAAGGAAGTGAGCAATAAAATTTGAAAGAAAAAAAAAAGGTGCTACCAAATGATTTTTCTGGAATTCCGTATTGAAACTTCAAGAACTTCCCAGGAGTTTAATTGTGCTGACCGTGAAGGAAAATGAATGTTCCATTAAAAGTAAGTCGAAAGATATAGAAGACCCAGCCAGTTTTGTACAGTGCGGATGGTATTAAATGCAACATCGACGGTTTGAAAATATCCATCACGTGATAATGACGTGTGCTGAGTGATAATTACGATGTTGGTTTTGTTGGTGTGTTTGGTGTATTCAGCATTTGATTTATGAAGGGTTATTTTGTTGAACAATGGATTTAGTAACGAATGGCTTCATAGAAAGGGTCAAGTTGACATTGTTAAAAAATCATCACATTTATGTCAATTTGTGAAATTATCTCACTTTTTCCCAAATGGAAAAATTGGAAAAGAGAGAAAGGAATGTGTTTGTGGAAGCCAATCCACTGATTAATTTTACACTGTTAATTACAAGCTTTAATTGGTTGACAGTTGTGGTTGCAATACATGCGAAATATTAGCGAGTGCTCTTTTGTTGGTGTAGTTTCAGCCCAGGCGTAGTCCTGTAGGCGACACGAGGAGGAAGAACATACATAACAGCATTTCTTGGTCTCGTTTCGTGTTAGATATCCAGAAATGTCTGACTCGATATGAAATGAGTTTTGACACCCTCTTTGGGGTGTAATATCTCTGGTCTACACCTCAGTCAGAAACCCTCCTTTCTACACCTTCTACTCCTAATATTTCGTCCTAAATACCTGAAATTTGAATAGTTGTATCCGTAACTTATAATGATGTTTCATTCTCATGTCACATTCGAGCAAGGCATATACTGCACCTCGCGTGAGCTCGATCCCTTACAGCTGGCTATATTAGCTTGGCTGAAAACATCGTGCATAAAATAAAGTACAGAAGTTTTCTTTATGTGTTACATTCTGTTGTCATATCCGTCGGCACAAAAGTTCATATATGAACACTAACATACGTTGTTTACATTAAAATGATAATATATGTTTCGACCCTTATAGGGTCGTCATCAGATTATCAATTTGTGCTTAGACGCTGAGCTTATTGTTCAATATGGATCCATATTTTTTTCCAATTCGACCATATGATATGTGATACTTGCTTAGTAACAAAACCTCTACTTATTTACTGTTCAGCTTAAGTTGTATTGATATTAGTTACAGTTAGTTAAAATTAATGTAAATTAATTAAAGTAAAGTTAAAAATTAAAATAGACAGAAACATTTTTATAACAAATTATGTGTGTCTATATGGCTGTTCTACCGGTCACGGTAGCCGAGCGGTGTAAGGCATGCACTGTCTTCGCTCGCTCGGAAGCCGGGATCGTGGGTTCGAATCCCACTCAGGGCATGGAGGTTTGTGTGCGTTTTTCTGTGTTTGTGTACAGGTAGAGACCTTGCGACGAGCTGATCACCCGCCCAAGGAGTCCTACCGAATGTGTAAGATCTACGAGTAGAAAAACGGAAGTGAACGGGGAAGTTCATGGAGTTAGGCCTAGGCCCACTGGTGCTGCAATGCGAGGGGGAAAAGAAATTGGCTATTCTGCTGGTGAAGTAATTATCTTGGTCTTGGCTCTTCCATTTTTTTATTGCTAGTGGGGTGGGACTAAGTCCCTTGTACTGCGGCCACTTCTGGCCTATTGTACCAGCCCCAGATGATAGGTGAGGGTGATTGTGGAGCAATTGGTGGAATGAAGATTGGCAAGGGAAACCGAAGTACTCGGAGAAAACCTGCTTCAGCTCCACTTTGTCCACCACAAATCCCACTTGACCAGACCCGGGATCGAACCAGGACCTCCGCGGTGGGAAGCCAGCGACTAACCGCTTGAGCTATGGCGCGACCTGGCTCTTCCTTTCTGGACATCATGCTATCGATCTTTTGTAGGTTCGTGTGCATTATTCCTTATTTATGTCAATTCAGAGTGTTTGTTGAATGTTGTAAGATTGTGTGTTGTGGTGGTGTTTTCTTGTGATGCCCGGAGCAGTTCTCGTGTTGTCTTGTAGCTGGTCCTTTAAACTCTGTCAGGACTATCAATTTTCGGTTTTCTCTTTAATGCTGTATATTGAAGAACGCTTACAAATTAGAGAACGTAAGCCTATTATTTTATAGGCTACAGGTAGTGGATAATTTTGGAATAAAAATATGTTCCTGAACCCGCTTTCCGCTCACGTCATCACTGCCCTCTTAAGAACAGAATGAGAGGAAAGTAGAATTGACTTTGACCATCCTATTATTTATGAAGAGAAAAACTTAACTTTATTGGACCAACCGTAACATGAAGTTCCGTCTGAAGATGACTGCGTTTTAAGCTTAAGCCGTAGACGTCAGGAAGCCTTGGTAATTGCGTTGCCTTCTCTTCGTTTAAGAGCGATAGTTACTCAATGTGATCCCACTGCGGCGGCCCGGGTTCGATCCCGGGTCTGGTCAAGTGGGATTTGTGGTGGACAAAGTGGCGTTGGCGCAGGTTTTCTACGAGTACTTCGGTTTGCCCTGCCAATCTTCATCCCACCAATTGCTCCACAATCACCCTCACCTATCATCTGGGGCTGGTACAATAGGCCAGAAGTGGCCGCAGTACAAGGGACTTCGTCCCACCCCACTAGCAATAAAAAAATAGTTAATGTGAATTCCACGTTTACCGGTCACAGCGGCCGCGCGGTCTAAAGTATGACTCTCTTCGCTCGCTTGAAACCTGGAATCTTGTGTTCGAATCCCACTTGAAGCATGGATATTTGTGTGTGTTTATTCTGTGTTTCTGCTGTCCTGTGTGCAGGTAGCAGCCGTACGGCGGGCTCGTCCCCCGTACAAGGAGCCCTACCGACTGCGTAAAAAAATCGAGAAACTTTAAAGCGTCCGAGGCCCAACAAACTGCTGCAGAGCCAAGAGAGATAGACAGAATTCCACATTCCACACCTCATATCAAACAAGTAAAATTATAGAGGTCTCTGCCTTACGGAGTATAACGCCATGTTCTCCCTTTAAAGTCAACAGATATTTTGGAAGAACATGTCGCTTCCATCTTCAGGGTCGAAAAACTAGCCAAGCAAGAAAAGAACGTGAAACAGTTAGGAAGATATATGTGTTATGTCCCAGAAGATAGAATTCTCTATGGACACTTTTGTGAGAACCTCAAATCAACGAGCATAAATAATAGTTTTGTATATTTTAGTGTTTAGTTTTTTCGATGTGACATGTGGTTGTAAGCGTGGCATTTCGTAAATAATTTATGTGACAGCGAAAGATTTTTAGATTCTTAATACGTGTCTGTTGTCAGTGACTGTATATTTAATACCTTAATATTCGCAGAATTCTGAGAGGATAGAAGAATTATTCATCGTCCGGCGTATTAATGATATTTATGCAGAATTTAATTCAACTTTAAAAGATAAACATGGCAGCGCAATAGAAACGTATTACACGCTGAACAGAAGGCTAATTATATCATATCCATCATAGACAGTTGGAGAATTGATGATATAAAGCCGAATGGATTGTAATACATCGATTAAGCTATTCAATTTGCTAAGCATATAGACTGGCTAGTTCACTCGGTAGCTGGAATGAGAAAATTAAAAGTGGGTTAAATACGATTCCCTGTGATAAAAACTGAAATGCGATGTATGACAGTCTGTCATCCCGACTTGACAGGAGATGGAAATGTCCAGATTGAACAGTGAGCGGACTGACATTAATAAAATCAATTTATTTACAATAAATAATTATTTTGTATATCCTGTTTACGTATCGTCCGGTCAGCCTAGGTCTCGGGTTTGCAACCTGTGTGGCGTGACTGTCTAAATGGGCTCATGAGGCTTTCAGGGACGGCTGGAAGCTTTTTGGACCAAAATGATTATGGCTTTTCGTATTTTTGACTTATCATTGACCCTTTTATCGTTGTCCTTGTTATCATTATAAATATTGTTTTATGCATAGACCTGTCATGATTTATCTCCAACTTAGGTTTTCTGGTTATTTCTTTATGATACGATTTTGTATTTTATGTAAATTCAAAAAGGTAAAGTTGTTCCTGTGCTTAATTAAGTAAGCACCACGGCATGAAGACATATGGGGTAGTGGAGGTATAGCTCCACCGTTTGTGACCTCGGCACTAGATAGAGCTGAGTGAGCAGGTTCACGCTTCGCAGCAATACCCCCAGGGAAATCGTCACTGGTTCGGGGACTGGGTGATCCCCGGAGCCGGTCTTGACCCTGTGGAGAAGGGAAACATCTGTTAACCACGCCAGGAAGTTTTTTTTATATTAATATGAGTATTTAATTGTTATAATTTGTTACATATTTTGTATTTTTATCTATTACTAATGTGATTCATTGAGTGTAGAGTTGGGTATTGGGCTTGTATAAGAAGTTGAATGATTTTTAATAATTTTCTTAAAATCTGTGAACTATTTGTTGCACAAAGTTTCTGAACGTCAGAAGGTGGTGCAATGAAAGAAGGTTAAGAATCGCTGAGCTAGCAATATCATGGCATACTTGAATATCCGATGGAAGAGAAATCACTCTACCGGGTTTAAGATAACGCTTTATATTTTATTGTATAAAATCACGGCACCGTTTAGAAATTTCATATATGAACTCTGTAATACAAAACAGTGTGTACTGAAGACCACAGTTCTATCTCATTGAGATGTAGAAGAGTTTATTTTCCGAATGTTTATAGAGATCAGATCTTCTTTTATTTCTGTTGCATTTCTTGTTAAAAGTCCTAGGTTATATCTATTTTGTAATTAGTCCCACTGGGCTGGTGGATTTTCTGCTTTCCTAACCAATTTTCAACTCCCTCCAGAGTGGAGTTTGAAACTCAAGTCGTTCGTTGCTTTTATACAAACATGGCTGTCCTCAGGGGCACCCTTCCTCGGATTTGGGTTTCAGAGGACATCTGTTGTTGGTTCGGTAGGCTGTATGAGGGCACATTGACAGATCATCGGCCGGAGGACGGCCATCTTGTTCCCTGAACAATTGAAACGCTATCAACTCAGCGATATCTGTCGGTTTTAAACTCAAAACAGCGTCCAGTGCAAAATTCTCTTGGTGTTTGCAAGAAGTGAATGCTCAGTTAGAGGGTCGTTTACTTTAGTTCGAATAGGTCGTATTTTATTTCTGAATGTAGTCGATAGATTTTAAGGGAGGAACATAGACTGAGGGTGTTTAAGAAGAGAGTGTTGAGGAGAATATTTGGACCGAAAAGGGATGAAGTGACAGGAGGTTGGAGAAAACTGCATAATGAGGAGCTTCATAACTTGTACTCTTCTCCAAGTATAATTAGAATGATCAAGTCAAGGAGGGTGAGATGGGCAGGTCATGTAGCATGAATGAGGGAGAAAAGAAATGCATATAGGATATTGGTGGGAAAGCCAGAAGGAAAGAGGTCACTGGGAAGACCAATGCGTAGGTGGGTGGACAATATTAAAATGGATCTTAGAGAGATAGGATGGGATGATATGGATTGGATAGATCTAGCTCAGGATAGGGACCAGTGGAGAGCTCTCGTGAACACGGTAATGAACCTTCGGGTTCCATAAAATGCTGGGAAATTCTTGAGTAGTTGCAGATTTGGCTTCTCCTCAAGAAGGGATCAGTTCCATAAATAAGTATGTTTTTTATTGTTTGTGGGGTGGAACTAAGTCCCTTGTACTGTGGCCACTTCTGGCCAGCCCCAGATGATAGGTGAGGGTGATTGTGGAGCAATTGGTGGAATGAAGATTGGCAGGGAAAACCGAAGTACTCGGAGAAAACCTGCCCCACCGTCACTTTGTCCACCAGAAATCCAACCTAACCAGACACGGGATCGAACCCGGGCCGCCGCGGTGGGAAGCCAGTGAATTACCACTTGAGCTATGGCGCGGCCCAGGTAAGTAAGTAAGTAATTAAGTCAATAGATTTAGTTGAAATTTTGTATTGCAGGTTTACATCAAAATTTGTCTGGATTGTTTAATTTTTGTTTGTACCGATCCACCGTAACCTATACTTCAGATAAAACTGAATTCGAACTCCATGCGTGTTCTCTAATAAGAAATTGGTAAATTAACTAAATGATGTGGTAAAGGGAAAGTTGTTCTTGTGCTTACTTAAGTACCACGCCATTAATACTTACGAGGAAGTGGATGTAGACCCAAGTTTTCTTGACCTCAGCACGAGATGGAGGTTAGCAGTTACTTTCACGCTCCCGCTGTTTTACCCCCAGGGATAGAGACCCCAGTACCAATTGGTGTGCTCCAGAGCCGGTCTGGACGCTGTGGCTCATAGACACTTTTCGAAACATTTTCCAATATGGTCATTATCTACCGAGCACAGTGAAAGAATAAAATTATTTCTACGCAGTAGGTAAAGGAAAATCATAAAGCTGTCCATGTGTTTAACCAATTAAGCGCTGTAACGTGAAGGCGTATGTGTGAGTTGACATTTTTTTTTTTTCCTTGGCACTACAGCCCCAGTGGGCCTAGGCCTACCTCCATGAACTTCTCCGTTCACTTCGGTTTTTCTAGATCTTACACATTCGGTAGGACTCCGAGTTGACATGTACACGTATATCGACGTTTTCTTATCTTCGGCACTAGTTGGAGGTGAGTGGTCAGCTTCACGCTCCGACTGCTTTACTCCCGGGAAAGAGCTCCCGATAGCTATTGGATAGGAGGCTGGGAGGACCCCAGAGCCGGTCTGGACTACGTGAGGAAGAGAAAATTCTTGACCACACCGGGACTCGAACCCCGACTCTTCGGTCGTCCAGCCCGTAACCAGTCGCTATATCGACTGGGCTATCAGTAGGATGGTGCTTAAACTATACTTTACCAATCTGACAGTGGATTTGTCGCACAGTCAACATCAACATCAACTGAATTCGAGAGTTTCACATTTGGAAAATAAGCTGTGTGTACTATAAATTGTAGCAGACGTTTGCTCACCGCGTGGGGGGTGCCTTTACATCTGTCCTTCCTGTTTGCCTTATCTTCTAACTCTTGAATACTCTGACACGAGTCGGAAGACCGCACAGTCATGCTTCCTCTTTACCGGAGGAACAAATAAGAATATCTTGAGCTACGAAGCGGTCGTGTGAACAGATTTCTTGCTGTTGTTAACTCTTCATGGGATGTAAGCTTTGCAGTGCACGATGAAGTTATTTTTATGAAAGCCACAGGCACGCACTCTAAAACACTATGCAAGATTTGAGGTTCTCAACGCTGTGTCTTCTGGGTTATGACGTCGTGTAGTCTGGTAAATAGTTAGCTGCATTTTGGAAAGAGCGCGTTTAAGGATGCACACCATTGGATATGACTTTGTAAATAACACGTGACACTGGTTTAGCTGATGATCTCATAGCGCTGACTACTGAGAGTGTAGTTTCTTTTCTTGGGGTGGTGTGAGTCAGAGTTCACTCGCTACCTCGGCCACTAAGTGGCCTATTGTATCAGCCCTGGATGGTAGATTATGAATATGGAGCAGTCCGTGGAATGAAGATTGGCAGGGAAAACCGAAATACTCGGAGAAAACCTGCCCCAATGCTACTTTGCCCCCCACAAATCCCACATGACCTGACCTTACCTCGAACCCGAGACGCCGCGGTGGGAAGCCGGCGACTAACTGCCTGAGCTATGGTACGGCCTTCTGGAATGTAACTCCGCATAGTCCGTCGCGGAGGAACGTATTACCTCCATCTGCTTCTCGATGGTTTTCTCCTTGGCTTACTCTGCGCCCCTGAAGATGGGGGCAGTAAGTTCCTCCGAAACGTCAGTGGACTTGTACCGCTCTGCACTGCGACTAAGTTATTCTACAGGTTGCTGAGGATAATGTCTGAAGTGCGAAGGAGTGAGAGGAGACAGGAGGAGACTGCGTAATGCGGAGCTCTGCTTCAGATATCGCTAGGGATATCAGACTAAGGAGACCGAGGTAAGAGATGCTTAGGGAGTTGAGAAATGTTTATAAGAAAACCGGAAGGGAGAAGACATCTCGAGAGGTAGGCTTGTATGGGACGGCAGTATCTAAGTTTATCTTACTGTATAGAAATTGAGGGTGTGCACGAGTTTATTATTTGTAGAGATTTTTTAAAAATGTATTTATTATTATTATTTACTTATTTACTCATGGAGCTGAGCCCTTCTGGATGAGCCGCCAATTCTGCAGCTACTCAAGAATTTCCCAGCATTTTATGGAACCAGAAGTTTCATTACCGTGTTCACAAGAGCCCTCCACTGGTCCCTATCCTGAACCAGATCAATCCAATCAATACCACCCCATCCTATCTCCCTAAGATCCATTTTAATATTATCCACCGACGTACGCCTTGGTCTTCCCAGTGGTCTCTTTCCTTCTGGTTTTCCCACCAATATCCTATACACATTCCTCGACTCCCCCATTCGTGCTACATGCCCTGCCCACCTCATCCTCCTTGACTTGATCGTTCTAATTATACTTGGAGAAGAGTACAAGTTATGAAGCTGCTCATTATGCAGTTTTCTCCAACCTCCTGTCACTTCATCTCTCTTCGGTCCAAATATTCTCCTCAACACCCTGTTCTCAAACACCCTCAGTTTATGTTCCTCCCTTAATGTCAGAGACCAAAATTCACACCCATACAGAACCACAGGCAAATTTGTAGTTTGGTATATTCTAATTTATATGTTTTTGGGCAGCAGACGAGAAAACTAAAGGTAGTTATTATTATTACATGAAAGGAGACATCACAATTTTTTTTTGTTCAGTTCTGTAGAGGCCTTAAATCCCGCATTTCCCTTTTGGAAAATGTTAGCCTTTGTATTCCTCCCAGCAGCCTTAGGGACTTCTCATTGTTTGGTGTTTGTCCCTCTAATAAACACTTCTTCTGCTCCGTGCGCCTATGTTGCCAACGCGGGGGGTAAAGATCTCGACATATTTGCAATCGGAACAGTTTCTGTCAATCACATTTATGCTTATCAACATAAAATATTTTATATTATTTATTCACAATCCTAATGTTCTGTGTTATGTAGTTCTTAGTTAACATGTTCTTATGACGTCATCTTTGTTTCTTTGTTTGTTTACTTTTCTATACTTTTCTTTTCTTTCCTCCAGTGCTTGCTGGATAATTTACGTCTGACTTCATGTTGTGTTTGTCCAGTATGTAACTATTTCTATCTACACTGTCCTGAGTCTGTAATTGGTCTTGCGGCTGTTGACTCAGCACATAAATAATAAAGAATTGAATTATTATTTAACTGTTGACAGTGAATTATAATAATGATTCATAGTCTTTATCAGTATCATCATTACATTACAGTCAACGAATTTGCTGCTTTTGAACTAAATATCCAGTCACTCTCAACACTTTTGTTTCCCCCTAACCATCACTTCCGTCTTGTATTAAAGTCTAAACCAGACTGTGAACAGAAGTGCAGCGGACCATTCACCCCCGTCTGTTGGAAAGGTAAAAAATTGGGCGCTCACCAGTTCCTCCCCTTTTCGGCCTCGCGCTTAGTTAGGTACAGTAGTCTAAAAAACCTTGCGTTAGCCTTTAATGGGGTCTGGATTGACCCACGTATGGAGGGTTAAGCTGCTAGCTTGAAGCAAATATCAGTCCATGTGCTTTCTGCGGCCCTTAGCGTTTTCTAAAGTCAGGTGGCGATGGTATTAATTTTGTAGGCGCACACTGAACAGTTCGAATCCTACTCAAGGCATGCAGGTAAGGCCGCGCCATAGCTCAAGCGGTTAGTCGCTGGCTTTCCACCGCGGCTGTCCGGGTTCGATCCTGGGTCTGGTCAAGTGTGATTTGTGGTGGACAAAGTGGCGCTGGGGCAGGTTTTCTCCGAGTACTTTGGTTTCCCCTGCCAATCTTCATTCCACCATTTTCTCCACAATCACCCTCACCTATCATCTGGGGCTGGTACAATAGGCCAGAAGTGGCCGCAGTACAAGGGACTTAGTCCCACCCCACTGGCAATACAAAAAAAACATTCAGGTTCGTCTGCGTTTATTATGTGTTTTTGTTGTCCTGTGTAGGTAGCGTCCTTGCGACGGGCTGATCCCCCGCCCAAGGAGTCCTACCGACTACCTATAAGATTAAGAAACTGAAATGAAACGCGTTTCACGGATGCCCTATGCTCCAAATGGAGCAGCAGGAAATATGAACGAATGAATGAAACAGAACGGAGTTTCCGGAAAAAAATAAAAGCTTTGAAGGAATGAAAGTTGCACCACAGGTGCTTCGAAGCATGATTGAATTTCCCGTATATACCAATAAAAAGCTAGAAGCACCCGAAAGGGTAGCGCTCGAATAATAAATGCTAAAGAAAGGCAGTAAACATATTTTCTCCAGAATAACATATCTGTCTGTCTAAGAACAACTTTTATCAAGTAGTACCTCCATATTGCCGTGTGGATTCGTTGCACTGACCACGCGACACCCTCTATGCGCTAAAGTTGGCACTAACTTCGCCGACAAACGACGGTCACTCGGTCGGTATAGTTATGGACTAAAACCACGGAGTTTTTTTATTTGTTTAGTATCTCCATTTTGACAGGTATGTCTTGTTTACTTCCTATTCAGAATAGAGTTCGAACAACACTTTTTTATTTTGCATACAACTCAGGCTTCAGTGGGTTGTATTGCCTTCTGGTGTCATACGCAGAAAAATGTGCTGAAGGCAATAAGATTTCTGAAATAATGAGGCTAGTGTTATTTTATGTTCAAGCTGTATTAATTACTTCAAGATTAACACTCTTATGATGCCTATAATACCCGGGTATTGTTTAATATATTACATATGATGAATATTTGCATATTTCAGCGAAATTTGTCAGTAATTGTAATTTTTTACACATTTATTATACATAAGCTGCAGGTTCTGCAATAAAAGTATATGTTGCTGAGTGAATTGTGCCCAGTGGAGTAACACATACACTCGTTCTTCCTTTGTGTTCACTTAGGTATCATTTTAATTCATGTTTTGGGGGTTTACGCAGGTCTGTCGGGTAGAATTAGGACGGTGTATCTTTTCTGCCCATGTTTAATTTCGCTATTATCTAGTAGGTTCACTATCAGTGCATTAGTGCGGTTTTCTAATTGTCTTAAGTATCTGGTATTCCACTTTTTCGTTTCAGTGAACACTGTGTTCATTTGTAGACTTTCACGGATCCTGTGGTTGTTTTTGTACCAAGGTGCGTTCAGAACGGATCGGAGAGTCTTAATAGTAATTTAAAAAGATATTATTTGTTTTTCGAAAAATTTGTACATGGTTGTTTGTTCTACGGTCTTCTTTTGTTGATAAATAATTCTTAATTTCTTAATTCGCATAGTGGGGGATGGAGTTTAGTTGGGTCCACTCGGCACGGCGGCCACTGATTGTCCTATTGCACCTTTCCCGGGTGATTATGATGATGAAGAATTGGGTGGAATGAAGATTGGCAGGGGAAACCTACCCCAGCGCCACTATGTTCACCACAAATCCCACTTGACCAGACCCGGGATCGGGAAGCCAGCGACTAATCTCTTGAGCTATGGCGCGGCCCTTGCTTTAGTTTCCAAGAATCGAAAAATAAGCCAAAATACAAAAGAAGCTTCTCCTGACGATAAGTACTGGAATATATTTCTACACTGTGCTCTTGTTCCTTTAACTACTTAGTGTTCGGTCAGGCGGGCGGCCGGCTGACCGGGCGGGCAGGCATACAAAAAATAGTTTTTTCGTATTTATGGGGATTTTCAAAACTATAAATGCGTCAAAATCACGAAATATATTTTCTTACAACCATAGTGCTTTCTCATACGTATATACTTGGTGTATGAGAAAGTAAAATGTAAAGTTTGTCACGTTCTGCATTGTTCTAACACGAAATATTTGTGTGCAAAGCGAATATTTAACCAGAACTCTTAACATAAAAGAATGTAAACATGAAATTTGAATAGTTGCGAAAAAAAAACAGTCTCCTAGAATATGATGCTGATGTTTGTGAAGAGCGTCTTGCCTCCGTCTTTAGAGTCGAAATGTAAAACAGACGCTCAAGAAACAATCATACGTGAACCAAGTTTTCTATGCGGGGTTTACTCTGCTTTGTGCTGTCATCTTGCTGTTTGTTTCCTTCACTTACTTCTAGACCGTGAAGATGACGGCATTGCACCTATGAACCCTGTCAGTCTACACGGCATCTCACCCCACTCACGGATGTGAGAATCCAAGATCCAACATAATGGCGAAGTTATAATAATCATTCACTTTCTGTAGCAGTTTATACGAATGGGCGAATTTAGTTGAATAGCCAGTTTAGGAACTACATACTGCATTTAGCTACCCTTGGGATCGCATTAACATATATGCAAGGTTTCCATCCTCCCTCGCAGCAAAAACAAAATTCAAAAAGTTTCGCGATATAAAAAGCTCGAAGTTGTTTCTCCTCTCTATAATACAGTCATGTCTCAGGAACCTTGAACTTAATGTAACTTGTAATATGTCCATGGTGCTCTGTTAGTGCGCTTTCCATTCACTTTTCGTAGTTGTTTCTGTTGTTTGTACAGCATTTGATCTCCCACTACTTGATAACCTTGTATTCAGATTTATGTATTAAGAAACTCCCACCTTCTAACCTCGTATCATCATTTACAGCGGTTCAGTGGACACCTTGCGCAACAGAAGCGCTACTTGTTTCTGCAGATGTTAAGAACAACGCACTGAAGATAAAATAACTGTATTGTCACGTGTACGTATACTATAAAATCCCAGAATACTGGCCCTCTCCTCCTGGGACACTCTGTATATATGTACCCCCTTATCGTTGCTAGGCAACGATTCGGTATAAACGTTACCGCGGAAAGAATATCCACCCAACAAAGGAAGAACTGTTGGACGTGTCGTTTTCTGTGCGCTACGTGTCTTATGAAAGGAAAGTAGGCGATTAGTTCTTCTAAGACAAATTATTCTGTTATATATTTCAGATACATGTATTGTCCATGAATATTGTTTACAAATGGCTCTGAAGTTCTCACAGAGAAGGCTGCCAAGGTTACAGTCTTATGGGACGCGACGCCGGTTGTTCTTGTTTTGATGCGTACCGACTATACTCAAGGTAGAAGAGGCACACTTTTACCCTGACGATGGAGGTAGCAAGTTCTACCGAAGCGTTGGTACCTATCAGCGAAGTCACATGACGCCAAATCCCGCAAGACCATAATCTTGGCCTTCAATTTATTCTTCGCTAACAGCGACAGTCCAAGTTTCACATCCACGAGCTCTCTGAAAAGCCTTGAACCGAAGGCAGAGCGCTTTAATTTAATTTTATATTTTTCTTTTCGATATGTCTTCAACTCAAGGCATATTTGGAGACGAAATATGTTTCCTGGAATTATTCTAGGCATATCTGCGTTGGTGGATTTATGTGATTCTTCAGTTTGCTGCCTACCTGAGTTCTGACGACTGCCACAAACTTTCGCAATGTAGATTTCGCCAACTTCTTGGAAAGGATCCGTATGTAATTTGTCCACTATAGATCCTGTTTACGTAAACTTCACCATCGTCTTCCAAATATGCTTTATGTTAACTTGGTTTACCTGGAGATTAGTAGCTATTAATACGGTTACGTTTTCCTTTTTGTATGTCAGCCTAGCCGTTACGCCCCCGAAAACAACTATGTCAATATATCTTCCTAGACCTGAAGGCATCATTTATGTTCTAACATAGAAACTATAACTTTGTTGTAGATTTGTTCTGATAATATATGTGAAAAAATGGTTTATTTGGTGTAAATTTGTTTTCTTTAAGACGACTGATTTTTAAAATCGTCAAACCGTACACGATATTTGACGTTCTCACGGTAGTGACCTTGAATATTTTGACACCGTGTAGTCTGGTAGATCATTGCCGACGTGCCGGAGCAAAGCACTGGCTCCCTTATCAGGTTAGATTAACTTGTAAACCTGGAGATCTTTTACCGAGAATTGTTGTCAACCAAATTGGAGGAAAAGTTAGATTGAGAGAATGATGTTGAAATTTAAATAGAAAAAGGAAGATTAAAATTTACTGTTGTATAACTACCATCACATTGGTCGCGCGGTCTAAGGCATGAACTGCCTTCGCTTGCTCGAACCCTGGGATCTTGGGTTAGAATCATACTCAAAGCATGCATGTCTGTGTGCATTTATTCTATGATTTGTTGTTCTGTGTAGGTAGCGGCCTTGTGACGGGCTGATCCTCCGTACATGGAGTCCTATCGACTGTGTATAGGATTAATGTAACAGAAAAATCGGCCCAGGTCCGACAAAGGGCAGTAGAGACATAGACAGACAGATATTATGTATGTTGCATGCAAGAGGCCATTTCTCTTATGTACAAACAAATATGGTGAGAGGATATTGATGATGTCAGCAGAGACTCGTTCTCATGGGGATATATGTTGTTTCTCGTGACAGCCTGCAATCCTCGGATAATATCATTTATCTTTCGGAGTATGTTGAGGTGGGATTTTGTTCATATGTTTATCTCATCTTTCAAATTTCATGTGAATAATGTTCATATCTGCATTTGGCGTCAGGTTTCTCTAAATGTTTTAATTCATTTGTTGTTATTATTACAAATGAGACAGCTGCGCGAATCCACATAATGGACTAGCACCTTTCAGAGCTGATATAAATCCAGAATTCGACCATGTGTAAGTTAGACGTGTATGACAGTGTAAATTACACAAATAGGATAAGTGGTAATATGAATGAACAGGGATGGCTGAGTGATGGGCTGTGAACTACATGATCTGTGTTCCATTACAGACAGAGAAATGTCGTTTCTCCTCTACACTACATCCTGACGGATTCTGAGGATCATAGATCATATAGATATAATTGTACATTAATTTATATAATTGTAGTTGTAATTGTATATGTTATAGTTGTAAGTGTATTTGCATTTTATTTACTGCGTGCTAGTGTGTCCTTTGTTGTTTGTGTAGTTTTGTGTGCTGTGTTTTGTTTGAGTGTGGTATGTTATTTTGTGTGATGTGTGTATTTGTGTGTTGTATCTTATTGTAGTACAACTGCTACCGGGCAAAAACCCATTTGCAGTTTAAGTAAATAATAATAATATATGATGGTTAACGTTAATTAAAAATAGAGCGAGTAGATGATAAAGGTGGCAATTCTCCTCCATTTGAAGCTCAAGCCGGTTTGTGAGTATGCTTATGTTGGTTTGGAAGTGCATTAGTGTCTGGGTTAATTTTGACTCATATAAAATAATATTAAAGATCGCAACTGACCTTTCATTTTTGTACGTCTGCAGGTTTGTGCATCGCAAAATCTATCCACATGTAAAGAAGATTTTATCTGTTTGTTTGTTTGTTCTTTATTCATTTCCACATGATACGTCTTACCAGACCGGATTGGCATTTTAGTAGAAAATGTCCCTAGGGAAATTTTGGACATTAGAAAATGTGAATGAGTTCGAGTCCAGGCTAGTGTATTTCCCCATTACGTCCTTTCTGAGAAAGGCATTTAGGTCGTGATAGTTGTCATTAGAACAATGGAGTCATGGCAACAGTGGGATTGTTTCTGGGATACGGGGGAAGCCCATGAAATCCTTCTGCCGTTGCTGGGGTACGAGGAGAAAACTCGAGTTATATTCTGGTGTGTCTTGGTTTATTATATATTCGTGTCTCCTATATTTGTGGTAGCAATGGGATCGTGACAACAGTAGGATTGTGGCAACAGTGGAGCTGCTGCTGGGATACGGGAGAAGCCCATGAAATCCTTCTGCCGTTGCTGGGGTACGAGGAGAAAACTCGAGTTATATTCTGGTGTGTCTTGGTTTATTATATATTCGTGTCTCCTATATTTGTGGTAGCAATGGGATCGTGACAACAGTAGGATTGTGGCAACAGTGGGGTTGTGGCAACAGTGGAGTTGCTGCTGGGATACGGGAGAAGCCCATGAAATCCTTCTGCCTTTGCTGGGGTACGAGGAGGAAACTCGGGGTATATTCTGTGTTCCTTGGTTTATTATATATTCGTGTCTCCTATACTTGTGGTAGCAATAGGATCGTGACAACAGTGGGTTCCACCCTGTTTCTCCCAATCGACGTGTCTTAGATAAAATAGTAAAAGCGGAAGATGTTTATCTTGGAGGGAAAGCCCAGGGAAGATCGTTAATTTTGCTGCTATCTGTACGAGTTCGAGCCGAAGCCAACTTATTTTCACAGTACTTCTTTAAGAAAGGCATTGTCATTTTGGGATCATTGCTAAGATCCATGTGATACCTATTAAAATGCCCAGCTCATGGATTGACGATTGTAGTGTTGTATAACAACGAGTGATTGCTCGTACATTATTTTCTGTAGTCCCAGTGCCAGGGACATGGAAGTATTTATCTTGAATTTTAATAAGAAGCCAAAATACATGATGGCCAAGCCTGACTTAGCAATGAAGATAGTAACTGAGCGGTGTTCCTTCCATAACGTAATAGCTACTACATATTGTGATATATGTAAGTGAAGCAACCGTTTCCCGGACGAACAACGGGTATTTTCTTAGTTATTTATGCAGTATAGTTAATAAAGTGACAATATTCCAGGCTCTACTTGGACCTGTCATCCTAGGCCTGGAATATGTAGAAGTTTACCTCTATGTCACCTTCACATCTCCATAACGAGGTGCTTAGGTACAGGGGAAATGTAATTTGGTATTAATAGATTCAGTTATAACGCGTTTGGTCTATAAACAGCCACGTTCGCAAAATCACAACTGACTCGATATAAGCATCGAAACAAATGATAGGAAAGAGGAGACTGTTATAAGCAGTGCATTAAAGAGATTATTCTTAAAACGAATGACGAAATTGGTTTGTAAATTAATTAGTATGCAAGCAGAGTTGTTCGCATCCGGTATTGCAACAGGAAGTTTAATTATCTTTGAATTAATCACCTCTGTGATTTTGTCCTGTTCATGTCTACTCGATCCGAACAGCAATAAGCAAACGCGAAATTTGAGGTTCCCTCGGTGGCGACTGTGAAGATTATCTTCTTCTGGAATGTGACGCAGTGTAGTCTGGTAGATTGTTTTTTACTGTTATTCGGATGGGACTAAGTCCCTTGTACTGCGGCCACTTCTGGCCTATTGTACTAGCCCCAGATGATAGGTGAGGGTGAATGTGGAGCAATTTGTGGAATGAAGATTGGCAGGGGAAACGGAAGTACTCGGAGAAAACTCGCCCCAGCGCCACTTTGTTCACCAAAAATCCCACTTGACCAGACCCGGGATCGAACCCTGTCGCCGCGGTGGGAAGCCAGCGACTAACGGCTTTAGCTATGGCGCGGCCACTGGTAGATTGTTACCAATGTTTCTGAGAAACTTGCTACTCTGTCTTCAGAAAATGAAGATTTTTACACAAAATTGACATAGCTTACATGAAAATGTCAGGAAGCACGAACTGTTATACTACATTTAAATTTTCCCAGATATAAGAAGTTTCCCTATGTTTGATTTGAATGTAATATTCACGCAGGCTTAATGTAAACGCTTGGCGGGACGATCTGGCCATATACTAGAAATGAATGAATTCCGAATTGTGGCGGCTGAACTCGCTCTTGTTTGGATTCAGATGAAGCCGACACGTAGCGCAGGATGTTTGCTTGCCCCGAAATAATGTTCATTAGGTTCGTTCCTCGAGTTAAAATTCGCAACACGAATATTGACCAAAGTGTGGGGGTTGTTTTTGTCTTCTTAATTTATACAGACTAGATGTCGCCATGTCTTGCTCTGGCCCCCCCCCAGAGTTTCCAGTTTATTACATTTCTGAACCTACTCCCAAAACTCTCATTAAACCTGTCTATACTGCATTTTGGTTTAAAAACCTAGATTTTCGTTTCCATGGTGAGGCACCTTGTACTGTCAAAAAATTTGCAGCTTGTCGTTAGCTTAGCGGTTACTGGGACGTGACGTCATGTAGTTTAGTAGACATGTAGGCATCCGAGAAAGAAGGTACGTTTCACTGTTTCAAATACAAATTCAGAATAGCAGGGACAGTGCATTTAAATAAGGTATCTCTTGTGTAAGATTTGAGGCTTTCACGGAGGTGACTATGAAGAAAGCAGTCTTCTGGGATTTGGCACCGTGTATATGTGGTGTTAACCGACGTTTCGGAGGAACGTATCGCCTCCATCTTCAGGGTAGGAGAAAAATATAAGAAATCTGCAAGCGAACTATACTACAGTCTGCTTTTACCGGTTCTCACGGTCTCTTCGCTTGCAGGTTTCTTATATTTTTTCTTCTACCCTGAAGATGGAGGCGATACGTTCCTCCGAAACGTCGGTTAACACCACATATACACGGTGCCAAATCCCAGACGACTGCTTTCTTCAAGGTATCTCTTGCTTACCATACAGAAGATTAACACTGCCAAAAATATACATAATAACAATTATTGTTGTTGATTTATTCTTGCTTTATGTAAGAACTCTTTTTCAATTTCTTTGGTCATATAGAATTTATTTTGTTTGTATTGACCTGTGTAAGGTAGCGGCCTTGCGTCGGGCCGGTCCCCCGTCCAAGGAGTCTACCTGGTGTATAAAAGATTAAGAAACGGACAAAACGGCCAGGATCCAACAAAAAAAAAATGGCTGTAGAGCCACAGATGACTGAATGAATTTCGCACAGAATAAAAATCATTGAGATGGTTGGTCCTCTGACGAGAGGACGGGTCTGTCATTTGTACATGCTTCTGGTTCTTGCCAGCGCAGTCTTTCTCAGGTCCGAGTCCCTTGGAATTCGTGATCATATTTTGCTGTCTCAGATTTGAGACTTCCCCTTTTCGTCGCCTCCTACTACTCGCAGGTCACGGTGGAGGTACTCGGCCCCGCCGCCACACGGGTTTGTCTCTTCTCAACTGAACTCTTTATAACCACTTTTCACGGACCGCGCAAAGAACAGCCATCTAATGTTGGGAAGGTAGCAACGAAAGTTTTGAGTATTCGTTACCGCGGGAATGTGTTTACCGAGTCGTTGTCTAGCAATGAATGTTTCATTATTTCGGCTTTCGGGCGCCAAGTCATTATTATTATTGTTAGTAGTAGTAGTAGTAGTGAGCCGGGATAGCTTAGTCGGTATAGTGACTGAGTACAGGCTGGACGACCAAGGGATCGGGTTCGAGTTCCGGTAGGATCAAAAATATTCATGTCGCCCGGACCGGATCTGGGGCCCACCCAGCCTCCTATCCAATGGGTACCTGGGGCTCTTTCCCCGACCTAAAGCGGCCGGGACTTGAAGCTAACCACTCACCTCCAACTAATGCCGATATCAAGAAAATGTAGATGTATACAGCCACTCCCACATACGCCTTCATGGCGTAGTGCTTAGTTAGTTAAGCACGGGGACATAATCTTTTAGCAGCAGCAGCAGCAGCAGATAAAGGTTGAAGGAAAGATTGGACATTTTAGAATTTGTGGCAGTAAATTTCTTGCCATTACCTGGAAAGTCGTTCCGCCTATGTTCTGTAAGATGAATTATTTGGACGTGTCTCGTTTTCCAGCTGCACAGGCTAATTAGACTGACAGTGCGACTGTGCTGTGTGCGGTATCATGGCACAGTCGGTACGTTACTTGGTCCGGTCAGGCAATTTAAAAGCGCCGTTTTAAGCGACAGGTTTTGTTCTGGGGGTGTGAGTGGAATACGGATATTGTTAAGACAATGTTTTGCTGTGTTGACTACTAACATAACATTTTGGTATCCGATTCGTGTCACGTGTGTCCCAGCAACGCCTTCACAGATGTACGTGCAGAACAAAACATAAACGTTACGTCAGCCGAGTGACGGCAAAATGGTCGACTTGAAGAAAATATGAGACACGTAGAAGGGAAGTGGAAAAAAGAGGGCCAGAAATTGAAATATGACTTAAATTGAAGGGCGAATAAAGACATTATGTGGCTTCTCCTATTCCTTCTCCTTCTCTTTATAACAGACAGAAAACAACGGAAATGCACTTCGATCGGCTGGTGACGTGGTATTCACTTCGCGTTCAGTTGGCTGTGGAATTCTATTTTGCAGGCAATATGAGGAAACAGGAGGCCGTGTCTGTGTGTGGAGACGGGGCTGGGCAGAAGAGTCATATGGAATGGCGATTGTCCGGATCTAACTGAACGTGGAGACACGCTCCCCTCTCTAGCTGTCAGTGGGTGCAGCGCGGATACTGCCGATGCTGAGTAATACTGTACTGCCTAATCTCACGTTTCAATAACAATACTCGATATAAATTAAAAAAGATGCAACTCACCATGCGCCTTGTTATAGCAGTAAAACTGTAGACTTGTACACAGAAAGTACCTAGTTCGAATATGGGTCAGTTTACCAACTCTGTTAAGGTTTCGTGAATATATCGTGAAATAGGCCACGATGTCACCTTTATAAACCATTACATTATAATTATTTTCATCTTCCTCTCTCATTTCATGTCATTTCCTGCCTTTAAAAGGGTGTCATTGCAAATACCCTAATTATAAACCCCAAAATAAGAAAGCAATAGGGATCTGAAGACATAGCGCCTACCCACCTAGCTCTAATTGCTCCATATGAGTCTCTTTACCGTCAAATAACACGTAAGGTGTGTAAAATAGGTCTGCTGGCCCTTATGTTGTATTAATTATATACAGTATTGATTTATTTTTTAAATATTGATGAAGAAAATTCGAATATTTTTCCATTTGTCAGCTGTAATTTTTCACTCGTCATAGACGAACAGGCGACAACATTTTTTGAGCCTTGAGAGTGAATTTTTTTTTTAATTTTCAGCAGAAGAAGAAAGCGTGAACCTAAACGAGAGAACGAACAAATAGCCTGTCCTGCGGTAGTTCGAATACTCTGTTTGCATGGACGTCTTAAGTCCCTTCAGAAAAAAAGTATACACATATATAGGAAATTAGGTTAACCACCAACACAACAAATATACTCAGTTTTAATGTTTTATAATTGGATGTTTATTCCTGCTATATGTTTCCGCCGTATAAGACCATTATCAGGCAGTTATATATAGGAATACGTACAGTTGTTGAACTTCCGATGTGGACCCTTATCGGTGCAACGCGTCGTATAATACAGGGTGTCCCAGGAGGAATGGACCAAACTTCGGGAGGGTGTTCCTTATGTTAAAGTATGCCGATATAACCCAAAACACCTATGTCCAAAGTTGAACGGTTTCGGAGATAATGGCCCAAGAAAAGTGTGGTCTTCTTGCAGGTCCACGCACTGTACCAGTCAGCTGAGAGGCCTTATCTGTGTTTGTCCTTGAGTGCGGTGATACACNTTCTCGGGCCATTATCTCCGTAACCGTTCAACTTTGGACATAGGTGTTTTGGGTTGTATCGGCATACTTTAACATAAGGAACACCCACCCGAAGTTTGGTCCATTCCTCCTGGGACACCCTGTATACTAACATAAGACTTTTGCCTCAAGTTGGTGTTAAAATTAAAGCAGAAGATACAAAATAAGATAAAAGATAAATATAAAAATTATACCATATATCAAGATTTATAATGTGTTGAACATATTATGGAATATTAAAAATATTAAAATTATTTTTAAAATGTTTAAAAATATATTTAAAAAAATGAATATGGTAGGTTAAGAATATGTGTGCCAATTTAAATACTAAGGTACCAATGTTACAGTGTAGAAATTGGGCATGGTATATTGTTTGTTAGTCTTTGTTGTAGAAGCTTTCTACGTCATAAGCCCGGTCGTGGAGCCCAAGGACAAGTTTCTATGATGCACAGGTTGTTAATGTGTGGTATATTAGGTACGCAAATTTTCACGATATATATCATTATGTAATCATAAAATATGACGTTTGCGTTTCTTGTCTGGGCTTGTATATGTTCGGTGTGTTCTACACTGTTCGTTGGTTCGATGTAGACTCCCTCATAAAAATGCCTGCAGAGTACTTGGAAGGTGCGACAGCCTCCTCACTGAACATATCTGCTAATTCACATTTGCAGTTCTTCCATTCGACTGTACATAATTCATTCTTGCATAAACTGTGATGAATTCATAGTTAACGGATCAGCGTAGTTGGTTGAGACACTATGCTACAAGCCGGAAGGCCGCGGGTTCAAGTCCCGATGAGGTCATTCGATTTTTTCAATTGACCTACTCCTCCCAGCCGCACTATGGCCCTGGGGTCGACTCAGCCTCTAACAGAAATGAGTGCCTGTAATTAATTAAATAATTTTCCTGCGGAGTGAAGAGCGGCCGGCGCGTAAGGGTGACAACTTTACCGCCATCTTTGAGTCGATTGTCCAGATAATATGGGACCCTCAACGTCTCACAACCTTATGGGCCTTCACGGCCTGGTACAGGGATAGCTTTACTTCTTTTACTTTCTTAACGGTTCAGCCGTCAACATTTATGGCCTCTGTATTGAAATACATTTCTTTACTGCAAGGAACTAGCTAGCACCTTGTAGTAGTAAAAAAATAAGAAAAACTATAATACACGCAGTCACAGGAGCAAAACACAACATAAAGCACAATCCACATACGATAATAGAAAGAGTGCTCGGACAGAAGAGATTAGAGGTGACTCGAGAAGTGAGATACGACGTAGGAAAAATCCTGAACAATTTTAATAATTTTAATAATTGATATTTATCCATATATATGATAAATATATATTTTAATTATTTTAATATGAAGACAAGGCATGCAGTGAACTAGTTTGACGTTAATCGAATAAGCACCTGAAGATGGCACTTTTGTGCCGAAACATGTAGTGCGGGAGAAAGGAGTAAGGTAGATAAGTGTATGCACTAAAAGACGGTGAAATAAATCATGGACCTAAAACTATCCCTGTACCAGGCCGTGAAGGCCCATAGGGTTGTGAGACGTTGAGGTTCCCACATTATCTAGACAATCGGCTCAAAGATGGCGGTAAGGTTATCAGCCTTACGCGCCGACCGTGCTTTACTCCCCAGGAAAATTATTTGATTCCTGGTAGTACTTGAAGTTTTAAAGTATCCGATTTCAAGACCCGTCATTTGACTCGATCCCGAACCAGTTCCATGCACGTTCCATCCTTCACAACCCTAGACCGTCACTGCCTTCCGAACTTATATCTTGAAAAGAAAAGTCTATTAAGCACTATGATGTAATTTTATCAGTTGTTATATACGACGCGCGTTTGACGCGTCGCGGGCTTAATTACTGGGGTTAGATCCCCAGCAGTGGCGGACACGGTTACATTCGCTACCGTACCCACTCCACAACTGGACACCGCATGTTCTACTACTCGAAAGATACCCGGAACTATTTCCCTACGTCAAAGTGGCCGGATTATAAAGCTGATCTCTGATCTCGGTCTAGTACCGAAGTTAAAATACATGAAGCCTTACCTCCAAATCCCTGTATACAGTAAGTACTCGTTTGGCGTTGTGGATACATGCTTATATGAAGATCCATTTTTACTATAAGTGAAGAAATCTTTTTCTTTAATTTCTTGGGGTGAGGCGAGACTGAGTCCACTTGGTACGTCGGCCACTAATCGGCCTCTTACACCAGTCCCGGATGGTAGATGATGAGGAATGTGGAGCAGTCGGTGGAAAGAGAATTGGTAGGGGAAACCGATATACTCGGAGAAAAACTACCCCAGTTCCACTTAGTCCACCACAAATCCCACGTGAACTAACCTGGGCTCGAACTCGGTCCGCCGCGGTGAGAAAACAGCGACTAACCGCCTGAGCTATGGCGCGGCCACAGACTGAAGAAATGAGTAGGTTGAGTTCCTAAGCGTCTCTTCACCCCATAACATACGTCACAATACAGACATTCTTGCTGTAAATATATGCAATTATAAACTAGAACATAGTTTATTTAACTCTAAGTGTGATATATTCACCAATAGCTGAAATTGAAGCTAGCAAATATTGGCTTACGGCCCGGTCTCGTAAACAATAAATGCTTGTATGGGCGAGTAACCGTCCCTTCAGGCCGCGCCATAGCTCAAGCGGTTAGTCGCTGGCTTCCCACCGCGGCGGCCCGGGTTCGATCCCGGGTCTGGTCAAGTGGGATTTGTGGCTCTGGGGCAGGTTTTCTCTGAGCACTTCGGTTTCCCATGACAATCTTCATTCCACCAGTTGCTCCACAATCACTCTCAACTATCATCTGGGGCTGGAACAATAGGCCAGAAGTGGCCGCAGTACAAGGGACTTAGTCCCACCCCACTAGCAATAAAAAAACCTCCCCTTCGACCATTTTCCTAAAACTCTTGGATGAACAACGACGAAATATGTTAACACGGCGTTGTGTGGAGCCTTGGTATGAAGATAATATCAATTTTTCATTTATTCATTCATCAAAGACTCTACAGCCCTTGTTTAGCCCTGGTCTCTTCTTCAGTTTCGGAATCATTTTACACAGACGGTAGGACGCTTGGACGAGTGTGATATTATCAGAGGAATAAAATTTCGACTGGGACAACGTTAAACGACGTCTTAACGTATTTTAATGTCGTAATGCCTGAGCAGAGAGACAAATTTATTAATAGTTTTAATGTAAACATTTCAGATCTGAAGACTGCCGTCTTTTGGGATGTGGTGCCATGCAGATATTGTCAAGCGACGTTTCGGAAGAATGTATCGCCTCCATATTAAGTGTATAAGAAATCCGCGAACGAGGAACCAGCGTGAGCAGATGGCTGCAGACTGAGTTCCTATTTCGCGGATTTCTTATATCCTGAAGATGGAAACAATACGTTCCTCCGGAACGTCGGTGAAGACAATACGCTGCGCCACATCCAAGAAGACGGCATTATTTATAGTCACCGCCGTGGAAACCTCATATCTTGCATGTCACATCCGGTCTTTTATATGCGGCAGTGTTGTTGCACACTGGGGGTGCCGTAGTAGTCCGACCACGACGCCAGCCGCGCAATATTGTTGCGAATGAAGCACGATTACTCTGCTTCCTCGTACAGCGTGTCGAGGTATGCAGCAGCAATGCGGGTCTATCATAACGTAACTGTTGGCGGCGACCAACCCAAGAGTCAACCTTCTGCTCCCAATTTTGGCTTTCCTTTCGCTACTTATGGAGGGATTATGTGGGGAGGGAAATGGCTATCTCTCCTACTTTCAAGGTTGGGATATTGTACAGACTGCTGCAAAATCCTGTAACCATTAGGAGTCGCAGCTCATTGGCATACGTTTTTGAATGGAAAAGTTGTAATCGCTCATTAGAAGTTGCTGGACGATCTTCTACCTTGAGTTTAAATTCTCATTATATTTTGTTATATCAAGTCATGAAATAAGTATTCTTTTCAGCCCACTTTCCTCATTTCGCAAAAATAACATGAGGCTTTTAAGATCACATTGTTCTCTGTGTGTCCCTTCCATTGTTGCTACGCAACGGCTCAGTAAACACGTTCCCGCGACGATGAGTGAATGCACAGTAGAAGAATTGTTAGAGTGTGTTTTCTATGTGATCTGTATTCTATAAAAATATGTAGTGAAGGGAAAATAAATGATTAGTTCTTCCCAGAACCTCTAGTTATATTTAGAATATGAAATATATAATTTTATTCTATAACAGGTTCTTTATATTACGTAATGAAGACGACAGCGGTTTGTGTATGTCACGTGGTGCTGTTAGGGCAGTGAAAATGACGAGGCTACAATGGACCAGATAGGTAGCTTGGATAGAAAATTCCTTCCTATGCTCCGTTAATTAGGCGTTACGCCATGAAGACGATTGGGGGAGGGGTCGGAGGTATAACTCTGTCATTCTTAATGTCGGTAGACAGAGGTAAGGAGTAACTTCACGCTCCGGCCACTTTACCCCCGGTGAAACAGCCGCCGATATTTATTATATGGGAGGATATATAGCTTGAGTGGAGGGTGATAACATTGAGATGGATATTTGAGAGATATGTTTTGATGATCCGAAGTGGATTGAACCGTCTCAGGTGTCCTATTATAGACGTTGCTAGTTGCATCTCAGATTATACTGCTAAAGATTTAATTGTAATAATGTATCTTGTAGGAAATGATTATATTTAAGTATTAAGGCGCTAATTTGCTTTTTATTGCGAACAGGATGCAAGCATTGCTTTCACTTACTTACTTACTCATGGAGCTTAGCCCTTCTTGAGGGGCCGCCAATTCTGCAGTTACTCAAGAATTTCCGAGCATTTTATGGAACCCAAAGGTTCATCACCGTGTTCACAAGAGCCCTCCACTGGTCCCTATCCTGAGCCAGATTTATCCAATCCATACCATTCCATCCTATCTCTCTAAGATCCATTCTAATATTGTCCACCCACCTACGCCTTGTTCTTGCCTGTGGTCTCTTTCCTTCTGGCTTTCCCACCAATATCCCATACACATTCCTCGTCTCCCCCATTCGTGCTACATGACCTGCCCACCTCATCCTCCTTGACTTGATCATTCTAAGCATACTTGGAGAAGAGTACAAGGTATGAAGCTCCTCATTATGCAGTTTTCTCCAACCTCCTGTCACTTCATTTCTCTTCGGTCCAAATATTCTCCTCAACATCCTGTTCTCAAACACCCTCAGTCTATGCTCCTCCCTTAATGTCAGAGACCAAGTTTCACACCCATACAGAACCACAGGAAAAATAAGCATTGCCTTCACAGAAATATTAATTTCTCCCGGGAGTACCATCGTTTGGAACGTGACTTTGCGTATGTTTCGGAAAGACATATTGTCTACATCTTCAGGGTTGAAGAAGACTAATCAAGCAATTATCACTATACTTGGTACTTGTGCCTGCTTTCTTTTTTCAGCTTACTCTTTAAATGTGAAGATTGAGGCAGTAGGTTCCTCCGAAACATCGTTAAACTCCTAACAGACTACACAACGTTACAAACTGGAAGCCAGTACACTTCATAGTCCCTGTCCTAACAATTGCTCTCGTCACATTCATTTCTCCTGTCTGAATTTATCTGAATTCCTCTCTCCCTGGCACTACGACATTACAGGGGCGTAGGCGTGACGTATCGCCACAGCATCCCCGTTCATTTTACGATTTATAAACTTTCCAAGCATGCATTACCTGCCCACAAGAGTTTCGCTACCAGGAATATAAATTTTCCGTTATTACTCTAATGGACTCATGCATCTTCCTGTAGCTGCAGTGTACATAGTGTATATAAGCGAAATTGTGCGAATAGAACGTTCTGCAGTGGTGAAAATGTAGCTATAAAGAAGTTCTGGGAAGAACTAATCGCCTGTTTTCCTTCGTTACGACACGGACCGCATATAAAACGACACCTTCAATTCTTCATTCCAACGAGGATGTTTTACCGAGCCGTTGCCTAGCAAAGATACGGGGATACACAGAACCACAGACTCTCCTCTCCTACGACACGGACCGTATAGAAAACGACGCATCCAACAATTTTTATATTGTTGCGTGTGTATTAGTTGTAGTGGTAGCGATCTTACCAAGTCGTTGCCTAGCAACATACATATAGAGAAGCAGATTTATGAACTACCCCGATGATATGGATACCAAGTTTCATAAAAATTGGTTCAGGCATGCAAACGCAAACAGGAAGAAGATCCCACAAAAATACTTTAGGGAAGTAGGGTATAGAATGTGTATGAAAGTATAACAGTCCACAAAACAACATTCTGTATTAGAAACAAAGTAGACTCTAGTGTATAAACATTTGTTTTTATTGACGCTACATGTTTCGACCCTTATACTGGGTCATTGTCAGGCTTACTATGATACTATTGAATTGCATCTGACTATTTGCATCTAATTCTTCAATAAAGATCCTTATCGAAAGTTTTTAAAATGTATAAATTGAATCTTTCAGTTAAAATGTAAAATACTCAGATAATAACATTTAAAAAATAAAGATTAAAACATTAAAATTGCACAAAAATTGAAATGAAATATTTTACGATAAATCTCTTTAAAACTTTGTGACCGCTACGTGTTGGCATGATTTTCTGGTGGTATAGTGTGGGACGCCTGCATATCTGGTTCTTCTGACATAAGTCAGGTCATGTGGTCTTGACCTTACTAACGTCTTGTGGAGCTTATGCTCGTTATTCTATATGTTACCCAACAGGTTTTTATTTGGAGTGATGTATATTAGATTATCTTATGATGATATATGTACAGGCCTCCCCATGTGTTGATGCTGTCGCTGTGTTGTAGCGGTTTGGTCTAGGATAAACACACATGTCTTCAGTATAAAATTAGATGTAGCTTATAAAATAATATGTTTATAAACTTAGTGGATTAATGAAACTGTGGGATACTGAACTCTGTTCAGAAAGAACACGTCTTAATGGCTGACTTTGTCCTTCACTTGTTCCAATGTCGCATCAGCTGTTCTTACGTCACAAGCAGTTGCATTAGCTTTGAGGGTCACGAGAACGCTGAAGTGTCAGTATTAGAGTAAGTGGTCTCAAATCTTCGTCGGTAGTGAATGATCTGGTGTTTCGGCATACCACCTAAACTGAGAAACATAAAAAATAGTAGAAAGTAAAAAAAAAAACTGTCCCTATACCAAGCCATGGAGGCCTATAGGGTTCTGAGACGTCGAGGCTCCCACATTTTTTTAGGCAATCCCCTCACAGTTGGCGGTGATATTGTCAGCCTTACGCGCCGGCCGCCCTTTACCCCCAAGGAGATTCCTGGTACTCATTTGTGTTAGAGGCTGAATCGACCCCAGGGCCATAGTGCGGCTGGAATGATTAGGTCAATTGAAAAATCCAGTGACCTCATCAGGATTCAAACCTGCGACCTTCCGGCTTATAGCAACAAACTGCGCTACTGCGTGCCCCCATACAAAATTAGTTCTGTTTTCTGTTCAATAAAATATCTAATATTTTGTTATGAATTGCATATACATCGCAGCGTTTCGTAATTTCGTGTACTGTAAGCCTGGAAAGTACGTAAGTTCACTGCTCGACTAAAGTCCTAGTTCAGTGCTTTCGTACAAGTTTCGTTATGAGGAGAGTAAGCATATGACACAGTATGATTTGAGGATAGGAGTTCTGTGTTCTGGGTATAACACTGGGTAGTCCGTTGAAAGTCAGCCGACGTTTCGGAGGACCATTTCACTTCTGGGTTCCTGATTAAGTAGTAAACCAAGCAAAAAACCAGAATTAAGCAGGGAGACAGCAGTTATTGTTGTCTGCTTCGTGTTCTTCCGAAACGTCGGTTGGCTTTCAACGGTCTGCACCAAATCGCGGCCTGCTTCATGCTCGTTTCTTGCTTGGCTTACTGTTCGGCATTCAAGATGGCGGCGACATATTCCTTCGAAACGTCGGTTGACTTTTCAACAGACTGCAGGACGCAGTGAACTTTTTATCAAACATATTGCTGTTTTGAGAGTTGAAACTTTAAACCTGTTTGGTACGAATAGGGGCACGCGGTAGCGTACTTGGTTGAGGCACTATGCTACAAGCCGGAAGGTCGCAGGTTCAAGTCCCGATGATGTCATTGGATTTTTTCAATTGACCTAATCCTTCCAGCCGCACTATGACCCTGGGGTCAACTCAGCCTCTAACAGAAATGAGTACCAGGAATATTCTTGGGGGTAAAGGGCGGCCGGCGCGTAGGGCTGACAACCTTCCCGCCATCTACGAGTATGAGCCGATTGTTTAGATAATGTGGGACCCTCAACGTCTCACAACCCTATGCGCCTTCACGGCCTGGTACAGGGATAGCTTTACTTACTTCTACTTGGTACGAATAACAATCCCAGAAGCTGGAACAGCAAAATGTTTGAGCAGTGTGTGTATGCATTCAGTTTATCTCCAGTGCAGTACAATCATTCCATAGTCCATGATTCTGACGATTTCTGCCTTGGAGATCCGTGTGTTGGATGTCATTATGTACAAGTAATGATCTTATGATTAGCCAATATCATCTTCAGAACCTACCTTTTCTATCGTAGTCACACGGCGCACCGATCCATTCTCCGGACTTGTTATTCCAGTTCCAAGGTTTCGATATACAGGTTGTTCCGAAAATAACATTCTATGTTTACCCCTAATATTCTATATTTTTGTAGCAGAGGGAGTTAAGAGAATTTACTGTTGTTTCTCTTACTATAAGAACCTTCGTAATTGATTACGTAAGTACATAATCTTGTAGAAAATTCTAATGTCGTCAGAATTTACCTTTTCTAGGATACAATACTCGTAGTAACATGGTAAACAGATCCGTTTTCTAGGTTTCCTGTACAAGTTGCAATAATTCGATATGCTGGATGTTCTAAAAACAAACATTCTGTTTTTAACCTTGACAGCTTATATTTATGTAGTAGAGGGAATTACAGAAGTTAGTGACATTTCTCTTATCATAAGAACTTTCGTCATTGACTGCGTAGGTACAAATATTTTAAGATAAATTTGTATACCGCGTGTTTTCACGTGTTTGAATGTATTATTTATGCATTTACGAGCCTGAAAACAGAGCGAAGACTCACGTCAAATTTCTATTTATATATTGCTCTGTAACCCTGGCCGCTTTTTCACTTCCTTAATCCTATACACAGCCGGTGGGACTCCTTGGACGAGGGATCAGCCCGTCACAAAGTCGCTACATACACACAGAACAAAACAAACGCAGAATAAACGAACACAGACATCCATGCCTTGAGTTGGATTCGAAACCACGATCCCAGTGTTCGAAAATGAAGACAGTTCATGCCTTAGACCATGCGGCCATTGTGATCGACCACCAAATAACTACACACTTTTTACCATACACTAATTAATGCAAATTTTAAGTAAAATTTAAGAAAACAAGAGAGACATCATATGAAAATTGTGGTCTTCTGCTGTATGACAGTGTGTAGTGTGGCGTGGAGTTACCAACGATTCACAGAGACGAACTGCCTCCATCTTCAGTGTAGACTGTCATGGTGACGTGTTTATGGTCGGAATTTGAACCGGCTACCTTCTGAATTCAGATCGGGCATTTCATCCCTATGCTAACATTGCCAATAAAAGGAAGTGGATATTCGGGTACGTAACAGATTAATTTTTTTATTGCTAGTGGGGTGGGACTAAGTCCCTTGTACTGCGGCCACTTCTGGCCTATTGTACCAGCCCCAGATGATAGATGAGGGTGATTGTGGAGCAATTTGTGGGATGAAAATTGGCAGGGGAACCGAAGTACTCGGAGAAAACCTGCCCCTGCGTTACTTTGTCCACCACAAATCTCACTTTACCAGACCAGGGATCGAACCCGGGCCGCCGCGGTGGGAAGCCAACGACTAACCGCTTGAGCTATGGCGCGGCCAACGTAACAGATTAATTTACCTGCTAATCGAGTGAGAGTGGTTTAATTTTAGGCCTTATAATGAGAAGCTTGATTTTCCCGCTATCAGCGTGCGTCAGGCCGGCACTGCCCACAGTAGCTCTAGTGTAAGAGCTCGCTACAAAGGATCCGTGGGGGCAGAGTTGAAGGAGCGGGGACACTTTTCCACTTAAGGCGTAACTCTGAAAGCAGTGCTGTGAACTCAATATGGTGGGCAGATGGATGGAATTGTTATGCCATGGAGGTCCAACCTCTTGCTTGTCGATCGGATTGTCAGGTTTTGATCATTTTTCAATTCGATATATTGGCACTTTTAGTTTTGAGGACGCCCATCAAACTTTGGTTTCCTTGCTTCGAGAGATAAAGGACTATTTTGCTGGTGACAGTAGAAACGATACTACTGCAGCTTGTGGTTTGGCGAATTTCCAGATGGTTCTGCCATGCTGAGTACGCTCTTTCTGTTGCGTCTTCGGTCCTTTCTCTGTACTTTGTTGCCACTGAATTTTATTTCGCGTCCTGCCAGAGAGAAAGGAACATTACTGCAATATGTTTGGTGACTCGAATTACTGACTCACGTACATCACGTCCAGGAGGTTCCGACTTCGAAATTTGTCACATGGAAAGAAGTTCTAAATGAGATATTCCGTGGTTTTCCTTAGCTTATACCGACAAATACCGAGATATAACCTTAAAGCAGGCATTAATTATTTTCTTTCACCTAATCACCAATTTATTATTCGGTATCATATTTCCTTTTGATGCCATATGCATTACCTCTGAAGTTCAAACTAACTACAAGCGTTTATAGAGTCCTCCAGAAAATGAAAATCGCCGAGGTAAATTTAAAAAAAGATAAAATTGTTCCTGGGCTTATCTAATTAAGCAATTAAACACTACGTCATTAAGAAGTATAGGGGATTGGACATATGGCTCCACCATTCTTGACCTCGGCATTAGATAGAAATGAATGATCAGGTTCACGCCGTGGCCGCTTTATCCAGGGCATCCCCCCCCCCCGATACCAGTTCCATAGGAGTCTGGATGGTTTCCGGAGTCGGTCTGGATACTGTGGAGGGGAGAAAATATCTTGTCTCTCCCGGGAGTCGAGTTCCGGCCGTCAAGGCCGTACACCGTCGCGGATATCTCTTGGAAAAGGCCGAAGAGTTAAGATAGCCCTCCGCGTTATGTGGAGCCCGAAGGGTTATTACCATGTTCATGTGAGCCCATGACTGGGCCATATCTTGAACCAGATGAGTCTATCCCACACTACACACACTATTCCTTACGGGTGCGACCATGGATTGGTGAAGGGATTTATTGACCACTTCTACACACCACTCGGAACTACACGTAATTCCAGCGCTGTTACTAATCTTCACATTTTACAAATCATCATAGCACACTCTAAGCCTCTTTCTTCCCAGCCTTATATGTCTTCGGGAGCCGTTCCCTGGCAACTGCTTTTAACAGTAGAGATTCTTTAGCTTCCAGCGCTCATGTCGTTACTGTCCGCCAATCAGTTCACCTTAGGGTCTGCAGTGATAGCCCTTATGTAGCATTCTTCCTGATCAGAAGATGAGGTTGTCTCTTATGAATATACTTGGCCTTTCGTCAAATGTGTATGGCACATGTAACATTTTACTGAAAGTTCTTCCTTTTACGATACACACAAGTACACAAGTACAGGTTCTGCAGAGCAGATCATGCTTATCTTACGTGTCTTGTGCTGTAACGGCAGCTCAGTCACTTGAAAGGTCGTATGCTTGACCACCGCCAAGTTTAAGTCTCTTAAATTTTCTACTGAACCGTATAGCCAATTGTTTCAAGATAATCCTCGACGCGGACCACGCAGTAAACATCCAATTTATTGCTGTAGATGTGTGTTTATCGTACCGTTGCTGCTCGGACCATATAGAAAACACCGTTCTTCTATTGTCGCTTGCGAATATATTGCGGGCGTTACCTAGCAACGGCCGAGCCATTGTTTAGCAACTGGTCTGTACGCCCAAATATATTTGAGTATCATCTTGTGATCTTGGTCTCACAAGTGCTCTCTTTCCGTAAGGTTCCTCTTAATTTTGTTATCCTGAAAACCTTTTGATTTTTCAGAAGTTGCTGAATTCTTTTAGCCACATGCGTCCGCTATGACTTGTTTGAACACCCCTGATGTAATTTGAATCTTTGCAAATCGCAATAACAACGGTGAAGGATTTGATTGTCGGAACAAGATGCTGAAGGGAACGGGGGTGAAATGGGGGAGGGAATTGTTGCCTCGGAGAAAGAAAGAGGATTGCGAATGCAGAGCTGAGGTTTTCAGACGTCAAATTGTCTGCTTACGCACCTGTCACAAATGACTACACGGATGAAAAATAACCTCCTATGGGAAATTCATCAAAACATCGGGCTACTTATTCATGCGCTGCTTCTGCTCGCTCTGAACATGAATCCCCCGAACATCACGTAATGGAATGGACTGGATTGCATTATCGATATACGAGCATTTCCTGCCCATCGTGGGAGACATTCGGTTCTTTGTTGAAGCGACCGAGCTCAACATTTCTCAGTCGGTGGTCCATTTTTAATTCATTTCAGCAACTTAAAAATATATATATCGAACGTCGTTACATTTTCTACTGAGAGTTCACTCTTTAAGTTAATTAACATCAGATATATTTTCTTTCATACACCGTCCTTACATTACAGGGCATTTCTACCAAATTATTTCATATGTTCTCGTTTACGATCTGTAATTGCAAATGTTCAGTGTGAATAATTTATCCACATCAGTAATTTTCACTTTATTACGTATATTCATGCAGAGTTGTAAATTTTACAAAGGTAAGATGGTCTATAATTTTATCATGCTCGTGCCAAGTTTTGTGAAAACCCATCAGCTCGTTCAGAAATTGTTACGGAATGGACAAGGTTTTTTATTGTTAGTGGGGTGGGACTAAGTCCCTTGTACTGCGGCCACTTCTGGCCTATTGTACGAGCCCCAGATGATAGGTGAGGGTGATTGTGGAGCAGTTGTTGGAATGAAGATTGGTAGGGGAAACCGAAGTACTCGGAGAAAACCTGCCCCAGCGCCACTTTGTCCACCACAAATCCCACCTGACCAGACCCGGGATCGAACCCGGGCCCCCGCGGTGAGAAGTCAGCGACTAACCGCTTGAGCTATGGCGCGGCCCTAAACGGACAGAGTTAGTGACGCCACCAGCGTGTCTTTCGGAAAGGTTTTCTGAAGAATAAACTAACAGCTACACTACAGACAATGTTACGAACGGGGAGTTAAAGGGCAAAACATGACAGACAAAGCAGGTGTTATTATTACAAAGCAAATTTTGTATCTGTTTAATTTATAGAATTCCCCGTGATCTGCCGGCAACTTCTTCGACACGGTTGTTAAGCGGGATGACTGACTGATATTCTGCCGGGGTGTCAAGCAGACGCTTCGTTTGTGGAAACGTACGTGGTATTAAGAAAATTGTTTTTGAGGTGATGCATGAAGCGATTGCAGTTCTATATTACCTCACATAATTGGTATTTAACCGTACCAGTTTTAGTAGGCCAACCATCTGCCCGGCTGTTCTGTTTGCTAGTTAAAAGGACCAATGTGGGTTCATACAAGTTGAATTAATGGAAATAAGATTACATATTTTGGATGAGATGTGGTAATCAGTCGACCGCCTCTGTGCTCTAGTGGTCAGTATTCCTGGCTACAGATGCAGAGGTCCGGGTTCAATTCCCAGCGCTATCAGTTTTTTTTTCGGAGAAGTAGTGGGTCTGCAACGTGGTTCACCAACCTGGTGATGATAACTGAGGAGGTATTTCAAGGAAATAGCGGCTCCGGTCTAGAAAATCGAAATTAACGGCTGTCGGGATTTGTTGCACTGAACACGCGACACCCTCAGTCCACAAAAATTGGCACTAAACTTCGCCGAAAAGCGGCGGTCGGTCGGTATGGTTCGCTTTCGGACTGAAATCAAGGATTTTTTTTTGTGGTAATCAGCCTAGTGAATAAGGTTCAGATTTTCTGTGATAGAAAACAAATAGTATGTTATTATTCACTTATTTTACGAAGCTGTGCCAATTTCTGAACTTATGTAGAGCAGAAGACCGTACGGTAGGATGATCATACGTGCAACGAATCGCAGAGAAACTGTCATGGACTGTTTCACAGTACAATTTCTGCATGCATCTTAGTTGACTGAGGAATACTGCGAAAACTCCCCTTTATGCTAGCCTATTTCGGCTGGAATCCATCCGGATTATTCTCGGAACACAGATGATCCATTACAGATGCACCAAATCTCTTGTCTGCAAGAGCTCGAAAGTTAGCTGAGTTTTGGATTTGTAGATTTGATTTGCAGAGGTGCTTAGAGTTCCGACGAAATGTGTCATGGTTTTCTTTAGTTCCTATGATAAATTTTTGAAGAGAACTTTAACGCGAACCGTTGCAATATGTCTAATGAAGAAACATATTTTAGATTGCATAATAAATTTTCTCTGATTAGTTTTGATATGATCATTCAACACCGATAACAAAATAGGGATCAATATTAGCCAGATTTTATCGAATCCACATCAAAATAATTTACTTCTTAAATATACATACATACTTCCTAAATCAAGGAGATCTGGAGATGTGGGAGTTGCATCTAACATTCTGGTCCAGATACATAAGGGAACTGAAGGATGATTCTAAATTATTGTCGGGGTTTTCATGGCCTTTAGTTTTAAAACTGAAGGCAATAAAATAGAACTACCTACGAATATGAAAACGTAACTTAAAAACTTTTTATCACCTATATTATCAATACTGCAGAATACTAAACCGATTCCATAAGCTGTTTTATTTTATTGTTTCCACTTTAAAAATTATAGGCCACTGACCCAAGCAGTAATTTTGAATCAAATCGTATGTTACTTCGAAAATTTTTCGCAGAAGGGAGAATAATATTAAAATTGATATGAGAGAAATGAGTCACATCAGGTGCCAATATGGTGCATTTTCGGCGTCTTCTGTGATGTTAGTGGGTCATGTTTATGATTTGTTGACCTATAGGCTCTTCTATTCTCCTGGCATTTCGTGAGTCTGCCGCACTTCTGACTTGCAGGAACGTGTTGACGGTTCAGGATTTTGCGTCAGAGTCTGAGATTTTGTAATGTAGAATCTTGATATCTTAAATAATTTCTGTTTTTCCTTACATTGGGCTGTTGCATTTTGCTCCAACTCCTTGTATATAAATTTCTTACCGCGTGGCGCACTCCACCTCTCGGAGGAACCTCACACGACTGAAAGCACACCGACCTTGTGTAACTGTCGCTTACTTTTCTTACAAAGCTGTTAGTGGGTTTCTCAATACTGGCTTGTATATCTGTGAGGAAGCACTTGTGCTTCTTCTCTCGCGTGTGTCAAGCGTTTGGCGTCTCTTGAACTCGCTAAGAACAAAATAGTTTTAAACAAGAGTGCTGTATACTTGTGGATACCGAAACAGCACACAACCTCTCATTTCCTTGCAAGGTATGTTGTACTATTATCTGCTCGACTGATTTAGCCTACTTTCGTTATTTAAAAAAAATATATAAAAGTGTACTTATGCTGTTACCACTCTGTCTGTACGTCTTTGTATCCCACTCTATCAACATATGAATGACTGACTCAATCTTTATGAAAATTGGTATGTACTTCGTGGCACCTGAGTCCATCTCTACGGCGTATTTCATAAAGCCCTCACTTCAGTCTGTGTATATATATATCCCTATCGTTGCTAGGCAACGGCTCGGTAAAAACTTTACCGCAGAAATGTATTCGCACGCAAAAAAAGAAGAAATGCTGGAGTCATTTTCTATGAGGTCCATGTCGTATCAAAAGAAAGTAGGCGATTGGTTCTTCCCAGAACTTGTAGATAAATAGTTTCAGTTGAATAAAGAAGATACAAGGCACAGTTGAACTGATCACATTCCGTGAGTATCAGGTTCAACACGGTTTGTACGTTTTCTGTTTTATTTTATTTTTGCTTTATTTAAGGACGCTTTCAATAGCTCAAATTTTATGACGTCGAATGCGGTTGTAGTCTAAATCAAGGGGATATCTCTTCACTCTCCTGGAGAGGCTGAGGACGAGCACGAAACACTTTAACCACGGTGCCTGGTCTCCTGGCTGAGATTTTAACCGGAAAGCTCTCGAATACGTTAAGGAGTACTGTCCACTCGCGTTCGTGTATTGTCTATAATAAGATTGCTTTGTTGCACATAGATTTTTGTCCGCAGTAAATGGACATTAGGGCCAGTGACGTGTGCGAAGTTGCAGGTGATTTGCATTTGAAGGATATTCCAATCGAGTACAGCCAGAATATTGCCTGTGGAGCTGCTTCAGGTGGTGTAAGGCTTAACTGCGCAACTTCTGCGCAGACTTGTCTCTTGCGGCGACATGTCTGCCTCCAGCCATGGCATTCATCTTGTCAGGATAATTCTCCATCGCCTGAAATGACGCTTCGTCTTATGAACTCAACTTCGGTTTCTTATAATTTGCTTGTCACAAATGAATTCAATGCATCTGCTGCCTATCCTTCAATTACAAAGACGTTTCATAGAAGTGGGTGTTATGAGAGTGTGGGGAAATTACCTTTACTAACAGGTCGGATGAGAGATTTAGAAGTGGCCTTGGGCTTTGTAAAGAAAAAATGTAATCGTAATGCAGGATCTCAGGTTCTCACGTCGTTGAGTATGAAGGTTAGGTTCGTCTGGAATGTGATGCCGTATAATCTGGTAGATCGTTACCAACTTTTCGAAGGAAGGTGATGATCTTGCAGAATACACGGCGTCTACCCTAGAAGACGATAATCAAACTCAATTGTTTTAATTGTTATTAATGATTTTTTAAATTAATTATCCTGCTTTCATAAAACTCGGTATTTGTGTCATGTTGTCAGAGGTCGCAGTGAAATCACGTTTCTTATACATTTATGAAAATCCATGTCTGCGAAAGTGTAAAATTTTCAGATGAAGCAGGTTTAGCTGCATTATACGTAGGACACTGAAAATGTGAGATCTGATAAAAGAATATGCAAAATTTTAAAATCCTGTTTTTAAAAGCAATATAACAACGTGACACTCCAGTGAAATGTTCCGAGACACAGAATTTTGACGACTGACTGCAGTTAGGGATTGACAGATACATCAATTTCTTTTTTATTATTTTATGATTTTAATTCCTATAAATGCCAACCGTCGAAAATTTCGATGTTTACGAAACTTGTTGTTTCTGACAGTATGTGACGACTGTGGGAATGTTGTCAAGACTGCATAGTTCGAGGGAAATTTATTTATATTTGAAGTTCGTAGGAAGTTTTATAATTTACCCTCCAAAAGCCGAGTTTGCTGATGAAGCGGTAAAGCTTTACACTTATACTGGAGAGATGCTAGGTTCGAATCTATGCCAGAACACCTGTTTCCGCGCTCCCTGCATGCAAATGCCGAGAGAGTGCCTCGATTAGACCACGACCGCTTCTATATCCCTTCCATCTCACTCTTCAGCAATCATCCCTCATTCGACGCTGTATGGTGTCGATACTGAGGAGAATGGTAAAATTAAACCACGGAAGCACAACCTAAAATAATGGGCTGGGAATGTAGCAGTTAACGCAAGCTACTGTCGTCTTAAGGAGCAATAACTTGCACAGTATGACGTTTCACAACTCAGGCTTATGGATTGTTTAAACAGTTTCAGTCTCCAAGGTGGTTATCACCCCTTGTCGGCCGTTCATAACAACTTATGAACACACTCCATACCTAAAGCCGTTTCCACTACCCGCTGTTTAGAGATGCCCATCGCCGTAATGACGGGAGTCCCATGTTTTCCCCGAAGATCCCAAGAGAATAGACCACTTGAAGACCTGCACATGAATGAAAGGACTATTTGAACCTGACGTCAGAGGCACAGAATGTGAATATGGAGACGTGGTTAACTGCAGCTGGATGAAGCCCAACAACAAACTCTTTTGAAGACTGTGATTACTTTTTGTTTTCGAAAGGAGCGACCGCCTCTGTGGTCTAGTGGTCAGAATTCCTGTCTACAAATCCAGAGTTCCGGGTTCGATTCCCGGCGCTGCCAGATTTTCTGAGAAATAGTTGGTCTGGAATGGGGTCCACTCAGCCTCGTGATGATAATGGAGGAGCTCCTTAAATTAAACAGAGGCTCGGCCGCGCCATAACTCAAGCGGTTAGTCGCTGGCTTCCCATCGCGGCGGCCCGGGTTCGATCCCGAGTCTGATCAAGTGGGATTTGTGGTGGATAAAGTGGCCCTGGGGCAGGTTTTCTCCGAGTACTTCGGTTTCCCCTGCCAATCTTCATTCCACCAATTGCTCCACAATCACCCTCACCTATCATCTGGGGCTGGTACAATAGGCCAGAAGTGGCAGCAGTACAAGGGACTTAGTCCCACCCCACTAGCAATAAAAGTTAGGGGCTCCGGTCTAGAAAACCGATATTAACTGCCATAGGAATCCGTTGGGATGACCACGCGACACNTTGTAATTATGGTTATGACTACCGTCATATGTTGCTTATTTTGCGAAAAAAATATAAGTATACAGATTTTTTTCTGAATTATATTAGGCTCAGCTGACATTTGTTTCACACAGACACGTCAGCGTCACGTCACCATAGCGTTCCGATTGGTAACATCCAGAGATATAAGCGTCCTTCTTTAATCACGTTCGAGTGCAAAGTATCTTGGTTTTTAAGCGTTTTTACATGATTTCCTTAATATGTGACTGCCAGTTTGTCGAGATATTTTATAAAAGCCTGGATCCCGTAAAACAAAAATTATTTTCCACGTTACCAACTTCCTTCTTTTTAAAATATCATTTACTGCATGACCGCCTCATCCCTTATATGCTATTTTCTTTATTTCTTAAATTCTTTCATTCCATATTTCTTTGTTTCTTCCCTTACTGCTTAAAATTTTTTTATTTTTTTGTCTACATATTTCCTCTGCTTTTCTCTTTTTTTTTCTTGTCTTTGATGCTGGTTATTATCTTCCGTTTGCATCCTGGCTCGGATTGCGCGGTGACTGAGAACATTCGTTAAATTGACATCTGCAGCGCTGCTTCTTCACGTCGAGGTACATGTCGGCAGAGCGAGTATTTTGGATGGGAAGAAAATAAAATTCAGACTGCACATATAGTTTGTCTTACTTGATTATATACGAATTGAAGACACTGACGTCTGTGATTTCGGAGCATCGCTCTCCAGTACGTACAGATCTATCCAATTTCGGTCTTCTTAAAATTTCCACTGCATCATTGAACATTCTGACTCTGTCTCCACTTACATTGCAGAATTGCTTCCCTGTCCCGTCCCTACTCGCGTGAAGATTTGCATCGTTTGAAGGCGGGGGGCGGGGGTTTGAGATGAGTGAGACGGCGTGGAAAAGTGGATTTACATATTTATTTGCATCTAACCCTCCACTGACTTACGGATTTTCAGATTCGCTTCCTTTCTGCCATGTCTGACTGGCTGACTGACTTGCCTCCTGTCGAAATGACCTCTCTTATACAGACTGACTCCTTTCCTCACCGGTTGACCTCACTGACTGACTCTCTTCTTTTCTGACTCATTTATTCTGAGGTGTCTTCTTCTCTTGCTGACCTTGCTGACAAGACTAGCATTCAATAGCTAATGTCTCGTAGCGGGAAGCTAATTAAGCTTCACTCTGCCTGACCTCACTGATTGACATGACTTGGTTCTTCCTTGTTGAACTCACTGACTGACGGAGTGACTTTCTCCCTTCTGCCTGACCTCACTGACTGATGACATGACTTGCTTTCTTCCTTACCGAACTCACTGACTGACGGAGTGACTCACTCCCCTCTGCCTGACCTCACTGACTGACGGAATGACTCGCTCCCTTCTGCCGGACCTTAATGACTGACGGAGTGACCCGCTCCCTTCTGCCTGACTTCACTAACTGATGGCGTGACTCTCTTCCTCCCTGGTCGAACTCACTGACGGAGTGACTCGCTGCCCCTTGCCTTACCTCACTGACGGTGTGATTTGCTTTCTTCCTGGCAGATCTCACTGAATCACGAAGTATCTTGTTTCCAGCCTGACTGACTCCTCCTTCTGAGTGACTGACTCGCTTTCCGTCTCGCTGACGATTCTATCAAGACTGGCTCGCTTTAGGTCTAGCCCACTGATCTGACAGATGGACTCTCGTTGTCTGCATGGCTCAATGGGAAACTGACTCACTTACTTTCTTGCTAGCAGATCTGACACAGTGACTCATCTTCTGTCTGGCTCATTATTAGCTTCTGAAGAACTCTTACTTACTTACTTACTTACTTACTTACTTACTTACTTATGGAGCTGAGCCCTTTTGGAGGAGCCGCCAATTCTGCAGCTACTCAAGAATTTCCCAGCATTTTATGGAACCCGAAGGTTCATTGCCGTGTTCACAAGAGCCCTCCACTGGTCCCTATCCTGAGCCTGATCTATCCAATCAATACCATCCTATCCTATCTCTCTAAGATCCATTCTGATATTGTTCACCCACCTACGTCTTGGTCTTCCCTGTGGTCTCTTTCCTTCTGGCTTTCCCACCAATATCCTCTATGCATTCCTCATCTCCCCCATTCGCGCTACATGACCTGCCCACCTCATCCTCCTTGATTTGATCATTCTAATTATACTTGGAGAAGAGTACAAGTTATGAAGCTCCTCGTTATGCAGTTTTCTCCAACCTCCTGTTACTTCATCTCTCTTCGGTCCAAATATTCTTCTCAACACCCTGTTCTCAAACACCCTCAGTCTGTGTTCCTCCCTTAACGTCAGAGACCAAGTTTCACACCCATAGAGAACCACAGGCAAAATTATAGTTTTGTATATTCTAATTTTTATGATTTTGGACAACAGACGAGAAGACAAAAGGTTCTGGACTGAATTGTAGCAAGCATTACCCGAGTTCAATGGCCTCTTAATTTCCTCCTGAAACAGGTTTCGATCTGTTATCATTGTTCCCAAATATCTGAACAGTGGCACATTTTCAAAACATCTGTTTCATAGAAGAAAAACTCTACTTCATAGAATTAATTATTTGATTCTGTGCTTATAACAACATTGTTTCTCAGTATGTAACAAAAAAATATAAACGGAAAAATAGTGCGCAAAATTTAATTTTAAAATATTTGAAATATTACAAATACTTTAAACCGCGAATATTATTATCCTATATAAACAAGAGTATTTAATACAAAAATCTTAGAATTAATGCCGTTAATTAGATGAAAGGCTAAGAATTCATAAGATGCACAGAACACCAGATATTCTCAGCGAGATATATGGATGCGAAGGCTATATTATTGGATTTGCTTAAGAAATTTTGGGTTGATAATACAAGGTGTGCCAACCTCACGCTATATGACGGGCTGCTGTGTTCTTGAGCATGACAAATAGTATAGAGTAACCATGCATTCAGGAAAGCACAGTAAATGTAATCAAAGAACTCTTAGAATTCGCAGTAGAACTGATAGAGAAAATGATCCACACAGTAGCAAGTATTCTTCCGTTTAACGACAATGTTCCAGTTACAAGGAACGATTTATCACGAAGGTGATGTGTAATAACGAATTTAGACGGACATGAGATATATGGACTTCTTTTTAGGTTATTTACTGAAGACATTTCGATGATGATTGGATAAATACTTTGAAGGAGATATTCGTGTCCTAAGGTATGTCACTGAATTCTCGTAGACATTGAGGCTGGCATGCAGAATTCAAGTTATCATGTTAATTGTTTCTACACACATTACTCATAATTTAATAGAATGAATGAATAAATGAATGAATAATGCTATTGTTTAACTATATACATGCTCTGTATCACTAATTCAATGAAAAATTATAAACTGGAACCTTAATATTGAAGTTAGAGTGAGCATAAAACTTGTATAGTGAAAGCTGCAACACTCCTCACCTGCCACCTGATGAGTAGATTGCAGTGACGTCATTATGTGTAGGCATAACCTTTCACACAAAGACCATGTATCAGTATGTTGGATTTAAGGTTCTCATAGAGGTGGCAGTAGCTTCTGGGTTGTAACTGCCAGCGGTCCGCTGTGAGTCTACTGGCATTTTGAGGGACGTATTACCCCATCTTCAACACCGAAGAGCAAACCAGGAAGAACGCAACCCACTTTTTGCTGGTTTCATCCTGAAGATGGATGCAGTGCTTTACTTTTACACGACGTAACTCCCCGGGATATACTATTCTCCATGGTTATGAATAAATTAATTTCTGAGGTCTGAAATTAAATAATATTGTCACATGTAAGGGTTTGTGCTTCACTTATAAGACGGGTTTTGGATTCAACGATTGGATTTATTAACCCCTTATATATTCACATATTGGGACTACAGGCAATACAGATCTATCGCTGTTCAACACTTTCCAGTGCACCGTTACACACACACTAGGGTTCTGAGTTTTCACTAGTCGTATCATGGCAACGGATTTATAAGATTTCAGTGTCACTTCAAATCAAACATGGAGTCTTCTTTGCACCGCCTAATTCCTTTCTTACCGTTTCTTCTCAATCACTTTAGGCTGCCATCTCCTGAAGTCGACCAAATTCTTGATATCTCATTCAAATTAACTGTTCTTCAACTGAACTCTCTCAACTTCTTACTACAACTAACTCAAACGGCTTTGTTTGCCCCTTTATAACTCCTTGGCGCGGACCACTCAGAAACAGTCTCTATTTTGTTGTTTACTGACCCGTTGCCTAGCAATAAATGTTCTACTGTTGAACTTCGGCTCCAGCAGGAATATGTTTACCAAATCGTTGCCTAGTAATTGGTCTATACGTCACAATATTATAGTCATTTATTAAGAAATTAAATTAACCTAGTTTTACACGGCTATGTATTTTCTGAGCCGGTCACGGTAGCCGAGCGGTCTAATGCATGCACTGTCTTCGCTCGCTCGGAAACCGAGATCGTGGGTTCGAATCCCACTCAGGGCATGGATGTTTATGTGCGTTTTTCTGTGTTTGTCTACAGGTAGAGGCCTTGCGACGAGCTGATCACTCGCCCAAGGAGTCCTACCGTATGTGTAAGATCTAGTAAACCGAAGTGAAACGGAGGCCCAAATTGGGGCTGTAGCGCCACAGGAAAAAAGAAATATTTTTTCTGAGTTATATCTTTCTCTCTTGTGTACTTCGGTCTATTGTTATTTGTCGTGAAGTATATATGTGAACTTCATATTCAATAATTAGATCTGTACATAAATCCAAAATAACTATACACCGTTTCCTGTGACGGTTCTTTGAATATCAGTCGAGTTTTCATTAAAGTTTACTTAATTCGAATTTGATATGGTAACAGCATGGAACCATATGATAAGCTAATTAGGATTTCAAACTTTGCTAGCTTATACAGCAAACACAGAGCTGTATGACACTGCATATGTGCTGTACAGACTTCCACACTGTTTTCTTAGCGGTTACGTTCACAACACCTCTATGCTGTTCTTGTGTTAGGAAACGCTTTACTTTATTCTATTGTCTTTTGCACATTGTCCTTCTAACATAAGAGCTCGAAGAGGAACTGAAAGAACATGGCTAATAAGAATAAGCATATAATTAGTTCTCTGTAAATTATTTTTACTTGTCTCTATAGCTTTTGTATGTCACTGCACAGAACCTCAACCTACTCTAAGGAGCTAATTGAATTACGTTCAGTAGTTGGAGACTTGACAACTAACAGTAGACCTACGTCAGAAGCTATTCGTTCCATGCAGGATAGCTTAGTCAGTACACGTGACTGAACTGGTCGACAGTTCTGTATACACCTTCATATAAAGGTGCTCTAAATACGGAAATAGCTTTACTTTTTGAAGTACGCATAGGGATTGAACAAATAAAACCCAATTTTGGCTACAGAACTTCATGTGAAAAGGCTACTTGAGGAATCTACGAATGTAGTAAATAGAATAACATTAAAATATACGTAGGTTCTAAAGAGTACTGACATTGGTAGATGACACGCAGAATTACTGGGGTTTTGGACTTTTTCCATCGTCCGTAATTCTAGATAATAGAAGACACGACGTTTCGGAAACTGGATGTGTTTACGTCTTCAGGTGAGAAAAGAAGACACGTACTCAGTTGGGGCCCTTAGAAATAGTTAATCTTAATCACTGAACAACTCCTGTCAGATTTACCCAGCACGGTAGCCGAGCGGTCTAAGGCATGTACTGTCTTCGCTCGCTTGGAAACCGGGATTGTGGGTTCGAATCCCACTCAGGGCATTGATGTTTAGTTTGTGTATGTGCGTTTTTCTGTGTTTGTGTACGGGTAGAGGCCTTGCGACGAACTGAATCCCACTCAGGGCATTGATGTTTAGTTTGTGTGTGCGCGTTTTTTCTGCCTTTGTGTACAGGTAGAGGCCTTGCGACAAGCTGATCACCCACCAGAGGAGTCCTACCGAATGTGTAAGATCTAGAAAAACCGAAGTAAACCGAGAAGTTCATGGAGGTGGGCCTAGGCCCGCTGGGGCTGTAGTGCTAAGTTAAAGAAAAATGTGTTAAATGACTCGATCTTCTCGTGATGAGTTTCCTGGTGTACGTAATGAAACTTTGTCCACTGTATAGGCCTATGCATGGGGTCGAATGTAAGAAACGCTGTAAAGTTGAATTGGTATCGGATGAAGATGAAAAGGGGACATAAGTTACGTAATATTCTATATTAGCATTTACTCGAAGAGACTGAGGAAATCTGAGAAATGCCTAACCAGGACAGCCACTTTCTTCGCTGAGTACTGAATACGAACTCTTCTGAATATAACAAGAGAACTCTGATATATAACCGTTAGGTTCGGTATCAGTGTTATATGAACAAGGTGATGAACTTTCTAAATATGTGAGCTCGTGCAGTTTCTTGACCCGATGGGTAAATAATACCACACGTATGAGTAAATAAGGACAGTGTTTTGGTTGGTAATCAGATTTATTGAACTCTTATGCAACTCGTGACTACACTTTATAAATCACTATCACACACAGACTCATCTCCACAGTCACGTCTTCACTAGACGTTGCTCAATAGCGGCTTCCAAAGGCGGACGTTCCTTTTAGTCAGGTTTCCGAACTATCCCCGCGACTCAGCTACCGGCTTCTAACAGCAACAGCTCACAAGGTCTGAACCGCAGCAGTTCTCCAGTTCACTTATTTACCAACTAACTCTCACTATATTGCTTGTAACATCTCGGCACGGACCGCATAGAAAACAACTTTCCTCATGTTGTAGTTCATTTGTCGTGGGAACATATCTGTTTGCGTAGCCGACACTCAGCAACGGCTGCGGTATATTTGCTTATTCCGCGGTCGTTGCCTAGCAGCTTGTCTACAGGCTACAACATGAACTGTTGAAACAAGATTTTATACAATGCAGTTTGACATAATCTTCCCCTTTAATCTTAAAATCAACACAGTAATTCTGCTCTTCTTCACTACCGCTGTGGTGTTCTTGTATTTAAGGATTAAGCAGCTTTACACCTGCACCACCTTCAAAATATTCTTTCATGTGTCGCTTATCAACGTAATATTTCAGTCTCTTAGAGATCAATAAAGTATTCTCTTTAACTTCATAATCGACCCTAAGTTCTGATGTCTTTGGGTATCGATTCGTAAATACTGATTGAGTTTAGGATTTTAACAATTTAATTTGCAGGGTCAGCCTTGAAGGTACAAATCCTTGTCGCGCTTTTAGACTCTTCGTGTGCTACGTTGTCACGTTTACAAACGTTATTTCTATATATTTCGACCTTATAAGGTCATCACCAGATAGATACAATTAGGTAATTGCTGCAATGTATTGCTTTAATTGTTCTTTGTTCTAAAACTTTGTTAAAATTAGTTCAAATTATTGTTGAATTTTGTTTAAACTAAGGAGAATATCAGATTGTCAATTGACACTTCTTGTACACCATAACAGGACACTGGACACAACCCAAGAAATCATGGAATACTGGAAACACGGAGTATCTCTTGGAAAATAATACGTTTTAATTAATTTCTACAGAATTCAGCAATATTTGGAACTAATTTTTAACTAATAATTAACTAGAAAAACTAATACTTTTCAGCAAATACAAAAAAGTATGTACCTCGTGATTACTCTATAAGGTCGAGCCATGTCGCAGAAGTGACGTTTGTAAACGTGACAACTAGCACACGAACAGGCTACGAGCACGACAAGAAGTCGCACCTTCAAGGCTTCCCCTGCAAATTAAATTGTAACCATTGCAACAGAATGCTGAAATATAATAATATTAAGGGTCTTAAAGTACTCATTCCTGTTGCTTCCTGCATTCGCTTTTGCATGTTTCCCCATGTCCAGGTCTCACTGCACAAATTACTATTCGTTCTAAGAAATCTATCTATCTATCTATCTGTCTATCTGTCTGTCTGTCTTTCTGTCTTTCTTTCTGTCTGTCTTTCTGTCTGTCTACGTATCTGTTGCTCTCCATCCCTTTGTTAGATCTTCGCCGCTTTTCCTGTTTCTTAATCTTTTTACACAGTCGATAGAGCTCCTTGGACGGGTGATCAGCTCGTCGCAAGGCAGCTACCTACTCAAAGAACAATACAAACAGAGGATGAACTCACACAGATGGCCATGCCTCGAGTGGGATTCGAACTCACGATCTCACTGTTATAGTGGGCGAAGATAGTTCATGCCTTAGACCGAGCGGTCACTGTAATCGGCCGTTTATCAAATGCTTTGTATAACTACAAATGGCGTACTCCTGTGAAATTATTTTACTAATATTTCTATATATGCTGGGTTACGAGGTCCTCACAGCGGTGGCTATGAAAAATTTGTTCCTCTGTTTTGTAATGCTTAGTGTCTTTTGCTGGTTTCTTGCTTGGCATACCCTTTGAAACTTAAGAAGTTGATATGTTCCTCCGCAACATAGGTTCTTTTTTCCGAACTACATCCAGAAGGCCATGCATGTCAGTTCTTTAATCCCTTCCATTTATATATATAAATGTGTTCTGTTTACTTTCCAGGTCTGCCTTATAAAGTGGATTGTTATATTACCGTAGTCAATAAGTTCGTGGACTGGCCGCAAAGCGTCGTTATAGTGAACTACAGCGAATAGGTTGAGGCACGATATGATGCCCTGTCTGTTCATCTCTCGTCACAGCAAGAGGCAGTTGTGTGCAAACAGTGCAAGCAGAACTACGGCTTCTATTGTGAACTGCAGTTAAATGCAAGTGGCGGAAATCGAAAATGTGGCAGTATGAACAACGGGCAGTCATCAAGTTCTGCCTAGAACTAGGCAAATCCCCTAGTGAAACATTTGACGTAGCAAATATTGGCTGTTGCTACACGACAACGCCCCTGCACATCGCTCTGTTCTTGTCCGAGAGGAACTGACAAGGCAACAGGCCACCGTTTTGCCACACCCTCCGTACTCACCTGATCTCGCACCCTGCGATTTCTTTCTCTTTCGCCGCGTGAAAGCAAAGCTACGTGAACGTAGATTTCAGTCGTCAGAGGAGTGGTCAATGCCACAATAGACGCCGTACGGGAATTTCCTGCCAATATATTTAAGCAATGTTTTCGGCAGCTATATCAACGTTGGCAGACTTGCATAGCGGCCAACGGCAACTATTTTGAGGGTCGATGTGGATCCGTGTGAGTGTATATGAATACCTTGTAATATGATGCGATCAAACCGCAGTCCACGAACTTAATGACTACCACGTATTGGCTACAACTTAATCGGACTGGCCACACAAAGTGCTTCGTCTCAAAAATATTTATTTTCTTCCCCGTGTTTGCTGGTAACTTTATTACTATATCAACTTCTTCCTAAAGCAACAGGCTATACATTACAGTATTGCACCCACATCGATAAGGAGATAATCGATTTCCCGGGAACGAATTTTTATCCAAACTTCGCATCATTCCGATCAGATGATTATAAGAGAAAATTGGTCTGGGACTTCAAAGGGGCCCCGCAGTATGTCACTTGTGGGCGGATAGGGGGCTATTGAAATTATGCTCCCTTCCTCTGCGAGTTCCCAAGAGAAATTAGACACATAAATTACCTTAGGTGTCGTAACACGAAGCTAGTTAATTTGGTATGTAACAATCTCCGTTTTTGTCCTTCAGTTCAGAATTGATGTAATGATTGCAAAAACAAATTAAAATTTAATGATCAGGCGTCTTGAAACAGTCTGTGTTTGGAAGAGTCCATTTGATATATGCATTTCTTACAGTGTATGGTGCCATATGAGGCTTTATATAGTGACTATATAAAGAAATATATATTTCATTCATTCATCAATGGCTATATAGCCCTTTGTTGGGTCCTGGCATTTTCTTCAGCTTCGTAATCTTTTTTACATGGACGGTAGGACTCCTTCGACGAGTGATCAGCCCGTCGCAAGGCCTCTGCCTACACACAGACATCCATGCCTCGTATGGAATTCGAACCCACGATCTTAGCGTTCGAGCGAGCGAAGAAACTTCATGCCCTAGACCGCGCGGCGACTGTGACCGGCGAAATTATAATTCACGGTTAAAATACCGGAGACAACCTCTGTTCGGGAAGAGTCCATTTGTAATTAGCAGGGCCCGGATTTTGATGACATGTTATCTTTTTTTTACTTGTATCCTATGCGATGCTCTTAAAAATGTAAATCTCGGATATGAGCTGCTGGTTGTATAAATGTAAATTTTATAGGTAATTTTTTGACATTTGTAGGTTAAGGTAATTTTTTCATTTTGGAGGTAATTTTTTGGTAAATTTTTGTACTTTTAAGGGCATTGTCATTTTTGGCCATTTCAGGGAATTTTTCTTCAAATGTTTTCTGAAATGTGAATAACACGGAAGCGAAGTGTTCTTTCTTTTCTCCTTTAGGTCATTTTTCTGGATTTTCTCGGTCATTTCATAGGTCATTTTTTGAATATTTTCAGGTCATCAAAATCCGGGCCCTGCATATTACATTTTTGGGTCATATATTAGGTAATTTTTCTTGACTTTTTCGGTCATTTTATAGGTCATTTTTAAAATATTTTCAGGTCATTAAAATCCGGGCCCTGTAAATTACGTTACGTTAAAACCTTATGAGGCATGCGGTATCATAGCTTTTCATGTAAATAATTATACCACTCTTTCATTAAGCCGCTGACCCGGGCAGCGTTCACGGTTTATCTACAGGTCTGCTATAACTTTAAGAGGGGTTGTGTCAACCGTGATGTAGAATGTAACTTACTGACAAGCTAAGGACAACTAATGAATCCTTTGAGAACCATGCTAGAAAGGACAGCTCAAAATCGAAATTATATTCATGATGAAATTAACAGCAGACTAAATGTAAGAGATGCTTGTTACCAGTTCATATTATTCTGTCTTCACGTCTTGTATATCTATAAATACAAAGACTGAAATGTACAAAGTTATACACGCTGTTTTATATGTGCGTGAAAACTTGATCTTTCACGATTAAATAAGAAGCATAAATTCAGGGCGAGGTTTTGGGATACTGCGGTGACTATGAAAGTTATTGTCTTATGGTATATGACGCCGTATGGGCTTTTTAATTTATCACGGAATATTTACATTCTATAGAAAACCTTACAGTATTTTTAAATGAAACAGAATATAATATGATCCTATATTGGATCCTACACAGCTGTCATCCGTGATTCTAATTGGCTTCTTTTAATGAGGTATTGGATTTTTTTAAATTGACTTAATCCTTCCAGCCGCACTATGGTCCTGGGGTCGACTCAGCCTCTAACAGAAATGAGTACCAGGAATATTCTTGGAATATTCTTGGGGGTAAAGGGCGGCCGGCGCTTAGGGCTGACAACCTTGCCACCATCTGTGGGCCGATTGTCTAGAAAATGTGGAAACCTCAGCATCTCACAATCTTATGGGTCTTCACGGCCTGGCACAGGGATACCTTCACTTTACTTTTAGTAGTTTCTGCCATTTGTCTGTGTGTTAAGATGTGTAACGGTTCAAGATTTATCTCATGAAGCTGAATTCTGCGTTATGAAATAAATCTTCAGTGTGGAAATTGTAATCGCTGCTAAAGTGGAAGCTTTTTATGCCACCAGAAAATTCATTTTGGTCTCACGTCCCGCAGACAGACACATGAAACACGGTTTCATGACGTCATTCAAGAGGATTCTAAAGTGACTGGCGCGTCCATTAATGCTAATGTAATGATGAGAATGATTTCAGAATAGCTCAGAGGTCAGTGGGACGCAGTGCCCTGGCACACTGCCCAGCCGAGAGTGTCTTCCATGCCATCAGCATCACCGAAATGAAACAAGTGAATATGATTGATAAACTCACATCCATTTCTATTTATGTAATAAATGTATTATATACAGGGTGTTCAGGAAAGATTGTCTCGTTACTCCTGACTCCATGACGCATGATCCTTCTTCAGCAGTTGATAGTCATTCAAGTGGCGGAGATAACGGCTGCTTGGGCACCAAAACTTTCAAAACCGTCCACTACATACATCGCATTGTAACGTGTATCTTGATAACGCGAAAGTAAATAATCGGTTCGCGATTTGATAACTCGATTTATTCGATAATTTCCACGTCGTAACTACAATTCGTTATTTATTACACTAACACATCAACTACTGGACTGCCTTGAACGAGGTCTTCCTGATGAACGGTGTTCACTGCTCCCTATATAGGCTCGACACGGACCATCCACAGAGAACACATCGCTGCTTAGCATCGGATATCATGTATTGTTGTCAGGTGTGTACATCTTGCATTGCATAGCAACGGACGCCCTATTGTTCCGCATTCGTTGCTGTGATATGTGTTTACCAGTCTGTTACCTAGCACCGGACCAATCTGTCACAATATGTTAGTCACCGACCGACTTAAATCAAGCGATAGTGCTCATGGTTTGTATTCGGGGGGTGCCTAGTTCGAATCTCGGCCAGGATACGAATTGTTATAAGGAAGGATTTTCGTTGATTTCCGTCAGTCTCTCTAGGCATTTGTCAGAATGTTCCTTAAATTCGGTCGCTCTCGTTTCATGCAGTAATTCGTTGCTATATAATCTGTGTTAATGACGGCGTTATTAAATAAATTATAAATAAATGGTTCTATCTTCGGCTATATAACGCCGTTGAAGGTAACCCACGTTTCGGAGGAACATGTGGTCTCCATCTTCAGGATCGAAGAGTAAGCCAAGCAAAGAACCTGCGTGAAGCGGATAGCTGGCGGAGATCTCCAACGGACTTCACGGCCCTATGTCCCTAAGATGAAACTCTTCATAACCACCGCTGTGATACTAAAACCATTGAGCCATCGACGAGTATTCAGTTAATCAACGACCTCGATACGTTTGTTGAGCCTGGATACACATCACCGTATTGAGAGCCCACCGACTGAGTCGAACGTGAGCCAATTTAGTCAAGGCTCTGCTTAGGTATTGTATAATTCGAAATTCTCACAGTGGGGGCTCTGCTCGCTGACTGCTTCATGCAGGTTTCTTTCTCGGCTTATTCTTTGACCCTGAATATGGCGACGTTTTCTTCCGAAACGTCTGCTGACTTTCAACGGATTATATTTCGTTACATCGCAGAACATAAAACTACATGTGATTATATTCATAGCGTATAACGTGTTGTATGCTGCAAACATATACACGTACGAAGTAGTTACGTTAAACCATCACCACAACAAATGTACGCTCGCTTTTAATGTTCACAATGAAACCTTTATTTTGCTACATGTTTCGTTCGCACAAGACCATCATCAGGCCAGTTAATATGGAGTACGTCTAGTCACTGAATTACTAATATGGATCAATACTAGTGCAACGTGTCATGTTGTATGATAACGGAAATTCTGCCTCAAATTGGTAATAAGTATTAGATTTAAACTAAAGAAACTCCGTGGCCTGTGGTCCGCAAACGAACTATACCGACCGAGCGACCGCCGCTTGGCGAAGTTAGTGCCAACTTAGTGACTGCCTCTCTGATCTAGTGGTCAGAGTTCCTGGCTACAGATCCAGAGGTCCGGGTTCGATTCTCCGCGCTACCAGTTTTTCTGAGTAGTGGGTTTGGAACGGGGTCCACTCAACCTCGTGAGGATAATTGAGCAGCTATTTCAAGGAAATGGCGGCTCCGGTCTAGAAAACCGAAATTAATGGCCGTGGTGATTCGTTGCGCTGACCACGCGACACTCTCTATCCGCTGAAGTTGCACAATTAAATCCCCAAAAAGGTACTCACTCTTTGACAGGAATCTCAAAATGGAGCGCCCACCGGATTTTGAAGCGAGTCCATTGGAAAAGATACATTCCAACATTAACCCACGTTCTCAATAAAGATGGTCCTGACCGGAGAACTGAATTTTGTCAATGGTATCTGGAAAAATGTGCGGAAAATACAGCGTTTCCAAGCAGAATTATCTGGGCAATGAGGCCACATTTAAGTTAAATGGCACAATTAATCGACACAATTGCTCCTACTGCGCTCCTCAAAATCCGCATGTCTTCAAATTCCAAATGAAATGCTTCATACAGTTTGTGATTCCATTGGTCCGCGTTATCAGCTCTGTCTGGATAATGATGATCATCAGTTTGAACATTTGCGAACACGCATGGTGCAGTAGACTTGTTTTCTTCAATTTAAATCATTAACCTTATATCTGTTTTAAAGAACGTTGCGTTTGGTGTCATTAAAAGGGTTAGAATATTTTTGGGACACCTGTATAATATGTACCTGGGGTATAAGTGATATATGTTTTAATGTTGTCCTATCGTCATCGTCAGTAATCTGTCAGACGACAGGTCCACAGTCTCTTCCAAAACAGTTCCTCCACTTAATGCAATCTAGAGCTTTCTCCTTCAAATGACAGTATCCTCTTCTGTCCCCAAGGTCATCCAGCATCTTCTTACGTCTTCTTCCTCATCTTCTTGTCACTTTAGCCGCCCCTCTATCTTTCCTTCAATAACTTCTTTTAGAAGGCAGTTACCGCGTAAGATATGACCAATCCAATTAGCCTTCCGTTTTCTTATTTCGTGTAGGATATTCCTCTGCTCACTGACTCTAATTAACACTTCTTCATTTCTCACATAATCGGTCCAACTGATGTTCTCCATCCTATCATATGCATCTCCAAATGCTTTTAAACCAGATTGTATACAATTTTTTACTTATTCATTCGTTCTGTACATCCCACCAATCGTGCCCCTTCTGGATATCTCAATGCCAATTTCTTTTTAAAATGTTCATACAAATAATGACACGCAGGTGGCCATCCCAGCTGTGCAGCAGGGGCTGCTGAGTATTGATGCTTACTGGAAATTTTGCGGTGCCAAGTGTAACCTGCGGTATTACTGTTTGAACGTGATCTGTTTATCACGTTGTGTCAACGTCATTTCATTTTATCGAGTGTTGTAGAGCAGACCGCTGAAGTAGGGTTCGGCAAAGCTCTTTATATCAGTAACCAGATTGCTTTCGTTGTTACGTTGTTTCGTAGAAGTGTAGAGGACGTTCAACTCAGAGAGAGGAGAATACAGTAAACCCTTACCATTCCGGAGTAATGGGGGAGAGGTCATCCAGTTTAGTGAAGGTAGTCGTAAAAGACAAAAAAGACTTGGAACATAAATAGAACATTTAATGATATTAGTAGTGCTGATGAAAATAATGAAATATCACTGTAGATCCTTTATTTAAAGCCGTATAAAAGCAACATTTTTATTCGACGATCACAGTTTCAGAATTTGTCCTTGTTTTTTTTTTTTTTATCGTAATGAAGCAAATTTGAAGAAACTGTAAAGTATTTTCTAAACAGACAAGTGACTCATCTGCCTTCCTAAATGTCACGTGTCTTTTAAAGTATGTACTCAACTGGGAACAGCATTTTTTTATTTTTCATATTTCTATCCAGATTATCCGACATCCGGATTAACTGTAACCAGATCAGCGATTATTTACTGTGCTGCGTTAGTACAGTTTTGAATTTTGTTCTCTGGGCTTATGTTATGCGTGTTCTGACGTACTCGCGGCTTGTGTATGGTGTACAATTTGGACTTTTGGACAGCCGAAAAGGGATGGTCCTCCAGCTTGTGGATTTGGAATGGGGCTAACAACTCCTCACGGAAATAAATAAAGAGTATTACTAAATATCATAAAGGACCTGGGATTCTGTACGGATTCTTTCGATAAACGACCTAAGGTATCTGGCCCAGGATAGGACCAGTGGAGGACTCTTGCGAACATGATAATGAACATTCGAGTTCCATAAACTGTCGGGAAATTTTTGAGTAGCTGCACAACTGGCGATTTCTCAAAAGGAGCTCAGGTCCAAGGAGTTAATTTAGTTCTATAAGTAGGTATATGATTGAAAAAAGTAAACACTTTGCTACAACGGTATGAAGTTTGTGCAACTAAGACAAGTGACAGCCCGAAAAGCCCGTTGTTTTCATTTGTTTTTTTAACAACCATGAACACAAATATATATGGAGATTTTCGAACGAAAAATGTGGATAGTTAAAGAACAGATTTTTTATTGTTAGTGGGGTGGGACTAAGTCCCTTGTACTGCGGCCACTTCTGGCCTATTGTACCAACCCCAGATGATAGGTGAGGGTGATTGTGGAGCAATTGGTGGAATGAAGATTGGCAGGGGAAACCGAAGTACTCGAAGAAAACCTGCCCCAGCGCCACTTTGTCCACCACAAATCCCACTTGACCAAACCCGGGATCGAACCGCGGCCGCCGCGGTGGGAAGCCAGCGACTAACCGCTTGAGCTATGGCGCGCCCTATTAAAGAATAGGTAAATCAGCATAACAATTGGCTGCAGAGAAGAGGGCCGGGTTTCCATTTCTCAGAGCGGCCCTGGGGTCACCGGAACTTAGTGTCAGATAGGCACCGCGGTACTTTTCTCAGAAGGAAGGGTCACTGATCATGAGGTTATGAATGTGTGAAGTACTGACCATTTACGTCTTGATGACGTGATGCATAGGAACAGGGAGACTTTTGATCTTTTTGCTTATATTTGGACACCGAATTTTATGGTTAATCCCATTTCAAAATTTCGCGTTCCCACCATTTTAGTACTTACAAATATATTAGAAAAAATTACTTCATTTATGACGTAAACTTACCCCCCCCATCCGACAAATACCACGTACATATACCCAAAATTTTATGGGCTAAACACGTTCCATAGTCTGACTCTTGGAAAGTGCCTCGTCAGAGAGACCCAAAAAAATCCCATTCTAATGTTCATTTGCTTGTTTAATGAATGTATTGCTATTATTAGCCTGCTTGCCGATCACAATGGCCGCGCTCTCAAAGGCATGAACTGTCTTCATTCTCTCGAACACTGGAATCGTGGGTTCGAATCCCACTCGTGGCATGGATGCCTGTGTGCGTTTATTCTGTGTTTGTGTTGTCCTGTGTGAAGGTAAAGGCCTTGATGAGCTGACAGCCCGTACAAGGAGTCCTACCGACTGTGTATGAATTAAGAAACTGAAAAACAGGCCAAGGCCCACTAGGGCTCTGCAAATATAGATAGATAGATAGATAGATAGATAGATAGATAGATAGATAGATAGATAGATAGATAGATAGATAGATTAGCCTGCTTTCCTTATTCTGAAAAAATGAAAGGAGGCTTGAGTGACCTGCTGTTGTCTCTGTGTATCGGTCTGTCCATCTGTCTGTATATCCCTCCCTTATATTTGAGACTTACGAGATCGCCTGCTGTCTGTCTCTGTTTATCCCCCAAAATATTTGTTAGGAGGCTTATGAGATAAAGTTTCTATCTGTGTGTCCCCTGTAATTTTTCGTTTTTTATGCGGTCCATGTCGTACCAAAGAGAAATAAGTTATCAATACTTAAAAAACAACAAAAAAAAAAACTCAGTGGTTTTAGTCCACAAGCGAACTATACCGACCGAGCGACCGCCGCTTGTCGGTGTAGTTATTGCCAACTTTAGCGGATAGAGAGTCTCGCGTGATCAGCGCAACGAATCCCCACGGCCGTTAATTTCGGTTTTCTAGTCCGGATTAATTCTTCCCAGATTATTATTATTATTATTATTGTTATTGATGTTTTTTCTTTGTTTTCTTGCTTTTCCCGTTTACTTCACAGCCCCATGCTACGAGCTATTACTTAGATATAACGTCGATTTTCAGTAAACCATTTGAACTGCCGGAGGATTTACGTCAAACTTCCATTTGATATCAAAGAGGCTGGATTACAGGACTAACTTCTGTGGCTCGGTATAGAAATGAATGCAGGTCTTGACTGGAGGAACGAACTGAAAGCTACGAGTTGGTGGAGAGCGCTTGGAATCTGAGGGCTCATTAGCGGACCAGTGTGCCCGGCAACACAAAGCGGCGGGCTACTCTAAGGGCGAACATGTCCCCAGAACTAAGAGTTTTATGTCTGCTGGACGCTTATTGCAGAGTTACCGAGTACGAGACGTGTAGGAAATCATATTCAAATAATTTAAAACATTAAACGTAACGTACAGTTCCATCTTTGTTTTACGGTTAAGGATCTATTGGTTTTATAGCCTTAATTAGTGTTGTTAGATGTGAAGCTTTGTTTCTGACTCTGAGGAAGGAAACATTTTGATGTAAAAGAGAGGCAGTATCTATTCATGCCAAGATATTATGTGATCAGATCGGCAGGGCGTTATGGGCGGGACATTTATCGCGTATGAGAGTTGACAGGTTCGTATATAACTTTATCTGAAAACACTGATGGAACAGACTTTTTGGGCAAAAGATGCGGAGATTGGAGGTCAAAATTGAAATGGATTTTTTATAATGAGGTACTGCGCTGTGGACTGGTATCAAATAGTTCAGGATAGCTTATAATAGCGGATTCTTTTTAATATGATAGTGAATCCTCAGGTGCCATACAGAGTGAGGGGTTTGTTAAACAGCTAAGCGACTATTATGTTCTTAAGGACAAATATTTTTTTACTTATTCTTCTTCCTCTTTCTTTTCTCCTCCTTCTGCTTCTCCAGGCTTCTATGAGTTTCATCTTCTGCATTGTTTGCCATGCTCGTTCTTCATGCATCTTTTTCGCATATTCAAGCCAATCTTGTCTGTCTTCTTACTCTTTCGTTCACTGAGGACACTCCTGTTCCTTTCCTTATATTTTTGTTCCTAATTTTAGACGAATTAAATTCGCTTAGTGGGGGGTGGAGTCCAGCTGGGTCCACTCGGCACGGCGGCCACTGCTTGGCCTCTTGTACCTGCCCCAGGTGATTATAATGATGGAGAATTTGGTGGAATGAAGATTGGCGGGGGAAACCGAAGTACTCGGAGAAAACCCGCCCCAGCGCCAATTTGTCCACCACAAATACCACTTGACCAGACCCGAGATCGAACCCGGGCCGTCGCGGTGGAAAGCCAGCGACTAACTGCTTGAGCTATGGCGCGGCCATTTTAGTCGAATCTTCTCCATGGAATTAAATGTTATAAATGAAGAACGTTGGTAATTTAGGCGGATTTATTTCCTTTGAGCCCCTGTTCTGATAACGCGGACGTCTTGAATCAGCTTTGGCCAAGAAGCAGCAGAGCAGCGACACGCGGGTACTGACTGTTGGCAAGAAGATGCCAGGGGAAGGCGTATAACTTACTGTGTTCTCACAGAGGCAAGTGGGGGTGGTGGCCATTTATGTCTCTATTCTGACGGACAGTGCCTTTTGTCCGACTCTGTGTCGTTTACTATAGCCCTTCTGCAGTCGGCTGTTNTCCCCCCCCCCGGCACACCGCTGCTGCGGACGATTCAATTATCCAGTTCCATCATCTGTAGTCTGGAACACAAGTTGACGCAGGCGCAGCTGCAGCTTTCATCTCTAGCGCATAAAAACAATTAATGCACTTCCCTGTATTACATTAGGTGTGCATACTGCGATGGTTGCCGGACAGTCCACCAGTTATAATTATTCTTCATTGCGGGGGGACGTGTCCTTTCTTTTCCTCCCCTGTGTTGTAGCGATGTTCAGCTAAAGGCCAACTTACTTTGCGCTGGGGAACAGGGCGTCTGTTGCTGATGATCCCTCCTAACTGGCTAACTCAGTGAAACAGAGTCCTGCTTTAGAAGCTAGTAGTCGCTCAAGCAGTCAAGAAATTCCCTTTTCTTTATGTAACCCAAATGTTCATACTATTTTCATAAGAACACGTTACTGAGCTCCGCGGTAGCGTACTTGGTTGAGGCACTATGCTACAAGACGGAAGGTCGCGGGATCGAATCCCTATGAGGTCATTGGATTTGTTTTTCAATTTACCTAATCCTTCCAGCAGCACTATGGCCCTGGGGTCGGCTCAGCCTCTAACAGAAATGAGTACCAGGAATATTCTTGGAATGTTGTTGGGGATAAAGGGTGGCCGGCGCGTAGGGCTGACAATCTTACTGCCATCTATGAGCCGATTGTCTAGAAAATGTGGGAACCTCAACGTCTCACAACCGTATTGGTCTCCACTCCCTGTTACAGAGATACCTTTACTTTTACTATTTTACCCCTTACTGGCTTCTACTCGAAGTCAGATAAATATAATAAATCCAGTCTACGATACATCTTCACCCTTTATAGCTTCAAGATCCTTTTTAATATTATCATACCGTCTGGTCCCCCGCTTTCCTGTATTTATATGTTCTTTAAGTCTTGAAATTTATAAATTTTATTTCGCATTTGAATTAAGCTTTCGGGTAGGTGTTTCATATGGCTTGAAGTTGGTGATATACACGTTCCAGTGCGTGCTACTAATTAGTTGGGCCGTTTGATTTCTTATTGAACAGCGAATCTAGCTACAGATGCCACTACACACGAGTAGAAAGACTTTCCCTTGTATATTTTAAAAGCACAGATTTTCTAAAGCCATTTCAATTAGAATTTGCATATGTAACATGTGCATGTTATTCACATTTATGTTGTGGTTTGTTTCACTTTTAAAACAATTAATAACACTCTATAAGGATTTATATAAAGGGGACCCAGTACTAGACGGGTTTGGATCAGAATTAAATGCCTTCCAAATCTCTCAGACTAGACCACTTACATTAAATTTAATCGAAATTCTTTACGAGATTTGGGAGGTGAAACACGCTGACCTAAATACGACCTCGATAATGTTTGCCCATTTTATACCACTTATGCAAAGAATGTGGCATCCTCTGTGGGCTAGTGTTCAGAATTCCTGAGTACACATCCAGAGGTCCCGGGTACAATTCCCGGTGCTACCAGATTTTCTGAGAAGTATTGGGTCTGAAACGGGATCCACTCAGCCTCATGAGGATAATTGAGGATATACTTGAATGGAAATGTAGCGACTCCGCTCTATAAAACCGAAATTAACGGCCGTGGAAAATCAATTGCGCTGACCACGCGACACTCTCTATCCGCAAAAGTTGGCACTAACTTCTCCGATAAGCGGCGGTCGCTGGGTCGGTATAATTCGCTTGCGCACTAAAAGTCACGGAGTTTTTATGCAAAGTATATAGGCTAGAATGAAATATCTGAGAATTATACCGGATGCCAGCCCCACACAGCATGTTACATGCTACATTTCATAACTTAATTGGAATCCCCTCTCTGTATTCTGCAGTTTCTGTCATTCATTGCACCCCCCTTCTGTACGATTTAGTAGTTTCCGGATCATAGAGGCAGTCATCTTTACTTGTCAGTACGCGAAGAATATTTGCTCACCTATTTCGATGTAACAACTGAGTTAATTCTCGTACAACACATGTATCCTGTACAGACAGGATGTGTATACACACAGACTATGAAATTCTCTGACAGCGCGACAAGTTCTGGCCATGATACATGGATTAAATCAGTGTAATTTACGCAGCCATGTATGTCATCTTCCAGTATCGTTGGAAAATGTCACAATCTAATGGAGGTTCTTAGTCAGATGTCAATTTATGGGATTTTCTGAATTGATATTCTGTTCGGAATTATGAAATGATCTCTTAATAATTGACAGGCGTCGTTATGAATGGAGGTCATTACGGGGAATACGAGATGATGTTTGATTGGACATTGTAGTGGCATCACCTCACTCTGGATATATGGAACTGTATGACTGAGCGGCTGATTGCGATACCGTGTTACACCTGCAACCGCTGAAGTCCAAATTCATTTGAATAGCACAACAGAGTGCATGAAAGCTGTGATTGCTTTAAAATGACAAGTGTAATTCAATTTCTGAAAATGAACTGCTTCATTGCCATTATAAAATCGTTTATTATTATTATTATTATTATTATTATTATTATTATTGTTACTGTTATGAGTTTCAGTTGTTAATGTTGTCTGTAGGGACGTTGACATATATGTAACCCAGACTGTTTACCTTATTCATATTTTATAATTTGTACTTTACAGTTATTATTGAAATATTAATTGTCCTCTGGATCAGTGTATATATATATATATATAGGTTTATCCCATATATAATATATATCTTCTTGCTGCATTATGGCTGGGGGGACTCCAATGAAATTAGGCTTATGAGATCACCTTGCTGCCTGTGTTTTCTGTGTGTGTGTGTGTGTGTGTGTGTGTGTGCGCGCGTGCGTGCGTGTGTGTGTGTGTGTGGCGTATTCCATGTATCAAATTTTGAATGCATAAACAAATCTTTATGAAAATTGGTATGTATATCATGGCACCTGAGCCCATCTCAACGTCTCGGTATACACGTATACCTTCCCCACAGCAACAAAGAAATTTTGGAGGCTTCGTTTTCAATGCGTTCCCTGTTATATCAAAGGAAAGTAGGCGATTAGTTCTTCCCAGAACTTATTATTATCTGAAGTATAATTCTTTCGCTCGTGCTTACTTAATAACTGTAATTTAGGCAGTTTAATAAGCGTTTGAACAAAAAGCTAACTGAAATTAATTTTAATCATAATAACAATTATAGAATATTGTTAAATATGGGAGCCGGGATAGCGTAGTTGGTATAGCGACTGGCTACGGGTTGCACGACGGAGGGGTTGGAGTTCGAGTCCCGGTAGGATCAAGAGTTTTCTCTTCTTCAAATCTGCTCTGGGGTCCACCCAACCTCCTATCCAATGGGTACCGGGTGCTCTTTCCCCGGGGGTAAAGCGGCAGGTGCATGAAACTGACCACTCACCTCCAACTAGTGTCGAGGTCAAGAAAGTCTGGATCTTTACACCCACTCCCCCATAGCCTTCATGGCGTATTGCTTTACCTTACAGGAACTCGAGTACGAAGTATCACATGATGTAGGTGTGCACTAAGGTCTAGGGAGGGGATCCAGATATTGAACATTTCTACTTGAAACACTTTGCAAGGGATGTTCTACGATACCGTCAGTATGCTCCCTATCGACGAACTGGAAAGCATTTGAAAGGAAGCGGTCATTGCCTAATCAAGTCACTTTCCCGTCATTTGCCTGAAGGGCCTGAGAAAATTCGCGGAACATCTGAGTCAGTACATCCAGTGCCTCCACCATAACTGGAACCGGACACATGTAGAACAGAGCGTTGCTGCTAGATCCATCTGTACTGTGCCCTGAGATGTGTGTAGATGACTGATATATCCACAGCTGGTATCTGTTGCAGAACAGACTTGTTCCCTTTGAAAGATATTCAACAGTTTAAATGCTGAATTTCGTTGGCAAAGCCAGCGCCACAAATATTGTACTCTGTAGATATGTGTCTTTATTGTGTGAAGTATCGTTTAGTTTTCATCGCATCAAAAAATATTTCTTACAAACGTTACAGACTTGAAGTGAGACTTACGTTGCATTCTGAGCCGTGTCTCTGTCCTTCCACGACAGAGTGAGCTGAAGGCTGGTCCCACTTCGTTCCAAACGTTTGAACTGACGGGCTCAGTATTCAGCTGGTTCTGGGATCCCGTCTTTTCTCTGCATCTGTTCATTCTTGTTTTTAAAATACATATTCAGTTTTTCTATATATAGGTTTACACACACACACATATCTATATATATAATGTAAAGTTGTCCCTGTGCTTAACTAATTAAGCATTACACCATGAAGGCGTATGGGAGTGGATGTATAGATCCACATTTTCTGGAACTCGGCACTAACTGGAGGTGAATGGTCAGTTTCACGCGCCGGCCGAATTACCCCCTGGGAAAACGCCCACGGTACCCATTGGATAGGAGGCTGGGTGGACCCCAGAACCGGTCTCAACTATTTGGAGAAGAGAAAATTCTTGACCCTATCCGGACTCGAACTCCGACCCCTCAGTCGTTCAGCCCGTAGCCAGTCGCTATACCGACTGCGCTATCCCGGTTCCTTGTTATTACCCTAAGCCAATTACAACACAAATTCTTAGTAATCCATCTATGGTTCTACAGCCCCTTAAAGTTATCCCTTTAACAGGTCTTGAAGGCCCGTAGGGGTGTGAGAGGTCGAGGCTCCCAGATCTTCTAGATAGTCCGCTCATAGATGACGATAAAGTTGTCAGCCTTACGCCCCGGCCGCCCTTCACCCGCCATAAAAATTCCTGGTACTCATTTCTGTTAGAGGCTGAGTCGACACCAGGGCCATAGTGCGGCTGGAAGGATTAGGTAAATTGAAAAAATCCACCTAATCGAGACTCGAACCCGCGACCTTCCGGCTTGTAGCATAGTGCCTCAACCAAGTACGCTACCGCGTGCCCCTCTACAGCCCTTTTCTGGACCTAACTTCTTAGTAATACTCGCACAACAAAACTAGCTCAACGTTATTTTCCATAAATGTAAATAATAAGAGATTGAAAGTTTTTCATAAAAAAAGTCTTACATAATATCATACGTTCCAAACAGCGTATATAAAATTCATATATGCAGTTCAACGAGTCGTGTTTTGAAGCCTTGTAAAGAACTGGCTGCATATACCAGAGGGATGTGCATAAAGACAATGAATTGACTTTAAACTAAAACATGCAAACAATTTGGTAAAACATTAATTTAATTATATAGTGAATTTATTGTAGAGAAATATGTACCATATTATAGCTAATTAATTGGAAGCCTATCCTGTGGGAGTTAATGGGGTAGACATTACCTGGCGTGAAATTTTAATTGCCTGTACTGTAATAATGAGCAACGCTTTGGATTACAACGGTGAAGAACTCGTTACAAAGAAAAAAATATGTTTACATATTATTTATTCTGAGTCGTCCTTTTAACACTTGTTAAAATTCTTATTTCCATGGAAAACTATAGGAAATTCCACACATTTTTAGACTTCAGATTCCTATATTTCCACACTTTTTAAATATCATTTGTCATGCCATACGTTCCTACATTCACATGTATTTGTAAATTTATTAACCGGTTTGTATGCACTTACATATATGTTATGATTGACATATTTGCATATGACATGTAGTGTCTTCTGGGACGTAATGCTATGTAATCTACTAGACGTTTACCGACGTTTCGAAAGAACGAACTGCTTCCATTCGGCTGTCTGCTGGTTGCTTGCTGAGCTTACTCTTCGACTCTGAAAATGGAGGCAGTATGTTCCTTCGAAACATCAGTAAAATTCTACCAGACTATACGACATACACGCCAGAAAATAGCACTCTTCATAGTCACCGCCTTGCTAACCTGAAATCCAACAGGGTTTTCTACATTTGCTGACGAGCACTAATTGAACTTTCGCGTTGTTGCTGTTTCTGGAGAACAGGGCAGCCGTTAAACGGGGTTTAACTCAGATCTTTTAATCTTATACACAGTCGGTAGGACTCACCGGAAGGGGAATCAGCCTGTCGCAAGACCTGCACATACACAGGACAACACAAAAACAGAATAAACACAGACATCCATGCCTTGAAAGGGATTCGAACTCACGATCGCAGCGTTTGAGCGGGCGAAGATATTTTACGCCTTAGACGTCGCGGCCACTATGATCGGCCCAATTGAATCTGGATTTACATAGAGGAGAAAGAATTGCTTTGAAGTGCATGCTAGGTCCACAAATTGTTTCTGTGTTATTAGGGGCTCTATCTAGTTGCGGTACAATTGTCTGATGAGGCTGTTTCTTGTTGCAGGTCGCTGTTGTTTTGTTTCTCCACACGTCACGTCCGTCCACCGTGTATTGGTTCCGTGTGTGACGGCCGCGTGCCCCGGAACTCCATCTGTAAGTTGTCAGCCATTTTGCTTATACATTCCCCTTGCTAATACTCGTATATTCTGAGGTGAACGTCTGGCGTGATAATAACTTCCTTGAATCAGATTCAGAATTTGAGTAAGCACTTTTATTTGCATAAAAACGATTGTTCTATAATAGGAGTTTAAATAGAAGCAACGTTCATTCATGAAAATCGTCTACTTGCATGTCAACGAGTAACAAGTCCTGGAGTTCTCTCTTCTGTTAACCGTCATGCCCTTTCTAGATGCAATTTCCGACAATGAAACAAAAATCCCCGGTAACCGTGCAGGTATTCACGCGGTAAGAAAGTGACATCATCATCCTGCCCTTCTTCAGAGGCTTCAGTCACTCTTTTCATTTCATATAGAATTTTGCCATCTCGTTGTCAGATAGACCTACCTGCTGTTGCTTCCTGTGTTTTCGTGACATTTTTGCCTCATGATTGAGTTGGGAGCCCCCCCCCCCGCAATCCTGGCGTTCCAGTGTTTTCTGTCAATGTTGTTTCCAGGAGCTTGTTGGCCCCAATTTGGAATCGTCAGCAAGTCCCTTTCGCCCTTGCATGACTTACCCGTAAAAGAAGTTTCCCAGGGCTCACGACTTGGACATTCACTTATCGGACTTGGTAGATTTGATAACACACATACACCAATAAGATATGCACCATTGGGGCCACATACTACCCCTTTGACCCCCGTAGGAAAGTAACACGAATGTTAGTTCTGTTCGTGGGTACAGAAAGGAACGGAGGATTTATTTGTGGACTAATATATTAATACAGTAGAACTTGGTTATAACGTCATCAAAGGGACCTAAAAATAATGTCGTTATAAACGAATGTCGTTGTAACCGAAATGGGCACTTCCACAGTAGCCTTATGTTAGTCACGTAAAAATCTACCAAAAACCGAGTTAAAATGTTGCATTTTTTAGTGAAATACGTAGTTAAGTACAGACTAACGTAACATTAACGTGGAATTGCCCAAATGTGTAATATCAAAGACATATTACAGCGCTTTTCACTGACAATACACACCGCACTAATACTGTATATTAAAGGTAGGCCTACTCACCAAATTACAGTAGATTACATCAATTGTTGTGCCTTACTGTACCTAGATACGAGTACAGTAATCAGTTATCTTCATCTGTTTCCTGTTACTTGCCCAATACACACTTTCTAAATTACGTTCAATGTCCATATCAGAGAAATTCAGGAATGAAAATGACGTTACATACGAGGTTGATGCATTTGTGCATGTCGTACTAAGCAAGGTATAAAAACAGTTGCTTTATGAGGAATTAGTTCGTACCACTGAATATTTGACGCAATAGACAAGGTGTCGCAGAAACCGATGTTGCTATAACCAAGTTTTACTGTAGTTTTCATGGGTGACACGATAGACAAATACGGTCGAAGGCCTTCCGGCCTACAGGCTGGAGTTCGAATCATGGCGGGGTCAAGAATTTTCTCTTCTCCACGTGTTGCAGACCGGCTCTAAGTTCCACCCAACCTCCTATACAATGGGTACTGGGGGCTCTTTCCCTAGGAGTGAAGCGGGCGGGGCGTGAAGCTGACCACTCAAGAGGTCAAGAAAATGTGGATATGTACTTCCACACCCCCACATGCCTTCATGGCGTAGTGGTTAATTGGTTAAGCACAGGGAAATCTTTACCTTTTTTACTTCATGACACTTTCAATTCTATCGCTTCTTGCTCTTTCTTTTAATCAGCATTTTCAAAGGAGGATAACCAGAATCTCGTGCAGAAAGCAAATGTCAAAAACATTTTAGTTCTTACGTATTTATTTCCTAAAATGTGTTCCGTGCTTCGCCGTCGAAGAAAAACCGGATGAAAGTGAACAGTACAATCTCATATAGTTTTAATTCGATAATTCTATACTTCTCTTTGATCCAGTTATTTTATAATATCAGATAATACCAAAGCTTATTATTTTTACTACCTGCACGTATTCTATAATTAAAGCCAGGCCGCTCTTTGCAATTTTATTTTAAGTGCCAATTACTGTATTGATGACCCACTCATGCTTGTTATTTGTTTGTACTGAGGTTTTTTCTCTCCAGTCGTTATGAGCATAGTGACATAAAAAGGTACACAGAACACTGCAGGCTTTGTTTCTTGCTGAACACAGGCAGACGTCGGTTATATTGTCTGCTAATTGGATCAGCATTGCTCCCGTGTTTCATTTATTTAATCATTTGGATAAATGCCCTTTTCAACTCTACTACATTATAAACTGATGATGACCTGAAATTTTCCTTTGTTTGTCACTCTGGAAGGAAAGTCACAATGGAGAATGTGTATTATCCCAAACTTAAGTAAACTTAGACTATAAAGCTTCACATCACATGAATCACTACCCTTCCTGTATGAATTGTAAGAAATACGTCGTATTTTCAGGAAAATGTGCGGTGCTAAGAAAAGTGTGCTAAATATTTACCGGCTTTCATACTGAGAGTGGGCACAAGGTAGCGTAGTTGGTTGAGGCACTGTGCTACAAGCCGGAAAGTCGCGGGATCGAATCCCGATGAGATCACTGGAATTTTTTAAATTGACTTGATCATTCTAGTGATACCTGGGGAAGAGTACAAGTTATGAACTCGTCATTATGCAGTTTTCTCCAACCTGCTGTCAGTTCATCTCTGTTCGGTCCAAATATTCTCAACACCCTGTTCTCAAACACCCTCAGTCTTGGTTCCTCCCTCATCGGGACTTGAACCCGCGACTTTCCGGCTTGTAGCATAGTGCCTCAACCAACTACGCTACCGCGTACCCTGCATATATACATATAACATAAAAATATTAATCGTAACATTGTCAGTAGTAGCTTTAAAATACAGCTACAATTATAAATCATCTCTGTTATTTATTTGGTATTCATGCAGTCGGAAGAGGCGTTCCGTTATTGGTGTATTTCACGAGCGTTGTGGTTAGTCTATTATTGATTGTCTAGCGCCTGGTGACTGCATGAGCCATCGCGTATCAGGGAACTCCCTTACTATTGCTATCTAATTATAGATATGTCGTCCTGCGTATCATGAGCTATGAGCCTCCCCCCCCTCACCACCGGTATATATTAACTGGCTGTTCATATCTATAGAGAGAACTTACTGTATCACATACCTCCCGAACTCTAATTTCATAAAAAGCAACTAAAAATGGCTGTAATTTAAATCCTTTTGTGAAATACAAAGCTACAAACACACGGTTGTTACTTTTAGGGCGTCTCATAACAATGGCAATAGCCAACATCGGTTGTCAGAGGTTTGCAGAGCTAACATTTCTGTTCAGACTGTAATTATGATAATTTCAGGGGAGGTTCGGATATATGGAATGGAAACAGATGATATATTTACTAAGTTTTATATTATCGATGTTTGATTTTGTTCGCTCGAATAACTGATTCGATTTTCTCCTCATTTCACTATATATATACTCAGTATAATATCGGTGTGAACTCCATTTATTTAAATGTATTTGTATTCCAGTTGAACGGGCAGTAACATTTAATAATATATTTTATACATCCCCCGGATTTGAATCGGGATAGCTCAGTCGGTACAGTGACGTTCTACCGGCTCGACGGCTCGGGTTCGATTCCCTTCATGGCGCGATTTTTCTCTTCTCCACAGCGTCAAGGGCCGACACAGCCTCCTGTCTGATGGGTACCTGGGGTGCTTTCCCAAGGAATACAGCTGTGCTGACGTTAAGCTAACCACTCACCTTCCGTCTAGTGCCGAGGTCGACAATGGTGGAGTTGTACCTACACTCTTAGATATGTCTTCGTTACATAGTTCGTAATTAATTAAGCACAGTAACAATTTTAACTTTATATCCCCGAATTATAGTTCAGTGCCGAATTTAGCTGCAGTTCATTCTGTATAACTATAACAGAACTCATTACCGACACCTGACCCGACCGTATGGGTAGCTTCCCGGCTTCTTATTCTAAGCCCTGACCAGAGATGGGTTATCCTGAGTTGTTCGTGATTTTACCCAGTTCTTCTAGACCACATCCAGGATATCTATCTATGGCCGCTTTTTCAGTTTCTTAATCCTATACATATTTGGTAGGACTCAAAGGACGGGGGATCAGCCCGTCGCAAGGCCGCTGCCAACACACTGAACAACATAAAGAGATAAACGCACAGAGACTCCATGCCTTGATTGGGATTCGAACCCAAGATTCCAGTGTTCGAGTGGGCGAAGACAGTTCATGCCTTAGACCGTACGGCCGCTGGGATCAGGTACTGCCAGGATATACTTCGAATTATTGTATGACCGTTTTCTTCCGCTTATGTTCCCGTTCTTTATCAACTAAATATCCCGCCATTCGACGCTGCATATTCTGAGCTACAGACAGTGTTGCCACACTAACCATATAATTTTTTTTATTTCGTTTAGTGGGGGGTGGAGTCCAACTGGATCCAGTCGGCATGGCGGCCACTGATTGGCCTGTTGTACCTGCCCAGGGTGATTATGATGATGGAGAATTTGGTAGAATGAAGATTGGGAGGGGAAACCGAAGTACTCGGAGAAAACCCGCCCCAGCGCCACTTTGTCCACCACAAATCCCACTTGACCATACCTGGGATCGAACCCGGACCGACACTAACCACATATAAACAGAATCTGTATGGAACCCTGCTAAATCCAATCTCAAACTTGTGATTGTTGTCCTGCTAAATCAGCTGCTCTGTGTGTTTGAATTACTTCAGATGGATGATGCAGTTTTGTTTTCAACTAGACGCACCTCTTCTGCCGTTATGCTCAGCACCTCACTCAACCTCGCATCGAAGTCTGCGCTAAACATAGTCTGAATACGTTGCCGCAACAGTTTCCGCGTTACGCACGAAATATCTCAACTAAGGTTATGAAGCCTCTGAGTTAATCAGCTAATCGTCATTGCTATTTAATTCGCACATCTCAGCATTATCAAATAATTTTCGCCTAATTTTAGGTTTAAAAAAGTTAAACGATTGACGCTACAGAACATTACTAGCTTTGGGATTCTTCTGAACTTATAGCTCCAGCAGTAATATTTGATGCCGGAGGCGATTGTCTGGAGTCATGCTCCGGCCGCTTTAACCTGATGCAGTTTTGTAGGAGGACCCAGGACCCAAAGCCCGTCTGGACGTGAATGTAACACCAAATCTCCGATCGTTCAGGCCATAATCTAGTCACTATACTGACTGAGCTACCAACCTTACAGTGTTAGGAGATATGAATTCATTTGATACCATATTTATATTCAGCGAATGGTGGTCCAAAGAGAAGCCAAAATATTTTGAAGAAGCACCTGACTGTTTCAGAGTAAAATTTTTATTGAGAGGAAAAATAAAAAAAACTATCTTCATGGAGACGAGTCCTTCTTGAGAAATCAACATTTGATCAGCCACACATGAAGTTCCCAACATTTTACTGAACCAGAAAGTTCATTACCGTGTTCACAAGAGCCCTTCACTGGTCTTAATCCTGAGCTAGATGAATCCAGTCTACATCAGCACATCCTAGTTCTGTAAAATCCATTTTAACATTATCCTCCCATCTACGTTTAGGTCTTTACCTGGGTATGAGCTTCCTGCAGACATTCTGCATATATTCCTTGTCTATCCCATGCGGGCCCCGTGTCCTGCAGAAGGGAAAATGTAGTTTTAATAAAACCAATACGGTTTAACATGAGATGAATCCCATTACAGTGTGTTTGTCCGCTCTTGTGGATTACGGGGACCATCATGGTCTGACAGAAATTTTTGAGTACCGAGGAGTTCTAGAATTATTAACCTGTAGATTATATGGGGCGTGGAGTTTATTTGAACACTCTCTGCAGGCCAATGTATGAACAAAATGCCCCCATATGCACGTGATGCTTCAAAAAGACACTCCAACAGCACCATCATTTTGAAAACCCTTCTCTTTATCCCTCAGTGAACAAAACAAAACATAGAGGAAAGGTGACGTAGTCACTGGGAATGCTTTGTCGGCATGCATGGTAGGGCCAAAGTATTGTGTTGGAATATTCAGTTATGTTTCAACGCCCGCCATGGTGCCTAGTCGTTCTTTACAAAACAAGAACAGTACTTCATGTGGAGGCCATGTCTGTCCGTCTGTGTTCGTGACGCAATATCAGCACCCGAATCGTTGGATATATTCATTCAAAAATTCGATGTGGGAGAGACTCGCTAAAATTAGTAATTTGAGCATGTTCGATTTTCGGACATTTTTCCATGAGGAAGGTCACTTTATTTCAGACCGCAAGTTGGCAAGCAAGCTCTAATATTTCCTTATTTTTAAATTAGATTTAGAAATAGCTGAGGCGCGCGGTAGCATAGTTGGTTGAGGCAATCCGCGAGCGAAGAACCAGCATGAGCAAGTACTCCCTCGCGGATTTTATTTTTTCTACTACCCTGAAGATGGAGGCGATACATTCCTCCGAAACGTCGGTTAACACAATATCTACACTGAGCCATATCCCAGAAGATGGCTTTCTTCAAAGATATATACAGTTGTAAGAGTTGAGGCTCTCAGAGCGATGACTGTGAAGAGCGCTACTTTCTGCCATATAACTCAATTTAGGCCGGTAGAAGTCCACCAACGTTTCAGAGGAATATACGACCTCCTCCTTCAGGGTCAATGAGTAATCCAAGAAAAGCGCCAGCAACTCCACGTTTCCACGTTTTTGCTATTTCCCTGAACATTTCATTCTTAAACCCTGAAGACATAGGCAGGATGTCCGTACGATATTTCAGTGAACTTCTACCAGACTTCACGGCGTTGCATACCATGGTAATAAAAGAGGGCGATCTGAAGGGAACTTCATGAGATTTGAAGTTCTCATTGAAATGACTATGGAGATTGTTATTTGTGATTGACTGTTTTCTGAGATGTGACGCCGTATATTCTGGTAGATGCTTACTAATTTTTCGGAGGAGCGTCCTGTTTCCGTCTTCTTACTCTTCTCACATTATCATGAAGGCACAGGTTCTTCCGAAACGTTTATGAACATATGGCAGAGTACACGAAATCACTTCACAGAAGACAATAGTCTTCAGGGTAGAGTTCGGTAGACTGAATCACAAGGGAAGCTCCAAAACTCCATCATCACTTCCTGTACCTCAGCGCCGTAAGAAACCCCTGAACCCTTCTGTGACGCTTCGCGAGCTTCATTTGCCTTATTAAAACTTGATGCTAGACTCAGAGAAGAGCTGTGTCTAGTTTTCTTTAAGAAAAAAATAATGAGCTCCTGGTAAAACTTGCGGCTCCTTGTCAACTTTAATCAGCCTGCAGGATATCCCCTAAGTGTACATGCATAGGTAACACTCGTGTCATCTTCACCGGCGATTTGTCACTTCACGGCAATGAGATCACATCACGGATAGATAATTCATACCCTTCTCTTAGACTGACAAAACGTTAATGGTCGACATATTGAATATTTTATATAGCAGCTGTGTCTGGTCTTACGGGACAGACTGTATATAATGAGGCTGGAAGGGTCTATAAATAAGGAATTATATAATTTAGTGGCATATGCCTGTGTGCCATATCTATCAATGCTGTTTCCACCTATGTTAAATTTTGTAGATATCACGTAAAGTTTCGCACTGCGGCCGTGATCGTAATTGTTCATTCATTCATCAGTAATCTGTCAGACGACAGGTCCACAGTCTCTTCCAAAACATTTCCTCCACTTGATGCTATCTAGAGCTTTCTACTTCAAATGAGAATATCCTCTTCTGTCCCCAAGGTCATCCAGCATCTTCTTACGTCTTCTTCCTCGTCTTCTGGTCACTTATATCCCCCCCTTTTATCTTTCCTTCAATAACTTCTTTTAGAAGGCAGTTACTGCGTAATATATATAATTGTTGCGTATATAATTTTCCCATATTTTCGTATGTAACAAATACTTTACTCTGATTTTGTAGCCACATTCATTTTCTATTTCTTGGCGAAATTTCACTGTCTTTAGTGATTCATTAGTTATCGTCATCAGCAGCCACCTATGGAGCATGTGGCTGTTTGTTTCCTAGTCGTAGAATGAGGGCAGAGTGGTACTTAAATATGTGCAGAAGTCTCATTTGCTGCTGCTACAGCTGAAAAGATTTGCTGAAGAATGCGAAACATGAGTGTACTATCCCCTGGGATATACCGCCGTGTAGTCCGTTGAAGGCCTCACCCTGAAGTCCTGTTCGTGTCTCCTCGGTGTCGCTCGGTGGTTGTTGTATGAGAGTCAGTGGGTGCCGGTGGTTTCTTTCTGTCCTACCGGCGAGCCAATGGGAACTGAGTTCCGCTCCTCATTTCCGTACTATTTCCTGTATAATTCGAAATTCCACCTAGCCGATCCCTCTGCTCGCCACTTGTTTTTACACTGGTTTCCTTCTCAGCTTATTCTTCGACCCTGAAAATGGAGGCGATATATTTCTCCGAAACAGACTACACGGCGTTATATCCTAGAAGATAGTAACTCTTCATAACCACCGGTGTGAGAACCATAAAACTTACTCACTCACTCATGGAGCTGAGCCCTTCTTGAGAAGCTGCCAGTTGTGCAGCTACTCAAGAACTTCCCAGCATTATTTGGCATCCGAAGGTTCATTACCGTGTTCACAAGAGCCCTTCGACTGTCCCTATCCTGAGCCAGATAAATCCAATCCATACCATCTCATCCTATCTCTGTGAGAACCTTAAAACCTACACAGTGTAAAATAGACTGCTGAATTAAATTAATCAATTAATGCCTTATGGTTACTAAATGTACCATCTGCTTTAACATGAAATGAATTCTGCCCATAAAGTGTATTTGTATGTTTCATATGGAGGTTAAAATAAATAGCTGTTTTCCCCTAAACAGCATAACGAATTGATATGTTATGCAACGGAGACGTAATGTGTTTCCTGTGAGGTACGAGCTGAATTTTTATATGTTATTTAGAAGAAATTCAGTCTTTAAGGGGTTGTTGCTGTCCGTAATTACCAATGTTGACTTATAATCTCCTAGTCAACGGCCTGATAAACACTCTTATAGTACATACAATCACATTTGAGACTTATGAATCATGTTTTCACAAATGTTTTAAATAAAAGTTCTCGAATTTTTCGCATATTCTTTAGTCCTATTATTTGTAAACTTCAACTTAAGTAACTCATTACCAAAATATGCTTAGTCGTTAATATAAATTCTACTCTATAAGTTAGTTTCATCATATTTTAATATTATATATACTGGATCTTCCGTATAACCAAAAGTTTAGTTCAGTTTTTCTGAACTAAACCAAACTAAACCAAACTAAACCAAACCAAACCAAACAAAACCAAACAAAACCTAAACCAAACCTAAACCAAACCAAACTAAGCTAAACCAAACTAAACCAAACTAAACTAAACTAAACTAAACTAAACTAAACTAAATAGAACCAAAAGAAGCCAATTATAACATTTCCTGATGAAATAGCCTTTCAAGAGTTGAGATGTTATAAAGTTTTTTTTTTTACAAATAATAATTTTCTGGACGTTAACAATGGTCCTGTTTTTTTTTTCCGAAAACACCGTCCTCTTTATATTTCAAAACGCAACGTTTCGGAAATTGCATTTTATCTCCGTCTTCGGGTAAAACCTACTCATTGGGCCCAATCGACAGAACCCAGTCTCCGAAACGTTGTGTTTTAAAATATAAACAGGGAGGTTTTTAGATAAAATCAGGACGATGGATTATGTCCAGAAACGTAATACTTGTACTGATGTACCATCATCACGAACTTTTAGATCTTGCTTTCTTTCTGTTTTATTATCGTCTCCAGTTATTCTTCCTGAGGTCTGCTTTCGTAATGACACATGTCCCATCTTTTATTTCCGATATACTCTGCTGTTTTTCCCTGTTATTATCTTTATGTTTGAGCTTACTCTTTCATCTTCGCTTGCTTAGTCTTTGTTCCATTGTAACACTCAGTCAAGGAGTCACCGAGACCTCTTTATTCGAGCATTCTTGGAAGAGGCCAATGGGAAGAAACGCCCGTTGTATCTTGACACAAGCCGCTCCAACATAAGCCTTACGCACCCTAAGAAACTTACTGGACTGGTATTATGTTTCAAGTACTTCTTCCAACAAGAAGCCACAAAAAACTGCCAGCTTGACTTTTCTTCCTGAAAGCAGTGAGGAAGAAGGATAAAAAAAAGAAACTGATGGAAAGAAGATTTCATATTTGAGACAACTTTCTCTTCTGCTTCTTTCCTTCAATATGTCTGCCTAGAAAGAGAGATGGGCCCGTCCTAGACAGAAATACTGAATGAAAAATCTTAAACACACTTTTGTAAGCGACGCCACAGAGCTTACCGACGCTTTTTTTATAAAGCGAGTTCATGACGCCACCTGTTTCCCATGTGTTAAGGCGGGCATAGGGTGTGCGTATATTTTGAAATTGAAATGAGCGCAGATGTGAGGCGTTTGGGATTCTGAAGGGAAACTACACCAGTACACAGATCAGAGTATAAGTCGGCTTCAACTTCCTTTATTTCGGAACAGGTGGTAACGTTCTGTATTATAATCAGTCTTTTTATCCGGTGCTTTGTTAAATATGATATTAATTCTGTATATTGTGACGCATATGCTCATTGTTAGGCAATGGCTCGGTAAACGTATTCCCGAAAAATAGGACGTACATTACTAGGTAACGGACGAATAAACAGGCATTCTTGACAACAGAAGACAGGGCCGGTACCGAGGAGTTATAAGAGGGCACAGCCAGTCGCAGTTTAAACCGGAACTGAAGGAGTGCAACGGAAATGAGTACAGCTCTAGTGGAGCGCCCCATCGGAAGAAGTTGACGGTGTGTCAGACAGTGATTTCTGAACCGTTATAACAACTTGTATAAAAGTCCAATTAATTCGATCATCACATCCAAATCCCAAACCCTGATGCGTGACAATATGTTATAATCAGCTTATGTTTGTTACTTTGTCTTGATCTAATTCATTACTTCATGTTATTGTTTGCTTTTGGAGTACTGTGATTTTTCTATGTTCTGCTGCGAAACAGTGGGGAGGCGAGGAGAATATTCGGACCGAAGACGGAGAAAGTAAGAGGAGGGTGGGGGAAATTCCCGAATGGGGAGTTTCATAATTTGTACTAAATACTAAACTCCAGCGTCGGCGTAGCTCGGTCGGCATAGCGACGGGCTGGACTGCCAAAGTTAGATTCCCGGTGGGGGCAAGACTTTTACTTCACAGCTTACAGACCGGCTCTGGGGCCCACGCAGCCTTCTACCCAGTTCCGGCGGGGGTTCTTTCTGCGGGGGTAAAGCGGCCAGTCATGAAACTGACCTCTCATCTCCCCTGAAACCGAGATCAAGAATTATGGAGTATACCACCACTCCCTCATATGTCTTCATGGCATTCATGTTTAATTAATTAGGCACAGGGACAGCTTTACTTTCCGTTTTACTATGCCGCGCCATAGCTCAAGCGGTTAGTCCCTGGCTTCCCATCGCGGCGGCCCTGGTTCGATCCCGGGTCTGGTCAAGTGGGATTTGTGGTGGACAAAGTGGCGCTGGGGCAGGTTTTCTCCGAGTACTTCGGTTTCCCCTGCCAATCTTTATTCCACCAACTGCTCCACAATCACCCTCACCTATCATCTGGGCTGGTACAATAGGCCAGAAGTGGCCGCAGTACAAAGAACTTAGTCCCACCCCACTAGCAATAAAAAAAAAACCTTTTACTGAATTCTATTAGAGCGAAGAAGGCATGGAGGTTGAGAAGGACGGGTCATATAGCACACATACGAGAGCTGAGGAATACATTCAGAACTGTAATCATATAACCTGAAGGAAAAAGTTCACTTGGAAGACGAAGGCATAAATGGAAGGCTAGTATTAATATGAATTTATAGAAATAGGAGCCGGTCACGTTAGTCGAGCGATCTAACGCATGTACTCTCTTCGCTCGCTCGGAAAGCCGGGATCGTGGGTTCGAATCCCACACAAGACATGAATGTTTTGTATATGTATGTGTTTATTATATGTTTGTCTTGTCCTTTGTTTAGGTAGAGGCTTTGCAATGAACTGATCACTCGTCCAAGGAGTCCTCCCTTCTGCAAAATGATCTAAACGAAAAATAAACAACCTCGACACCATAAGGTATAAGAAGAACGGATTAAATAAGTAAGAAACAGGAAGTGACGGTTTGGACTGGACTCATGAAGCTTAGGACAGTGACTAATGTAAGGCTCTTATGGTCTAGATAATTAAGCATTAGCTGGCTGATCGACTTTAGCTTCGAAAGGAGAGCCCTGCTTCTATGGAACGAAAAAGCGTGTAAGTGAAATAGTTATTCCGAAAAGGAGTATCCTAGGATTGGAATGAAATTTGATGACACTTCACGTCTGTTTACTTCTGACTGTATTATTAATGAGAATAGCTGGCCTCTGTGAGCATAACTCGGGCCGCTGCTCTCCGCCTCTTTGCCATGGTTTGTCCTCGTTCGAACCAAGGTCAGGTAATTTCGGATTTGCTGTGTACGAAGTTGCTCAGCCCTGCACTCACTAACTCAACTGAACTGAACTTGATCGGGCTAGTCATATAGACTTGGAGTGGACCACATAGAAAACACCGCTTCCAACAGTACTTCTTTTGTTGTGCGCGCTGTCCACTGTCTAGCAGCAGCTATTTTCTCGTTGTTTGTTTCGCGGTCGTTGCCTAGCAACTTGTCTGTATGCCACAATATATATTCAAGGTGAAGATATAATTATGTGGATGTAATATTTCGAGTTTAATGCTGGATTTTGATATGTGGTGCAACGTAGCTAATCTGAACAGTCTAATCGACAGGAATCGATAATAATTCAGATTAATCGTTACATTCCCAAACCTATTATTTGTGGGCATCAAATTCATCGCGACTTAAGGTTGTGAACAAGCAGGAAATTAATATTAATAAATAAAAATCGTTATTGAAGTTACACTGGCAAATATTGTCCTTGTTTTATGAGGATCAACCCTAGCATCCCTCAGAATCCTAGAAGAGCGTACCTTGCTGGTACTGTTATGCGCAGAAAGAAAGCTGATTGGCGAGGCTTCTAGAATACATACAGACAAAGAACCATAATTTAATATGCTTATGTCAAAAAGTTAATATACGAAAAAAACCTTCTTTTCTGTCATGTAATTTGTAAGTAAGTCAAGAAGAATGATATGGCATTGCTGTTGTGAGAGACTTCCCTGGAGGTTGATGAAAGCAGTCTTCTGGGATGTGGCACCATGTAGAGGTTGTGCTAACCGACGTTTCGCAGGAACGTCGGTTAACACAACTTCTACACGGCGCCACATCCCATAAGGCTGCTTTCTTCATAGTCACCGCCGTGAAAACCTCACATCTCTGAAGGTTGCTCCGAAACCTTATGAAGGAAATACAATCTCTTCTGATCGTCTATGACTCCCACTCGTAGTTCGTGTGCTCTTTTATATTCTGGTTCGGACTGTCATCTTGAAAGGAGAGAAAGAACTTGTTCGCATTACATTTTCGCTCTGTATATTCATTTTGTCATGTTATCATTCTATGCCCGCTTTCTCTAACACAATGCAATTTGAAATTTTATAAGAAAACAAACTGTAACTTCCCTTCTTCAACAGCCTTCACGGAATCTTACCGTAAAGAATGAATAGAAATCGTGAAGTTTTTGTTTAGCAATCAGGAGCGCAAGGTATATTTTTCTGTGGTAAAGTAGCAGCACACAATAGTGTCGACAAGCCACATCTTGTGGAACCAATTTCAGACATCCCCCTCCTCCCTCCCGCCGGATGCTGTCTTGCGGCGCTGTGTTCGTATTGTTTCCTGGCCGTCACTCACACTAGGAAGCTGTCTCCAGTGCAGCGTGACTATGGCCAGCCGCATCTTCTTACTAACCTCTCGTCTACAGGAACAGAGTGTGATCTTGTGTCTCTATTACAACTTGCCCTTCCAGCGAGTACAGTTTGGCTCAGTAATAAGTCAACACCAAGTATTTCATTTGCCGATCACAGTGGCCGCAAGGTCTAAGGCAGCGAACTGTCTTCGTACACTCAAACATTAGGATCGTGTGTTCGAATCCCACTCAAGGCATGGATGTATGTGTGCGTTTATTCTGTGTTTGTACTGTTCTATGTGTGGATAGCGACCTTGCGACAGGCTCAACCCCCGTCCAGTGGGTCCTACTGACTGTGTATAAGATATTAAGAAACTGAAAAAGCGGCAAAGGTCCGACATAGGGCTGTAGAGCCATACGTGTAGGTGAGTAGATAGATAGATAGATAGATAGATAGATAGATAGATAGATAGATAGATAGATAGATAGATTGAGAGCTTGAAAGATAGATTAACTGATTGATTGAGAGGTAGATAGATTGATTGATTGAAAGATATATAGATAAATAGATTGATGGATTGATAGATAGATAGAGTGATTGATTGATTGAAAGATATATAGATAAATAGATTGATGGATTGATAGATAGACAGATAGATAAATTGATAGATAAATTGACAGATAGATGGGTTGATTGATTGATAGATAGATAGATTCATTGATAGATATATAGATTGATAGATAGATTCATTGATTGATTGATTGATAGATAGATAGATAGATAGATGTAGTTTTATATTCATAAATCCTACTAGGCTCTTTCAAAACACTGCGCAGTATGTATTAAAATATCTCAGTCCATCCACGGGTCTGTCCTTCAGTTGGCTCGTCTGACTGTCTGTCTGTATACGTGAGCTGCTGTTATGATTTTATGAACATTTATATTGCACAGTTACACAAGTAACGTTTCACTATTGGTAAAAGTCGGACAGAAATAAGACCACATGACGTGAAGAACTGCTAGCTATTATGCTTATATGTCGGGAGTAACTCGTTAAGTATTTGTCTGGACGAAAAGTATTTTCTAAAAAGGATATGTAAAGAAAGATGAATATTACATTTATGGCTACTGCACGTCTCCCTCGGCCATGCGGTTTTCCAGATAAACAAGAATTATTTTGTTACATATGTATATATGCATCTATGGACTTCCGAACACAGATGAAGTTTACCGAAGTCTCATATACTCAATAATACGTAATTTAACCACGCTTCCTCAGTCGGTATAGCGACCGGCTACGGGCTCGACGGCCAGGGTTGGAATCCCGACAGAGGGCAAGACTTTCTCTTTCCCATAACTTCCACACTGGCTCTGGGGCCCACACAACCTACTGTCCAGTTGTTCCAAGGTAAAGATGCCTGAGAGTAAGGCTGACCACTCACCTCCATCCAGTGCCGAGGTCAAGAATTGTTATATCGTACATCCACTCCCCCATATGTCTTCATGTAGTAGTGCTTAATTAATTAAATCTAAGGAGAGCTTAACTTTTTTACGCTTCCTCATATCTGAATTTATGGGTCTACATGTACATAAATATATATTTTATTTAGTGAATTGCGTATTTACAATCTACTCTTGATAATATGGAGTAATAAGTAAAATATATATATATATAATCATACACGAGAGCATAAGTACTATTTTGAACTTAAAATATTTCATCTTATATATCTATCTTGTACATATCTTTATCTATATGTCTATATATTTTCTTCTTCTTCTACCTTGACGAATTACGACCTCTGGTCTGTCCCCACTCCGAATTAATTATGAAATTCTGAATCTTATACACAGTCAGTCCTATGACGGGGAATTAGTCCGACGCAGGGCCGCTACCTAAACAGGGCAGCACAAACACAGAACAGACGAAAACAGACATCCATGCCTCGAGGGGGATTCTAAACCACGATCCTAGTACTTTTATGGGCGAAGACATTTCATAGCTTAGACCGCGCGGCCACTGCGATCGGCCCATATATATATATAATCCACAACTAACTAAACAGCTCGGGATTTGCCTGAATAGGCTGAGGAAAACCACACAGAAGCCCAGCCAGCTTATAGTGGATGCCTCGACCGAAATTCCGACTGGGGAATCCCCGAATGCGAGGCAATGGCGAGTGCGCCTGCGCTGACTTCCCTGTAAGCCTAAGTAAGAGAGAGAGAGAGAGAGCTCTTGTGCGTAACAAAGGCTCATGATGGCTGTCTTGTATTCACAGCGTGCGGTGAAAGGGAGTCCTGTTAACATCCGATGCTGTTGGGAACATCTCAATAGCAGAGTGATAAACGAACTTCCGAATTACATAATCCCATCTAAAGACATCTTAGACTGCACGCGCAAAATTGCTTCCTCGCCCTAGAGCACTTGGCGTTTTACCTTGAAAATCATGCTTTATGTCAAACGGGAGTACACATTACATTCATCCAACCAAATCCTACGAACGGTGGTTCCTTTCAAAGCTCCAACATGGGAGCTCAGGTCCCTAATTGAGATCAACAATACTGTGACATACAGGGCTCGGTAGCTCAGTCGGCAAAACGTAACCACTTTATGCTTCATTTCAATGTAAATGTTATAGGCTTTGGGGTTCTCACAGCGGTAGTTCTGAAAATTGACATCTTCTGGGATATAGCGCCGTGTAGTCCGTATATGAACCGATGTTTCGGAGGAAGTATCACCTCCATCTTCAGGGTCGAAAGTCAGCCGAGCAAGAAGCCGGCGAGGGCAGGTAACTACGCAGAATTTAAAAGTTCCTTGCATGCACGCAATGCGTCTTTTAAATATTAATTGAAAAGTTTCTGTATATTGCACTACATGTTTCGACCGACACTGGTCATCATCAGATATTTAAAAATTGTTTGTGAAAACGGCTGTGCTTCCGTAGTCTAGACACACAACAGGAAGAGGCATCCAGTAATATGGACTACACTAGCGCATACATGGGACTTCACATTGAATATTAGAATCATAAAAGAGAATAACAGCAGTTTCCACCAATTTTTAAACACCTGATGATGACCAGTGTCGGTCGAAACATGTAGTGCAATGTACAGAAACTTTTAAATTAATTTTTATAAGATACATTTTGTGATGTAAGAAACTTTTAAATAAATTTTAGAAGGACGTGTTGAACTTGCGACAGTAAGCCAGTGATATTTGTTGGTGTACATATTTCCAAGATAAGATTATTTACGTGTTTATGTTTCTTATGGCATCAGCGTCCATTAATTGAAGATACATACTTTTTTCTCTTTTGTTCTTCATTTGGTTGGAAATTTTATGGCTGAAATGACCGCTGAAAGCTCATTAGATGTAGAAACTTATTTGTTTGTTGTGTACAAATCTAATTAGGGGTAGATGGTTACATTATATTTCATTAAACATTTCAGATTGAGGTTTTCAGAAGTAATTAAATTTCTGTTGAGCAACAATTTTGAATTCGAAGCGCGGTGGGTTGAACAAGAATACTAAAATAAGCCCAAATTATTTCTCGCCAGCGTCTTCTTATGCTACGTTTTTTTAGCGTACTTTCCTACTTATTTTGAAAAATTAAAAGAGGCTGATGAGATCACCCTGCTGTCTGTGTATCCCTCGCGAACTCCTGAAACCCCCCCTATCGTTGCTAGGTAACGGCTCGGTAAACACGTTCCCTAGGCAACGAATACACTCGGACGCATTGTTTTCTATGGGGTCCGTGTCGTATCAGAGGCAAATAGGGTATTCTTTCGCTTCTTGCTTTTCTACCATTCCTCCGGTGTGGAGACGGGGTCAAATACCTCCACCGTCACCCTGCGAGTCGTAGGAGGCGGCGAAAAGGGAAGTCTCAAATCTGAGACAGTAAAATATGGTAGAGAGTACCAAGGGACTCGGACCCGAGCAAAACCGCGCTGGCAAGGGCTAGCAGCATATACAAAGGACAGACCTGTCCTCTCGTCAGAGAGGGCGCCCCACAGAAATAAGACCGTAACTGTCGAAGAGTAATAAATATCTGGTCATGAGCCTCAGGAGGGTGCTCGATACCAAGACTTACTGACTGACAGGCCGTCAGTCGTTAAGTGACTTTGACTTTGACTTTGACTTTGACTTCTATCATTCGTGATGTTTGCAACCAAGCATGTTCAGACTATACATATTCATTCGATCTCTTCCAATACTCGATTGGTGTGTACTGCAAAATGTCACATTTGTGAACGCCGTGAGTTTGCAATAGTTTAATGAAGGGCGGCTTGAAGCCATCCCGCACAAACGCAACCTGAAGCATCACCCTATCCCTCTTTGCATGAGACCTCCCTCTCCTGTCCGGCGAAGTAGGTTCTAGCCCCGACGCAGTGCATGAGGTTCTCAAGCCCATCCACCCTCACCGCGATAAAGGAGCCAAGGGCTATATTGTTGCTGGAAGTATATATCTGCTACTGAGAGGAGCTTAGTTTCTCAACAGTATTTGGTCAAGTACGCCGCCATATCGAGTACTCTCCGTCTGTATCTATGCCTCTACAGTTCTTTCGTTGGACCTTGACCTCATTTTTAGTTTCGTAATCGTACACACAGTCGGTAGGACTCCTTGGACGGGGGATCAGCCCTTCGCAAGGCCGTTACCTACACACAGAACAAACACACACAAACATCCGTGTCTTGAATGGGATTCGATTCCAAGATCCCAGCGTTCGAGTGAGCGAAGAAGGTTCATGCCTTAGACCGCGCGGCCACCGTGACCGGTATCCTTCTATATACGGTATATGAAACAAGTAACGCTACGGTGACATGCAAGTTTTGGAATCACGTAATTTCGTGTCACCATAGCAACAAAATATCGAATGTTAACAGGTTCCATGAACCTGAGTTATATAGAATGTCACGAGTGAGCGATCAGTCTTTCGTTCCTGTGTATCATATCCTATTTTGTGAGTATTGCCGATGTTCTGATGTGGACGTGTGAAGTGTAGTGTAGTCCTTGCACTCGTCTCCAAATATAATTAGAATGATCGAGTCGAGGTGGATGGTGTCGGCAGGGCATTTAGCACGCTTGAGGAGGATAGGAATACATGTAGGGTCTTGATGGGGAAGTCAGAAGGAAAGAGACCACCGCGAAGACAAAAACGTAGATTCCGGAACTTACGCCTATGTATGAATCCATGTATATTAGAGATACAGGATGAGGTGGTATGCACTGGATTGATCTAGCTCAGGATAGGGGCAAGTGGGGGCTTCTGTGAATATGGTAATGAACCCTCGGTTTTCATAAAATGTTGGGGAATTCTCTACTAGCTACACGATTGGCGGATTCTCAAGGAGGATTAATGGATTTAGTATAATTGTACTATTTAAGGAAGGCGGTTTCCGATTGACTCTTTATTAATATTATTCGTGGAAAATCCGCCTCTGTGGTCTAGTGGTCACCTTTCCTGGCTACAGATCCAGAGGTCCGGGTTCGATTCCCGGCGCTACCAGATTTTTTCTGAGAAGTAGTGGGTCTGGAACGGAGTCCACTCAGCCTCGTGATGATAATTGAGGAGCTATTTGAATGAAATAGCAGCTCCGGTCTAGAAAACTGAGATTAACGGCCGTGGGGATTCGTTGCGCTGACCACGCGACATCCTCTATCCGCAAAAGTTGGCACTAAACTTCGCCGACAAGCGGCGGTCGCTCAGTCGGTATAGTTCGCGTGCAGACTAAAATCACGGAGTTTGTTTTGTATTCGTGGAAGAAGACACCACCCTCCAGCCTTGATGTCTCATTTGATAACATAGAGGTCCGGAAGGAGTATGGGAGAAAGCGGACGATGGCAGTAGTTCGAAAGCTCCTGTAACGAATGGCGGGATTTCCCGTTGAATTCTCAACGGGTGTTACCCTGGCTGTAAATAAAAGTTCTCCAGCTTTCACAGATTCGGACGTTTTCAGTTCAGAACCAACTTAGAAACAGTGAATATGTTCACACATTTGGTAAATTTATCCCTCTACCGGCCTGTACAGTCACAAGAGAACATAGCCACAGAAAGAAAGCTGATTTCCATGCTTCCCCTGAGTGTGATTCGAACAGACGATTCCAGTGTTACACCCCTCTAGCACGCACCTGCTTTGAATTCTGTAATGTAGCAGTAAGTTCTGGGAAGAACTAATCTCCTACTTTCATTTGATACGAAACGACCTGGTATAAAACGAAAAATTTGTGAAGGGGCAGACACACAGACAGCAAGGCGATCTCGTAAGTCCCCTATCATAACATAAGCATATCGTAAATAAATTGAACGAAAAAGCGTGGCTGTGGTTATCTAGCTGGTTTAAATACTGAATACGCGTCACGTTTTCCCGCTTGCATTCCTATTGGTCTACAGTTACTAGGCATCCTGCAACTACAAGGACCTTTATAAGAGTAATCTTCGTGGATTTCATTTGACTTGGTTCACCCTGGTTCGTCACACTAGTAACAGTGTAAAGTTTATTAATGCCATCCAGTGTGATTTATAAATGTGGTGTTTTTTTTTTTAATTTTCATCCTTTACATGTTTCGGGCGGAGCGAACATCTTCGCTCGGACCGAAAGGTGTAAAGAATGAAAGATTAAAATACACAACATTTGTCAATCACACTGGACGGCGTTAATGATCTTTTATAATTGTGGATTTCAGCCTGTTGTGTGCATTGGAATGTATGAATATGACCGTCCACACAACAATAAATGAAAGAGATATTTTTCTAAGGAATGTGTATAGGATATTGGTGGGAAATCCAGAAGGAAAGAGACCGCTGGGAAGACCAAGGCGTAGGTGGGTGGACAATATTGAAATGAATCTTAGAGAGATAGGATGGGATGATATGGATTGGATTAATCTGGTTCGGGATAGAGACCAGTGGAGGGGTCTTGTGAACACGGTAATTACCGTCGTGTTCCATAAAATGCTGGGAAATTCTTGAGTAGCTGCAGATTTGGCTTCTCCTCAAGAAGGGCTCAGCTCCATGAGTAAGTAATTATATATGCATAGATATTTGCTACATGTTTCGACTTATATATAGGTCATCATCAGGCATTCATATATGAACTATACATCAAGTTATGTTATATATTAAAATTCGTTGTCTGAGTATTGTTCAACTGGTGTAAATGTTGCTGACGAATATCTTAATAGAATGATTGCAAATTTTTTATCGCATGTTGAAACCTAATATAAAATGGCTAAGTTCATAATAAATTAAAAAAAATATATATAAAATTTATAAAAATATTAGTCTGACAATTGTATATAATTGTCAATAGTTAAAAGTTAAAAAGTTCAAAGTTCATGACACTTTTCCACAATAGGATGTTTAGAGTATGCAGTGATTTAGGTAAGAGTGTACGTTATATAAAGGGAGAACTTCCTGACGCTAATGCGCAGGACGGAAAGTGAGGAGATGAAACATTTCAGGTTGTTATTATTCGCTGGGAGGGCGAAAGAGACCGGATTTTGCATATGAAAGAAACTTATGTTTTTCATATATTTTCTTCTAACCCTATTCTTTCTCTAATCCTCGCCATCCTTCACTCTTCTTCTCTTCTTATCCTTCTGTTCCCTTTCGTTTTCATTCTTCTTCATCTTTTCTTCTCTCATTTCCGGCGTCATTCTGTTACTCCTCTTCACTCTGGACGGCTTGGACATCGCGAGAAGTGACCCTAGCTCAGCTCTAACAGGGTCTCCCATTTCTGATAGCCGAAAAATTCACTGCTTTCGTATAACCAAACATTGATAACTGTAGTGTTGAGTCCTAAGGCGCGTCCACATTACTCGTGCTCGTGCGTCAGAAGCTTACTGCTGCCGGAAAATCAGGATCTGCAGCTGACGAAGTGGACGCCCAAACTGGTTTTCATACAAAGCCTTTGCATTTCTTCACAACAGATATCAGCTCCAGATCCTGATNGGGAAACAGAAGTACTCGGAGAAAACCTGCCCCAGCGCCACTTTGTCTACCACAAATCCCACTTGACCAGACCCGGGATCGAACCCGGACCATCGCGGTGGGAAGCTAGCGACTAACAGCTTGAGTTATGGCGCGGCTGAGTTCAAGAATAAACCAAGCAAGTCTGAAGATGGAGACGTCACGTTCCACCGAAACGTCGGTTGACTCTCAACTGACTACACGGCATTATATCTCAGAGATAGAACTTGTCGTAAACATAACTGTGAGAAATTTATATCCTATGCTGGCTGACTTGTACATGAAAATCCCCCTATATTCATATTATTTGTATTTTCATTTTTCTAAATTATCCTAACAACCACAGGCTCCATGAAGATCTAGAAATGAACACAGTGCTCAGTGAAATAAAAAGGCGGAATACAAACTACTTAAGGAAATTAGAAAACCGCACTAATGCAGTAGCAGTGAACGTACTAGACAATAGCGAAACTACACATAGACTGAGAAATACGCTGTCCAAATTCTAGCAGACAGACCTGAGTAAAATCCCAATACAAGCATTAAAATGATACCTAAGTGAATAAAAATACGGGTATATGAGTTACACCACTGGACATAACTCATTCACGAGCCAGTACTTATTGAACACATGCATTTATTGCAGTTCTGCGGATTATGTATAATAAATGTGTGAGGAAATATTATTCTATCATTTAAGCTCGTGTCTCTGAAGTGGTCTCACATGCGTGTTGCATGTCCAACCGAAATTATCCTCCTCGATTTAATAACTCAGACAGTGTTATGTCCAGAATACAAATTATGTTGTTACATAACTTTCTGTCCTTGTTTTACTCGTGTTCCCCCTCTCCAGAAACGGCCCATTATACGTGTGTCAGTGTGCAATTGATTCACTTGCACAGTGGATTGTGTAGGTTAATATATTTGCATACAAATGCGAAACAGTTGAGCAGATTACGTTGTGTTCATGTAATATGCCAGGTGTCTCATCCATAATGGCGCCGGTTCACTTTAATGCAGACCCAGTATTTTTATATCTGTTTTAAGCCTATATTCCTCATTAAAAAAAATAGAACAATAGAATAACTGATGGACGTGTGTGTTTGTTTGTCTATCTCCCTACCGTTGATAGGAAATAACTCGGTAAAGACGTTTCCGCGGCAACGAAAAATGTTCGGAGGAATCGTTTTCTGTGCAGTCTATGTCGTATCAAAGGAAACTTGGCGATTGGTTCTTCCCAGAACTGCTTGATTAAAATCAAAACTCCTTGTTCCTATTTTTACAAAATTTATTTTTTGTAATTTTATACATGTCCCGTCATACCGGTTTCATAATGGCTTCGTGTTCAGTATTCATGTTAAATATCTTGACATTTTTACTTCACCCTATGTTCTCCCGTTTCGCGGCATTTTTGTTATTACCTCTGCGGTATTCACAGGAGCACAAAGGAGAAGTGGAGGATGTGGCAGATGTATAGCTTAATGTAAGGAGATCTGAGACTCCCCCAATTATGGCGTGAAACCTTATACTCCCCTAATACAGGACGGATTGTATAAGATGACATGCTCCTTCCCGCTATAGGTACACGCATGCGCAGTTTGAGTAGATCTGTACTTACATAGTGAGCTGAGATGACTCTGAGAAGAGTCAGCCCAAAAGGAAGTTGTGATTATTTTGCGAGAAGTTAAATTCCCACCAGAGGCATCCGAACATGTTCAGCCACAAGGGCTCGCTGATCGAAGTCAAAGCCCGGAAACAAGATAATTCCCCGTGGTTTTAGAACAAAGAGTTTTCTAACTTCCAAGAAGCGAACCTGGGCGTTTGATGTAGGGCCGGCTTTACGGTAGAACCGTCTGACTCTTTTACCTGGTTACGCTCTCCCCACCTTTCAAAATGCACTGTATACATAAAGTCTGCCGATGTTTCATGTTAAATGAAACATTCTTTCATGGCAGAAAGGAGTCGTGACGAAATGGCTCGTCAGATTTTATTACACAGAATTATTACACGAGACATATTGAAACATACACAGGAAATGAAGTGCTTTTAAATTAATGTCAGGCACACGAAATTTTATTAAGGAAATTCTGTTGTATTTTTTTATCTATTTTCTTCATTGTAATGTTCGTGTTCTAAATTAGGCAGAAGTTATTTCTGTAATATTACGTTCATTTCGTTCCAGAAAACACCGTTGAAAGTAAAAGTTCATGTAAAATTAAATTTTTATATCATATTTCTATGCGAGAAATGGGAAATTAAGTATAAGAAGAAGAATAGAAGAATTTCCCAGCATTTCATGGAACCCGAATTTTCTTCGCCGTGTTCACTGGTCCCTATCATGAGCCAAACCAGTCCAATCCATCCCATCTCTTTAAGATCCATTTTAATATTGTTCACCCACCCACGCCTTGGAATTAAGTAGAGGCTTTAGTAATTTTTTCGTTCTTCACCGGCTTTCCACTAACCGGGCTGGTGTTTGGGACCAACCTGGGCAGAGGTTTGCTGGAATAGGTTTTTTCTCGGGGAATCCGTTTTCAGGTAACATTGAGCTATCCAGTGGTTCCGGCATTAAGCATGTAATACATTAAAAATAAAAGGATCACAAATTTAAGAGTATTTTTAAATTCGTTCGCAGAAAGAATTTCAATGCCGCCTACTGGTTTCGCCATGCTCTTCCATCAACAAATAGCGGGACGGCGGTATGACATGCCGTTCCTGTGGCTCTTGAATGCGATCATATTGTCACGTGTAGACGTAACTTGTAACTTATAAGACGGGAAATGGATTGGATAACTTAAGAGTACTCGGGACTAAGGCAATGTAGTGCTATTGCTGATCTATACACTTTAACAGTTCACCGTTACACACGCACTAGGATACTCATGTTCACTAGTCGTATCCAGGCAACGGATTTTTCACAGTCTCACTGTCACTTCAAATGACACATGGAGTCTCCTTTCCGCAGCCTGATTCCTTTCTAGCCATTATCCTGCAACTGCCAATTTCGAAGACCCAGTTCAATTCCTCTGCTCCCGAGCTAATGTCCCGGGAGGCTGGCGTCTCGAAACTCGGCGCTTCCCTTCACTTTATGCTGCTGAACACTTCTTTATAACTACTTTACACGGACCAAGCAGAAAACACATACTTTATTTTTAAGGAGGCATGTTTACTCATCCGTTGCCTATCAGTGGATAGGTTTTGTTGCGCGCATTTGCTTCTGAGAGAATGTGTTTACCAAGTCGTTGCCTAGCAATGGGTATACACGCCACAGTATTATGACTAAGCGTGAAAACCGTCACTTATTTGTTGAGGAATAATAATCCCTGGTTTTATACTGCACGATGTATGTAATGTGATCAGATCAATAGAGGGCTATTGTTTTCCGAAATGATTTGACATGAAGCAAAATCGCAGAGAAAAATATGGAAATCTGTTTACTCGAAATCAAAGCATACATTTCCAAGCTTCTTAATTTTATATGTATCGGGTGTCCGGATGAAAGGTATCCAAAATAAAAAAAAGTATATCTCGGAATCTAATTGACATAAACGTATCCGGTTTATGTCATTGGAAAAAAAGAAAACTCTGAAGGCCTTTTCCCATGCCCAGCTTACGCGCATGCGCCGCCACATTTCTGCCCCCATGTTAGCAATCACCTGGACAGAAAGATGGCTGGGAGATAGATCGGCAGAAGTGGACCAATCGCTTAGCCTCCTAGGTCGCCAGATTTAACCCCAGTGGACTGTTTCTTGTGGGGTTATGTGAAGATCGGGTTAAGATCAACGACCTGCAACCCCTGAAAGCCCGCATAAGGGACACTGTGGCTATGGTAACACCAAACATGCTGGATCGTCTGGATATTTATCGTGCCCCCAGTGGAGCCCACATTTAAATTTATTGAGAAAGTTATATACTCAGAAAAAAACTTTGATAGTTTCACTTTGTAATTGTGTAACCCATAAATGTGTATAATAAAATCTTTCTGAGATATAATTATTTTATTTTGGATACCTTTCATCCGGACACCCTGTATTTGTGCCCGACTTTTGCGTCTCTCTCCAGTTGATCTTTATGAAGTTCACGCTACTGATTTTCTGCATTGACACATATTTATTCCGTCTGGCTTCTGTTATTGACCTGTTTTATGAGTCACGAATCGATTACGCGTGCTGTCAAATTTTAATGATGCAAGAGGAATGGCCAGTGAATCAAGAACCAATTCCTCAGTGCTCATACTAAGTTTCTATATTTAAAAAAAAAATTTTTAGGTTAGGTTGAGACATTGTCAGCGTCTGGACTGCAGAGCGGCGGATTGTAGGATCATTGATGATTGATTGATAGGAAAGGATTGAAGGAAGCGATCCTGGCCTAATCGGAGCCTAATTGACCCCTGGTCTCTGGTTTTCAGTTTCATGAATATGTTACAGGTGGTAGGACTCCTTGGACGAGTGATCAGCCCCTCGCAAGGCCTCTACCTAAACACAGGACAACACAGACACGGAATAAATATGCACATCTTCCGAACATCCATGCCTGATGTGGGATTCGAACCCACAATCCCAGCTTCCAAAGGAGCGAGAACAGTACATACCTCAGACCACTCGTCTACCGTGACCGGCGGTCTCAAGGTATCCGGTATCTTAGCTGAGGTTCTAACATAGCACCACCCAAACTTTTGTTTTAATTATACTATACGAGATAATCAATAGGCGATTGTAGAGCCGAGCGAAACAATTTGAGGGCATTGATTTATTTATTAACGAAATTGCGTTAACTGTAGGCCTGTTGCTGTCTTGTTATTGGGGAGTTGGTAAATAAAAATAACCTTCCCGAAAAGATCGAAATTTTAGCAATGGTATGTGGCTCAAGGATGGGGTAGCGAAGCCTGTATATCTACTGGCTACGGGTTGGACGACTGAGGGGTCGGGGTTCGAGTCCCGATAGGGCCAACAATTTTCTATTCTCCACGTCGCCCAGACCGGCTCTGGGGCCCACCCAATTTCCTATCAAATGAACCCCCGGGTGTAAAGCGGCCGGGACATGAAGTTGATCTCTCACCTCCGGCTAGTGCCGAGGTCAAGAAAATATGGCTCTATACATCCACTCCCCCATACGTCTTCATGGCTTTGTGCTTAATTAGTTAAGTACAAGGACAACTTTACCTTTTTCTGTGGCTCAAGGAAGGTACTTCTTTCCATTACGCACCTGCCTCCAACTTTCTGAACTGATTTCTATTATAACGCTCGTGAACCACGCTGCGAAATTCCAATGCCTTTATGTCGGATAATATTACTAAAATAGTTTAAATATTACTATTATTATGCTGACGTATTCGGAGCCAGGAAATTTCTTTCCAAACGATTTTTAAATATGGCATAATTGTTAGTATTATTATTTGCATGAATATAAACAACAATTAAACTGAATTATTTTTATTATTATTATTATTATCCTCTCTGAATATCTATACTTTTCATTTCTAAAATAAATATTTATACATTTCGTTCCTCAGATCTCAATAACAAATTAGATTTATGTTAATGAAATTATTATTATTATTATTGTTTGTTTACTTGTCTAAATTAATGTCTTTTTCCTCCAGTGCTTGGCTGCAATTTGGCTTTCACTTTATGTTGTGATTGTCCATAATGTAATTACCTGTATTTACAACGTGCTCTGTCTGTAATTGGCCTTGCGGCTGTTGACTTGGCACACAAATAATAAAGAATTAAATTGAATTGAATTATTACGGGAGATACACTTAAATATTTCTGATTACATTATTTATTTTCAGCTCATTACTTTAATTTACGAAAATAAGAAGCAAGTATTCAAACCGAATATATTTTATGTTCTAGTTTGACTTAGCCTCTAATATAAGAGAAGGAGGTATTTGAAACATTTTCATGAAAATGTTTCTTTGGAAGTATTACACAAAAGTAGAATTCTGTCCTTAATTTGAAATGGAACTTGACGTTGGAAAGAATATAATACAGAACGTAAGAAAACAAATGCGGAGATAATGTAATACGAATATATCGTGCTGTTTCCAAGAATTCGAATAAAAACCTTGGAAATTTCAAATGAGTTGCGCGCGCAGTAATAAGCGACGAGTTAATAACGAAACAGGAGCGGAACAAATTACAGACAGTCAGGTGTATGATGTAACTTGTAGACTGAAATAACCTTCCGACGTCAAGTGGCCATGAAAATAAATTTTAAGGAAATTTCCCATTATGCTCTACCATGAAACTTGTAACACTGATTTAAAATGAAACAAGCTTGACAAAATGACTTAGAACAGACTTTAATTAATTGAACGGTTAATTACACGTTTCAGATTCTGAGAAACGCATATGTGCCATGGTAGCACAGAAAACCACCGACCCCCCTTTCTGTACTCTGTTCAGTGAAATATGAAAATTCTCTCAGAGTCACTTATGTTCCTCTGAATTTAATATTACCTGTAGGAAACTGAAGTATTATAAATATTTTTTATTGAATGAATGAGAATGTCTTAGGCGGCGCGATATCTCAAGCGGTTAGTCACTTGCTTCCCACCGCGGCGGCCCGGGTTCGATCCCGGGTCTGGTCAAGTCGGGTTTGTGGTGAACAAATTTGCGCTGGAGCGGGTTTTCTCTGAGTACTTCGGTTTCCCCTGCCAATCTTCATTCCACCAAATTCTCCATCATAATCACCCGGGGCAGGTACAATAGGCCAATCAGTGGCCGCCGTGCTGAGTGGAATCAGCTGGACTCCACCCCCCACTAAGAGATAATGAGAATGTCTTGTGATTCAAAACCTGTTCACTCGCTCGCTACATTGCGCTTAATTGGCTCTCCTTGCCACCTGCTTTCATGCTGGTTTCTTGCTCGGGTTATTCTTCGAACCTGAAGATGGAGGCGATATATTCCTCCGAAACGTCGGCTGAATTTCAACAGACTACACAGGGTTATATTCCAGAACCTAGTACTCTTCAGCTGTTTACTCTCTCATTGAATGATCCACTCAGTCATCTTCTCATGTAAAACAAATTATTCGAAACGAAGTGTGCTTCAAAGGATGTACATGTACGTATAATGGAACAAACTACACAACAAGTCTGAAAAAGGCAAAACAGATCTTACTGTAACAACATTCGTTTGTTATCTGTTGGTAGTAACGCTACTTGTTTGGACCCTTTTCTTGGGCCATCTTCAGGCGTACAAGGCTACTGGTCCTAGTTCTTGAATTACGTCATAGTTGATGTTCCTTTATTTATCTTTCGTAAAATTCACAACGTATGCGTTTTTCTGTGTTTGTGTACAGGTAGAGGCCTTGCGACGAGCTGATCACCCGCCAAAGGAGTCCTACCGAATGTGTAAGATCTAGAAAAACCGAAGTGAACGGAGAAGTTCATGGAGGTAGGCCTAGGCCCACTGGGGCTGTAGTGCCAAGGAAAAAGAAATCCACAACAGGATGCATAATGTAAAGGTTGTACTACAACTCAGTTGAATGAAGAACGCAGAGAAACAGGACTTTTTTTTTATTGCTAGTGGTGTAGGACTAAGTCCCTTGTACTGCGGCCACTTCTGGCCTGTTGTACCAGCCCCAGATGATAGGTGAGGTTGATTGTGGAGCAATTGGTGGAATGAAGATTGGCAGGGGAAACCGAAGTACTCGTAGAAAACCTGCCCCAGCGCCACTTTCTCTGCCACAAATCCCACTTGACCAGACCCGGAATCGAACCCAGGCCGCCGCGGTGGGAAGCCAGCGACTAATCACTTGAACTAGGGCGCGGCCGGAACAAGCTTTACATATGACTCTTATTGTACATTAATCCTATAAATGATAAGAGGAAAACAATACAGAGATGTGGGACAAATACATAATGCTACATGTACAGCCATTGCTAGGCAACGTGTTGGTAAACAAGTTCCCGCAAAGATAGATTCTTGGTAAACAGTCCGTTGATTGGTTACGCAACAATAGAGGAGGCTGTGTTTTCCATGTCCGCGGTTTTGTCACACAGCGCTGGGTGATGGCCACGTGGCGTGTTTCCTGTGATGCGTGTCCGTTCCTTGGCTATATAAATGATAGAATTCGTTCGGATCAGGGACGAGTCACCTCTCGGTAGGAGAATTTCATAGGCGAAGAAGAGAGTGAATTAGAACTAGGAGTACAGAAGAACTAGAGGTCGGCCTGTGAGGACTTATTATAACGTGTGATCAGGAGATTTTATTTATGTGCAACATTTGGAGTGAGTAATTCAGCGAGGCTGTTGTAGTTACTGCGTGATAAATCCGTGAAGACCAGTGTAGGTAGACTTAAGAGATTTGTGCGGAGTGATTGTAAATTGTGTAAATCAGCAATTGTGTAATAATTAATTGTAGCTACGACCTGTAGGTTGTTAATAAATCCAATTATGAATCCGAACCTCACGATTAGTCACTGTTTGACACGTGACAGTACATATAATATACTGCATTGCCCAGTATTGATGCATTACAAGCCCAACTTCATAAGAACACTGAATGCAACAAAGTACTCTAACTGCCTAGTAAGAAAATTAAGCCCACATATTGACATTCAGTTATTGACTTTTTTGACGATACTCATCGTCCTGTTTTTTATTTAAAGCAAAGTTTCGAATATTTGACTCTTTCTTCCATTCTCAGATAAAAATCTGACTCAATTTGGTCTAATCGATATAATTTTTTTAAGTCGCTAGTGGAGAGTGGAGTCCAGCTGGGTCCACTCGGCACGGCGGCCACTGATTGGCCTATTGTACCTGCCCCGGGTGATTATGATGATGGAGAATTTGGTGGAATGAAAATTGTCAGGGGAAACCGAAGTACTCGGAGAAAATCCGCCCCAGCGACACTTTATCCACCACAAATCCCATACAATTGATATAAGTTGTCGCTATCTCCTTATGCAATAGTCTCACCGTGTATAGAATTCCGTTCATAGATCAGAAGCCGGAACACACTGTAATCTGAGGTTTGCGACAGATTTCCTCTAACTCAGTTCTGACAAGTGGAGACAACTTGTGGCGCACAGAACCTGAATGCCACACTCTACAGAATGAAGTTCCCCCCACAACGCACAGATTGGTAGTCATTAGAGAAGTGAATGCTGAGGGTCTCTCTGTAGGTATGTTGCTTTCATGTTTAAACGGAGTTTAATGCAACCGATTTCCCCGCTTCTGTAGTTTTCCTTTCCTGAAATTGAAATCTATAAACTGATTTCCTGGCAGTATATATCTTGCAGCTATCACGGATCGCTTAGAGAGCGGGCTTCTCCTGTGACTTCCTTCTCAACAACTTCCACACTCTGAGGTGTGACAGTCTAGTTCTGCTAGACTGCCGAATCCCACATTAAGATATTGGAGACTAGATGACAACTGTACGCAGCTTGTTGAATATAGGCAGACTGTGGATTGTATTAATTTCCTGAGGTTAATTTTTGGATATTTTCGGTCACAGTAGCCACGCGGTCTAAGGTAAGAACTGTATTTTCTTGTCGATCATGGTCATATTTTAAAGCATTTATTGGGAATGTTAAATATACTCCATCATATGTAAGCATAGAAACGTGAGGCTGAAGTTGCTTCTACATACTGTAGAGAATTCTAATAATGGAACAATATAAGGAGCATTTTCATGAATACTCGTAGTTGTACGAAATGAATAACCTTGTTTCAAGTTTTAACACAATATATATTTTTGTACGACCAGATCGAATCAAAAGAAATTAATTTTCAAAGCGGAAAAATAAACATGTGAATTGAAGCAGGAATTAACGAGCAGACTTGTGTAATGGCAGCGTTCTAGATTATCATGCAAGAGGCAACTGTATCATCGAAATTCAAGATTTTCATGGTGTAGAAAATTTTGATTTTGATCTTATTGTTACTAATATTTCGGAAGCACCTGCTGCCTCCCTTTCCTGGTCCTCTACCCTGGATTTTGAGGCAGTAGCTCACTCCGAAACGTCAGTAACTACCTACAGTATTACATGCTACATGACCCAGATCTGAACAGATTTGAATGGAGGAAGTCTGAAGCAACAAAAATGCCCTTTTTAAGGCATGTCTTTGAATATGCTCTTACAGGACATGTACGCAGTTCATTGCAAACGTATCCTCTACAAGAAAGAATCAGATACTACAAAAATGTGGCATGTTCACATCTTAAGAATGGGCTCCTAAAGACTGGCCCAGAATGTTAAGAATTGCCAACTAAATAGAAGAGGAAATTTTGAAGGACCAAGAAGACGATGGGAGGACAGTCTCTGAGATGGAACGACCTAATAAAAACTTACCTTGAAACAGATGATGACTGTGATGATGACATCATCCCGAGGAATACAGTTTTACCTGTATCGAATCTCAGCCTTGATACTAATTGAATACTTTGTTACACTCTTCCGTCCTCCAAACGCGTTCCGGGATAATATCTTGAAACAGTCCACCACCGTTTCCTTCCAGTTACCTTCTTGCCATTCATGATTTCTCATGCAACCGTACATAATCAGTAAAGCAGAAAGATTTGTATTAGAAAAGCAAAGAAACCATCAGTCAAATTAGAATTTGGGTTGGTAATATAAAAACTCAAAATAATGTGACATGACGCCTGAAAGCCGGAATAGTTCATTTGCTTGGCAACGTCTCGTTAAACACATTCCTGCGGAAGCGAAAACGCAACAATAGACCCTCAGCGTTTCTGTGGTCCGAGGCGCACGTTGCTACACAACGATACGATAAACACATCTCTGCAGCAGTGAATCAACACGCAAAATAGAGGAAGCGGTGTTCTTTGTGGGTCCGTTCCGAGATTATATAACGAGGATCTCACGGAGCTAAATTAGAATTGAGTAGAGTTCCGGAGTTGGCAGTTGCAGCAGAGAATTAAGAGAGTCGGCAGTCGAAGGTGATTGAGAATGATGACAAGAAAGAGAGTAGGCTGTGCAAAGAAGACTTCATAGTGTGCTGCAGTGACAGTGAGACTGATATAACTACTGTATTGAAATCCGTTGCCAGGATACGACTAGTGAGGACTGAGAACATTAACGTGTGTGTAAAGGTGAATTGTAAAGTGTGTAGTTCAGCGATGGTGCTGTAATTGCCTGTAGTCACGAGCTGATTGTATAAGGTGTCAATAAATCCAATCATCCAGTCCAAAACCAGTCTAAAAGTCAAACACACGTGGCAATAAAGCTAAAACCAGATGTGACGTATGAATTTGAAACGTAGTCCATGACGGCAAAGGATAAAGTTGCGTTAAAGAAGTGCGAAAGGAACATTTTGGGGGAGACGTATGAAACAATAACTGACGAAGGAGGAACGTAACTAACCAAGAACAGAGGAAATTATATAAAATCCTTAATCTAGTAGCGGATGTTAAGGGGAGAAGGTGGTTAGCATTAGAATTGATCAAACGAGGGCGAGTAAGGGAACTTTTTAGAGTAATCCAAAGTAGAATAAAAAAGGTGAATCCCAGACTGAGATGGCTGGAAGACGTTAAAAACAATTTACGAGTGGTGAAAACGAGGAAGTGGTGACAAAAGACAAATGATAGAGAAGAACAAGCGTCTGTCTTGCAGGAGGCCGTAGTTCTTTGAGGACCTTCAAGTCAAGAAGTAACTATACAGTTCTTTAAGTTTCTTGAGGGTGAGGTGAGAGAGAGTCCACTTGCTACGTCGGCCAACTAATTGGTCTATGGTACCAGCCCCAGATGATAGATGATGGAGCAATTGGTGGAATGAGAATTGGTAGGGATAACCCAAATAATCGCCGGGCGCGGTAGCCGAGCGGTCTAAGGTATGCACTGTCTTCGCTCGCTCAGAAGCCGTGATCGTGCTTTCGAATCCCACTCTGGGCATGGATGTTTGTGTGCGTTTTTCTGTGTTTGTCTACAGGTAGAGGCCTTGCGACTAGCTGATCACTCGCCCAAGGAGTCCTGCCAAATGTGTAAGATCTAGTAAACCGAAGTGAAACGGAGAGTTTCATGGAGGTAGGCCTAGGCCCAAATGAGGGCTGTAGCGCCAATGAAAAAAAAAAACCCAAGTAATCAGAGAAAATTTGTCCAGGTGACACTTTGTCCACCACAAATCCCACATGACCTGTCCCAGGCTCGATCCCGGCCCGCCACGGTGGGAAATTGGCGACTAATCGCCTGAGCTATGGTACAGCCAAGCAAGAAAGTAAGGTAATATCAAGTCTTTATAACAGAGTGACTGCTTGTGATTATGTAATGTGGGCTGTATTCTCCCCCTCCCCCTCGCAAGTTACTGATTCTGTGTTGACATGATTGAAGTAGTTACAGTCTAAATTGTATGCATTTGAAACGGGTAGGAGCGTGTGTGGCTACAGGTGGATATGAGGGACAGCTGTTCGAGAGCACCTATCAAATAAACAAACACGTTCAAAATAATAATGCAGATACGGAAGTGTTTCCATACAAATACAGGGTGAATCGTATAGAACCGGCCCGATGAATTTGCTAATAATTCCGCAGGTGATGCATATAACCGCTCACAATTACGACATAATAATCTGTGGGCCGTGCTGAGTCGACTATACACCACACACCCACAAAAAGTGGGTGTGTGGTGCGCCATTTCTGGTTTACGAATCATACGACCGATCTTCTTCGACACGACCATGGACAGCACCTTCCACTGCCCAAAATCTCCCGACCTTACCAGCCCGGATTTTTTTCTGTGGGGTTTACTGAAGGACAGGGTGTATGCAAACAAACCGGCTGCGTTACAGGATTTAAAGGACAACATTTCGGCTGAAATCAGGAACATCACGGAAGAAGCACTGCAGCTAGTGACGGCGAATATGCAGACGCGGGTCGAGGCGTGCCTACTTGAAAACGGCGGACACTTTCAACACCTGCTCTGATCACGGCACACAATCCAAGATAAGATATGTGTAAATTACTTTAATATCTGTATGGTATATTTTATATTACAGCTCATTTCGTCGGGCCGGTTCTATATCAATCACCTGTATAAACTCAATTGCGCTGTACCTCAAAGAGTTATTGCAGTGTATTGTTTGTGCATATCATAAGGAGATAGTTTCCAAAAACTGCTCTGAAAAGGTGGAATTAAAAGTGTATGTTTATCAGAGTCTTGGCTAATTTGTCTTCATTTGAAGTGAACTCGGTATCTCAGTAGTGTGACTGGGTTCGGGATAAATTCCAAGGTTACATTCCCGATAGGGATACTCCTGGGGCTGAGCCCTTCTTGTGAAGTTACCAATTGTGCAGCTACTCAAGAAATTCCCAACATTTTATAGAATCCAAAGGTTCAATACCTTGTTCACAAGAGCCACCCACTGGTCCCTATCCTGAGGCAGATCAATCCAATCCATATCATTCCATCCTGTCTCTATAAGATCCATCTTAATGTTGTCCACCAGCCTACGTCTTGGTCTTGCTAGTGGCCTCTTTCCTTCTGGTTTTCCCACCAATATTCTATATGCATTCCTCTTCCCGATAGGGATACAGGTCCATATCAGCTGATGGGCCCAATAACTCTCATATTCTACCGGTTTACGGGAGTCATTTACAAAGAAATTTATATGGATTATAAGATTTACGTGTGTGGGTGTGGGGGGACTCTGAGAAGACCGTGTTGAGAGAACGGGAGACGCACGCCTGGAAATATAGTTCGTTAAATATGTTCATGATCTGATACTCTTCACCAGACGCCATTAGGAAGTATAAATGAGAGCGTGATAAGAGCGAGACATGTGTTATGCATGTGGTAAATGTAAAGTTACGAGAGTTTCATGGAGGCAGGCCTAGGCCCAAATTGGGGCTGTAGCGCCACAGGAAAATAAAATGTAAAGTTGTCCCTGTGCTTAACTAATTAAGCACTCGCCATGAAGACGTATGGGGGAGTGGATGTATAGACCCACGGTTTATTTACCTTGGCATTTGTTGGAGGTGAGTGGTCAGCTTCACCCCCCGGCCGCTTTAACCTCGGGAAAGAGCCCCAGGAACCCACTGGATTGGAGTATGGTTGGGCCCCAGTTCCGGTCTGAACGACGTGAAGAAGTAAAAAAAATAATGCCCCCACCGGGACTCGTCGTTATACCGACTGAGCCATCCCGGCTCCCGTTATGCATGTGAGGATTTAGTGAGGCGTACACAACTTCTCTTTAGCCAGACTGGGATGAAGACATCATTTCGTGGTCCAGATGTAGAAGGGACTATAATATTAAATAGATTTTGGTGGAAAAATATTGTGACATGACGCCTGAAAGCCGGAATATGACTATCTGCTAGGCAACTCTTCGCTAAATATATTCCCATGGCGACGCGGAATAGGCGTTGCTGGTCAACGGTTGGTAAACACGCATTACCGTGGCAACAGATACACAGATTACAACAGACGAACCGTTTAAGTGTGCGTTCTGTTCACGGGTTATAAAAGAATACGTAACTGGTTCGTAGGGGTCCGTCCTGAGTAGTAGAGAGTAGAGAGCCGTCCGAGATTCAGACAACAGTGAGATATGTCTCATAGGATTCGTCAAACAGACGCCGTTAAGCAGAAGCTCAGTGTGCGAACTGTTATAATCAACCGTAATTGTAATGAAGACGTGTAGTAAATCAATCATCACACCTAGAATCCACAATTATTAGTCACGCGACCCCTTATACGTGACAATATTAAAACGTGGACTTAATCCGACAGGCTAAAAGTCTAGTGGCAAGTGTTTGGTAGAACTGTGATGAAACTTTACTTTCTACGAAAGCAAGAATTTTGTTACAGAGTGAAACTTAGAGAGAGTAGACCTTCTGTCATCTGGGATGTGACGCCATCTAGTCTGGTAGAAACGTACAGATATTTCGGAGGATTATACTGCCTTTACTTTCAGATTTGAAGATTAAGCCAGACGAATTACTTGCTCGACTTACTCTTCATCCCTAGAGGAAGAGGCAGAACATTCCTCTGAATCCTCGGTAGATTTCCGTGAGACCGCACAGAGCCTTGTTCCAGAAATTAGTAGACATATTCTCCGCAGTCATTGCTGTGAGAACGGCAGATCTGACGTGAACTATAAACTTTTCGAAACATTCTCTGTCATAGAGTTCGTAAGACATCCACTTGGTATTTTAGTAGTCTCTATTGAGTTTCTGTTTGTGTAGACCAGTGTTGGTTGTTGCGTAAGCCCACTTTGTAGACGTCGTTGTGTGCCCTAGTTGAGTCCCTCTCACACCCAGTCTGATGTTGTTAACAACCCTTGTGACACGACAACATATACACTGCAGGGCTCAAAACATTCGATCGTATTGACGCTCTCCGCCGGTTGGAGCGTGCGTCGTTCCGAAATGAGTTATTACTATCAATAAATTGTTTGCAGTGAGTTTGGGTGCTCGAACTGTGTGAATTGTTGTACCGCTTTGTATCAAGTCAACTTGTGCAGAATTATGTTCCCCAATATCTCTTCTAGTATGGGCAGCAAGTACATTGAATTTGTGGCTATGTGGTCTGGCGTAGAAGTTTAGTAACGGAGGGGATAAACGTGAAAGAGGAAAGGAGATGAGGAACTATCTGCCGCTTATCTCTCAAATTACGTTACAGTAATACGAACGTTAAGTTACTGAACTGAAATTCAAGGGCAGATTCCAAGTTTTGTGCCAGAATATAACTTAGACGTATCATACAGCATCTGTCGACGCTACCAAACACTGACAGTATTGTAAGATAACCCACATAGAAACGGTGTGTATTGTAGCATGTAGACCCGTTGCTAGGTAATGGCCCGTAAACAACAACATAGGAATGGTGTTTCCTGTGCGGTCCTCTCCGAAGGCTGCGCACGAAACAAAGGCAACGCAACAGAGGAACAGTGTTTTCTGTGTGGTCCATGCCGAGATGTTATAAGCAGGACGAGTTAATGGACAGAGTTAGTGTTAGTGTAGTGTAGTGTAGTGAGTTGGTTGGTGAGTCAGAGGACCGTTGTGGTTCAGTCCATGTGAACTGTTGCTCTTAGAAGCTGGTAGGTGAGGTGCGGCGACAGTTCGGGAACGCAGAGTAAGAAGAAAGTACGCCGTTGGAAGCCGTTACCAGACAACGACTGGTGAAGACAGCAGACTGAGAAGACTTAATACGTGCTGAAGTGAACTGATTTTGTGAACAAGCCATTGCGCTGCAGTTACTTGTAGTTACGAGTTGTGTGTATACGTGTTCAGTGATTTCAATTACCAATCTAAACCCCGTCTATAGTCACTCATACGCTTGACAGTTTATTAAAGTAAGATTAACCATAATCATCAGCGACAACAGCAAGGATTATTCATACCACCTTCTTACCACTCCAAGCTTCAAATCATAATTGGACCTTCCGTTATTTTTTTTTTGTGGTCTACAACTTCCAGTTTTAAAGTACAATGGTGAGATCTGTTAGCGTATCTACTGTGATCCTTTCTGTTCAGGAGATGGAACCACTTCGCTTGATATTCAACTATTTTGTCTAGATTATTAAAATATATTTAATTTTTGTCTGGTGGTTTGATTTCTGGTATGGCCTCTTTTCTTATAACCTGCAGCAGGCCTTATATCTTCAGTTGAACTGCCTGAATTCAGTTCTTCCGATGTTTCGTTAATGTCCAAGGCTCTAATCCATGTAGTCGTATGGGTACAGCCAATATGATATTCTAATAGAGTTTTGTTTTTCCTTCCAGGTAGTTAGCTAATTAAGTAACGGAACTAGTAGGCTGGCGTAGAGGCCACGCTATAGACTTGCGTTCTTCAGGTACTAGGTTTGAATCTCGGTCACGTTGCTACTTAAGGCCGCGCCATAGCTCAGGCGGTTAGCTGCCGGCTTCTCATTGCGACGCCTATTGCTAGTTGGGGTGGGACTAAGTCCCTTGTACTGCGGCCACTTCTGGCCTATTGTACCAGCCCCAGATGATAGGTGAGGGTGATTGTGGAGCAATTAGTGGAATGAAGATTGGCAGGGGAAACCGAAGTACTCGGAGAAAACCTGCCCCAGCGCCAGTTAGTCCACCACAAATCCCACTTGACCAACCCCGGGATCGAACCCGGGCAGCCGTGGTGGGAAGCCAGCGACTAACCGCTTGAGCTATGGCGCGGCCTACTTCCTCCGTTTCCTCTGCTAATTCTCATTCCACCGACTTCTCCACACACATCAACAGTCATCCGCGGCTGGTACAATACGCCAATTAGTGGCCGAAGTATCAAGTGGACTCAGTTTTACCCCACCCCAAGAAACAATCAAAGAAAAGAACTGCATTGCTGCCTATCTCCCGTGAGGGATTTTAGTTTTGTTCACCCTGTAAGTGTATTCGGAGATGTGTCTTGATATCGGGCGCATCCTTTCGAGTCCTTGCGTACTCGAAATTCACGTTCACATTTTCATCTATTTCACTGCTATATAACTTTCGCAGTCTAATCAGTTTCATTAAATAATATCATTAATTAACATATGCGCCCACTGAAACAAGGTACGCCTTTGATATTTGTGTGAACTCAACTTGCAGGAAATTCTGTGTTGCTATGGGAGCAGATCTGGATATTTGACTTAGATCAGTAGCGAAATCCCAGCGGCACATGCCTTTGATCTTGCAAATCTTCATTTTATAAGCAGTTTTCTAATCAAATATCATTTTTTTTTCTTGGCACTACAGCCCCATTGGGCCTAGGCCTACCTCCACGAAACTCTCCGTTTCACTTCGGTTTACTAGATCTTACACATTCGGTAGGACTCCTTGGGCGAGTGATCAGCTCGTCGCAAGGCCTCTACCTGTAGACAAACACAGAAAAACGCAAACAAACATCCATGCCCTGACTGGGATTCGAACCCATGATCCCAGCTTCCGAGCGAGCGAAGACATTGCATGCCTTAGACCGCTCGCCTACCGTGACCGGCAATCAAATATCATATTCATTCCTATTATATGCCCAACAGAAAGTCTCCATCGAATGGGTTGCATTTGGAAGACCTGGGGTTCAAATCTCAACCCGAAAACCGGATAATCTCACTGAGGGTTTTCACGTTTTTTGCTTAGTCTCTACAGGAAACACGGAGCCGAGATAGAGCAGTCGGTTTAGCGACTAGCTACGGGCTGGATGACCGAGGGTTTGGAATTCGAGTACCGGTAGGGTCAAGCATTTTCTTTTCTCCATGTCATCCAGACCGGCTCTGGGGTCCACCCAGCCTCCTATCCAACGGGTGCCGGGGTAAAGCAGCCGTGATGTAAAGATGACTACTCATTTCCAACTGGGGTCAAGCTCAAGAATGTGTGGATTTATACATCCACTCCCCCATACGTCTTCATGGCCTAGTGCTTAATTAGCTAAGTACAGGGAAACTTTACCTTTCACCCCACAGGCAACATCGAGACAAGCCATGACCGTTTTCTTCCACATTTCTATAACCGTCATTGTACATAAACTGTATTCTCAGTGGGTGTTATGTGAGCAGTCCGAGGTGCTGAGTGCCTACGTCAGTAGACAGATGTCTCTGAATATCGCTGTATATCGGAGCTGAAACAGCTCAGTCGGTATGACGACTAGGCAGCAATGGGCTGGGCTATCAAGGATTCGGGGTTCGATGCTTGCTTCTCCATAACGTCCAGATCGGCTCTGGGACCCACCCTACCTCCTATACAGACGATGTATGGGCTTCTTTCCCAGCCGTAAAGGGGCAAGGGCGTAGTTTATTGAGGCACTATGCTACAAGTCGTAAAGTCCCGATGAGGTGGATTATTTTCAATTTACCTAAACCTTCACACTTCATTGTGGCCCTGGGGTAGACTCAGCCTCTAACAGAAATGAGTACCAGGAATCTTCCTGGGGGTAGGTAAAGGGCGGACAGTACGTAAGGCTGACAACCTCACCGCCATCTGTGAGCCGATTGTCTGGATGTAGGAGCCTCGACGTCTCACAACCCTATGGGCCTTCACGGCCTGGTACAGGGATAGCTTTACTTTACTTTTTACTTATCTAGTGAGCCGGGATAGTTCAGCCGGTTCAGCGACGTGCTACGGGCTGGACGGCCGGGGTTCGATTCGCGGTAGGGGCAAGAGATTTCTCTCTACTCCAGTGTCCAGACCGGCCTTGGCGCCCACCCAACCGCTACGAGAGGCAGTTTCCCGGGAGGTGAGCTGCTGGGTCAAGTCTCTGACGACTCACTTCCGCCTACTGTCGAGGTCGAGAGTGGTGGAGCTATACCTCCAGTGCCCATATCTGGTGCTTAATTGACTGTGCGCAGGGACAGCTTTGCCTTTTGATATAAACTGTGTAGCCAGTGCAGTAAAATTATGTCTACAGCAAGTAGGGGGTCCACTGCCAGGAACTGCTGCTTCGGAACACTGCTATGAGAGAAGTGTGGGTGAAGTTATACGTTTACGAGTCCACTCGTAAGTGTGTGCAGTTGCAGTAACACGGTGAACTTGTCAATGAAGCGAGGCGTTGGGTTCCTTTTGCGCCAAGCCTGTATTGCAGACGTAGAAACCATCAGGCAAGAATTTCATGTTCCAAGACATGGAAGAGTTACAAAGCGGGATTCATTTTAAAGGAGTGTGAGTGACTTGAACCCCAAAGGAGTACACGTTCTGAGTTCACCCAATAAAGGACATCCAGAAGTACCAGAATTCGCTGCAACAGTCTCTCTCAGCTGTGCTGTATTCATACTACGGTTCCACGATTTTTACATAAGAATTTGAGTTCTCATACTTAACAGAACCCGAGTAATGTTGGATGTAAAGTAACTATAGAGTGTACTACTTTCTGGAATATAACGGCTTGCAATCGACCCTGAAGATGAGTGCAGGACGTTTCTCCGAAATTTTGGTTGACTTCTACCTGACTACAAGTCATTACATCCCAGAAGATATTAAATTAATTAGATCAGCGCTTGTTATATAAACGTATGGTGGAGTGAAGGTACGGCTTCACCATTCTTAACTTTGGAAGTCGATGTTGGTGAGTGGTTAGCTTCACGTCTCTGCCACTTTACCGCCAGGGACACATTCCCAGTACGCGTTATGTAGAAGGCTTGGTGGACCCCAAAGTCAGTCCGGGCGCTAAGGAGAAGAGAAATTATCTTGACTCTGCCTGGCATAGAACCCTGATTCCTCTATCATCTAACGCAATAAATAGTCGCTGTACTGACTGAGTTATCGAATTACTCAGAACCTCATGGATCACGATAAAATGGCGTGTCTCACTATTTGTTTTTATTTTTTAATTTTTATGCAGATACGTGCATTTTTTTTATTATACTTCATGAGTGGCCCACCCAGCTTTCTATCCGGTGGGCACTGGGTAAAGCGGCCGAGGCGTGAAGCTGACCACTCACCTCTATCTAGTTCCGAGGTAAAGAATGTTGGAGCTATATATGTAGTCATCCATATGTCTTCATGGCACGTTGCTCAATTAACATTACCTTATCGTCATTTCACGATTCCCAGTTTCATCTCAGCGAATGTCCTTAAACAATTTAGTTGCTGTTGGGCTGATGAGTGTGCTATGCAGCTACACGACCAGCAGCTGTAATTCTTCCGTGTCCGACACATCAAACTGTAGTAAAAAAATCCTTTCGGTCTATACAGTAGGCCGCATTCTAAGGAAAATTTCTGCAGAGAATGGAGACTGATTCGCGAGCCCTATCTCCATGAGTACTGACAAATAATATGCCTGCTATTCGGCGCGTAGACACAGGCCTGAAACTTCCTGTTTACTGCAGTGGCCTACCCTGAGCCGTGACCATGTGCAAAGAGCTACGGTTACTGAACTCTGATGCCTTTACAAGGGTTAGAACCCATTTGTGTGGATGTATTCTGAATGCCCTTAATGGCCAATCCATTCACTAATGTACACAGCAGGCGATACATTTGAGTAAAGGATTAACCCGGTTTAATATTGGTTTCCTTTGCCATATCGGCTATGCCTGGAATGTATTATATATCATGACTCAGCACTACAGGGAGGAAGGAATGTTAAAGTAAATAGCCCACTCCGGGAGATTCATTGATCTTAATTACAGAAAGCCCGTGCACTAAAACTGGACTATATAATTACCTACTCTCAGTTTTGTAAATCTTACCGTTTGTACAGTCTGTATCTATGTATTGGTCGGCATTAGCATACTCGGAATTATTCTTGCATATTTAAAGGTGTTTAATTCCGTTGATCTCCATTATGAGAAAATTTTATTTGGGCGATGCTCCTTGACAGGTGACAAGATAACACACAGAGAGTAGATTAAGGCTCATTAAGAATTCAGCGAGGAGTCTGGGGCTCCATACTGTTAACTTCTTCTGCTATCTCCCATATTTCTTCCCATCCCTTCATGTTATCGAGAAATGCGTCAATACCGAAATTTGCCGCCATCTCCCACGAGTGTCACGCACAAATAGTTAATCTAAACAGCTTTCTTTATAGTATAATATACTACACTTTAGATATGCACATCGAAGTATTATCAATGCTTGCAGAACAGACAGGACACACTGAAACAAAAGTTGCTCTTTGTGACCCACCGTACAATTGACGCCAAAACATCGTGTTCACGCTGCACAACACGTTGCTGTGGTAATCCAAAACTACGTAATTTCGGAACATTCGTCTCACCGTTACATTACTCTTTACGCACGAACACACACATATAGTATCATGGTATATACACGTATATGTGCCTGCCTGCCTTCCTTCCCCTCGGCGCTGCAGCTCAGGGTGAGCTTTGGCCTCCTGAACAATCTGCCTCCATTCTTCTCTGTTCTTCGTATTTCCTCCACCCCCTTTTCACTTTCATTTTACGGAGATCATCATGCACTTCCTCCAACCGTCTCAGCTCCTTCGCTGATGTTGATTTCCGTTCAATCCACCCATCCGAGGCTGATTGTAGGGTCTCTGAACAATTTAGTTTCTACGGTGTGAGGTTGTTAGCTTCACGCAGAGCACCCAACCTGGAGGACCAGAGTGTCCCTCTTCGTCTGACTCCTACCCCTTGACCTATCCGGCGTGGGTGACCCTACCAGTAGCTACGCTACCGCCAGCATAGTTCTCAGGGTCTCAGGAACATTCAAACCCCAATACCATAATAAGGTGGAGACACCATCGGTTACATATAAATGATTGCCTAAAGAATGAGAGCCCTTTCCTCTGACATGAGGACGGCGACAGATTCAGCTTTCGAGACATCGTATGTAAGTCAGTCTAAACAACGGACTGATGTTTCGAAATTTCGTCACTCCTGCCAGCTGTTATGAAAGAGTAAAGGTGTTCCCTTTCGGTTTATCATTCACATACACATTTTTTAAGAAAAATGTTTCATACGCGTATTAATGAGTGCAATGTGAAACTGTCGAAAACTCGAATAGATCGGCCGTCTGAATATCTACCCCCTTTGATATTTGTGGTCCTGAGCTGTATTTATTCCTCTCATTTGAACTCGAGGCAAACAGAAACATGGCGTGTCATATTCGATGATGCCGGTGTTGTGCTGTATGTGAGTATAATGATGTAAGCACTTGCGAAACAACACGAGCTGGATATCAGAAAGTCAATCAATGTATGAAAATAATACGGTCATATTGTAGTATTTAGACCCGTTCCTGGGCAACGACCGCGAGATAAGCAAATATACAAGAGCCATTGCTGAGTAACAGTTTCGCAAACAAACATGTCATAAGCGGGACAATTTGGGAGCGGCAGTTAGTTGAGTTTAATCATTCAGAAGAGTAGGAGGTTGGTGTGAGATGGCCGCCAACCAGTAAGGACATAAGCAGAGGACACTGTTAGGAAACGTTACCGAGAAACGGCTAGTGAAAACAGAAGGAGAAGACTTATAGTGTGTTTTAGTGAATTGTGAAGTGCGTAGATTAGCGATAGCGCTATAGTTACTTATAGTTACGATCTGTAAGTAGTCAATAAATCCAGTCACTAATCCAAACCCCGTCTATAGTCACTCCCTCACGTGACAATATTGTACTCGTACTTTATTGTAAGTACGTCATCAATGTGTAATGCTTAAACACGTTGTACTTTCTCCGTATATCACAAAAATAGACGTGTAATTTTTAGGTACATATATTTTACGTTACTTTGCTTGTTTCGTGACGCCAAACCGTTCTTTATGGTGCGATAGTGAGTTTTATTAAGGCCCAGCTTGTCTACCACAGCATGAAAATCAATTTCAATTGCATAATTAGACATGCAATCATCATCCCAGGAATAAAGTTTGCAGAAAGTTCATTTTAGGTTGAAAAAGCCTTCTTAGGATTGTAAAAGTCTCTGGTACTATGACTTCGATTGTCTTATCCAATGTCATTACTAATCATGCACAAAATTAGGTGCGTGTGCAAAAGTACAGTGTGAAAGTTATAGTTAGTTGGTACAGTCTCCTCCAGCAAAATGGTGTCGAGCCCTAATATTCGTTTTGATGGGGAACTGGTTGTTATAGTCAGTCCATCTGCTGTTGATGCTATGACAGATGTACTGTAGTCATATGGTCTTAGATTTCAATGTGCAGTTAGAAAGCATTTCTATTAAATTTATGCTGGAAAGCCTACAAAACAAAGTCATAGCTCAAACGTAGCCAATAAATGCTTAGAAATACTGGGGAGAAAACTCCTATATTTGGGAGAGACAGTAATAAATCGGAAAGGCTCTAAACATCTCTTTGTCCTCCAGTCTCAGTATTAAACGCCTGGACACTGAAGTATACAAAACTATAATTTGAAATACAGAAAATCGACTCAAGTGAACGCTTCTGACTCTCGTTCGGGACACCGATTCTCCCGACTCTGGGATCTGGGTTTCTTCGGTCTCTTGAGATAAATGTCGGGATAGTCACTTAAATTTTGTTGCTGCTGTCTTCATCCGCGCGTTTTCCATTGCTCAGTAATAATTGCAGCACTCAACGCTGTATATACTACGAATCTGGCAGCGTTGGTAAATAAATCAGAAATAAAATTATTATTATTATTTAGTTACTTAAACTGCAAATGGGTTTTGGCCTGGTGGAAGTGGTACTACAACAAGACACAACACACAAGTACACACATCACACAAAATAACACACCACACTCAAACAAAACACAGCACACAAAACTACACAAACAATTGAATGTTATTACGAGTTACTGTAAAGGAGTGATCAATAAATCCAAACATCTACTCCAGCCCATTATTATTAGTCACGACCATTAAGATATGACAGTATGCTCAGTGATGATCAGCTTTTGAAGGAGTCTGTTTCTAGAGTTAATTTCTTGTTCGGTAAAAGCTGGAATATTGTATAGGCCAGCAGATTTTGGAGGTCGGGTTCTGGTATTCATGAACTAGAGGTTTTGTCCCCTCTCAGAACACCACTAGAGTTTCGCGTGCAGACAGATATACATTGACCAAACACTGTTTCTTTTTTATGCGAACTCTTAAGAATTATTGGTGAGTAAATTAAACGCGGAAGGGAGACCAACAGAAGCAATTTGCAAGCTCACGGTGGTGGTTAGGAAGGGTAGGGAAATGTTTAGTAACCGTTGCGAGTCAAGTAGCCCCCACAGGGTGAATGCAGAAGGGTTGCGGTCACATGGATAATTAAAGGCCAAAAAGGGGATGAACTTGGCTCAGCTAATGAACCATAGGCAATGGGGGTGACACTTTGTCTCTCGGTGATACGAGCAATGATGAAGGGTGTTAAAATCGAATTCTGGTCGACATTGTTTCAAACTTACTCTTCCAAGTACAATCAATTTTCTCCTTTCTTTCCACACTTTTTTGTTCTCTTGTAATTGAATTTCTTTCTTCCTCCTGCGAACGAATAGCAAGTTCCTTCTCCCAAGGCTTCCTATAGCCACGTTCAAGGAGGTAGCGCTGGTGTCTTCTATTCCGCACTGTGGCCAAAAGTAGAACTTCTGGCCGTCAAAATCGACCGTAGTTATCGAACAGAAACCGGATCGAAAGCGTGGTTCAGAGAATAAACCCTGAAGTCATTGGAAGAATTTTTGGATTCTAATTTTATGAATGGTTTTTGTACATATGCACGAGTAATTGCAGGCTGGAATTATGCTCTTAACTATCCATTAGTGTGCTAGACCAGATTCCTACTGCGTAAGGATTGTCAGACATATCTTCAGCCTCTCTTATAATCTTCATCATCATGCTTTTAATTATTTAGACTACTTTCCTTCCTCAAGGAAAGAAATTAGGCTTACGAGATCACGTCGCTGTCTGTGTATGTTTGTATGTCCCAATTTAAACTTACAAACCAGTTGACGGATGATTTTTACGAAACTTGAGTCAACATCAACAATGAACCACACAAAAGTTTAAGAAACTGAGGTATACACGGTGCCACGTCCCAAAAGACTTCAGTCTTTATCATTTCGAACATAAAAATGGAAACAGCGTGTTCCTAAAAAAAAACTGGTATCCATCTACAAGACTGCGCGGTCTGACAACACAGAAGACAATAGAAGACACACATCTGAGGTTCATTTATGCAAAATATGATATGGATATTAAATTTAGTTTCCTACTGTAGCAGCGTGCAGTTTTAGGTGACATCTGTTCATGTTATCAATTCGCTCATCCTTTTCCGAAATGACAGAATAACATGACAGGACACAGAATTAGGATGTAAGTGGGCCCATATGAGACACGAAACAAAATTATTTTCCTTAACTTAGTTCAAATTGGATAGCTCAGGGCACATGGCTACCTTACTGGTATAGCTTCTTCAATTCTAAGAGAATTTCTATACCAATTTTCCAATTGAGTGAGGATGTGACTTTCCTGCTCACCCTTAGGGATTTCACGGACATCAAGGGAAATAGCTCGTTGCTTTACTGCACACTTTGATTGAGTACACAGCGGATGTAGTGTGGACACCTAGGGGAATAGTAGGCCTGTTTTCGTTGACTGAATTGAGCCAATATTAACAGTACAGATATCTGTAGTCAGTTTCATATACTGCTTTGAAATATTTATTTTTCTTTCTCCTACTTTTCTTCTCTCCTTTTCTTGACATTTATTTCTTTCCTTCTTGTTCTCGTCACTTTCTTTCCGTTTATCTTTTTTCTTCCTCCCTCTCCACCTTCATTTCATTGTTTATCTAAATTTAAATTCTGTTCTGTTTTTATCTCAGAAAACAAAGTAAATAACTAAAAAATAAAACCTGGATCACTGGTATTAGCCTAACCCTTGTAATTACATATCCTCCACAGTGATCAAGTTGACTCTAACAGTAGCACTTCTGGCCTGTCTTCGAGAGGTATCATGTTCGATTCTCCATCAGGACACCAACTATCCTGACTGAGGTTTTCCGTAGTTTTTATAGATTCCTCCAGGCAAACGAAAGGGCAGTCTGTTGAATTAGACCAGGACTGCTCCCTTCCACATCCTTTCGATTCATTATCCTCTAACGTAAAATCAGTAGCTTTCATACGTGACGACATGCGACATCTACCGTACGACAGTCGGAGAGCAGTCGGACCAAACCACACGGGCTGCGAGAGTCAGACGGCTGTCGTACGCTCAGTGGGTGATGCAGTCCAGTTCTGTGATTCACATTACGCGACTTCATCAGTAGGAACCCTGGATACGCACTCTCGGTCCATCGTTCATTGTTCCTTCATCAAAACTGCGATTCGGTGCGGATAATGTCGCTCTATTGTGAAAAGGAGGTCGTACGGCAAAAAGAATCGTACGACATTTTTCCATACGACCGATGTCGCTGTGTGTGAACGTGTCTGAGATACCGACGGTGTCGTTACATAAACTACATATAAACAAAAACACGTGCCCTTCTGTGATTTTATATGTTATATTTGCGCTCTGTATAACTTGTTTACTGTATGTACTTTGTTTTGTTTTGTTCCCTTTATGTACAGCCTTTCCTTGTCTGCATCAGTTTAAGATCTACTGCTACTGGGTGAACATCCAGTTGCAGTAAAATAATAATACTAATACTATACATATACTCCGTACTTGATTTTATGGTTATTTCACCAAGAATCGACTTTCGAATTAGGCACTAACATTTTTTTACATCGAATCTAGTGACATTTTTTAGTGTCTGGTATAATGGTTATGACGTCATGTGTAGTGTATTGGGGTTTTGGATTGGATATTGACATATCCACCACACCTGCTATAATGATTGCAACACATGTCTCATATTCCGATATATTAGAACTAGTTCTAGTGTTTCCTTCACTTCAGATGTAATGTTTGTAACACTGTCTCATATAGCGGTTTCTCGAACTGGAACTTTTTTACGTCGCATCTGATGTAATGTTTGTAATACTGTCTCATATCTCGGTTTCTCAAACTGCAACTTTTTTCCTTCACATCAGATTTAATGTTTGTAACACTGTCTCATATCTCGGTTTCTCGAACTGGAACTTTTTTACGTCGCATCTGATGTAATGTTTATAACACTGTCTCATATCTCGGTTTCTCGAACTGGAATTTTTTTCCTTCACATCAGATGTAATGTTTGTAACACTGTCTCATATTTCGGTTTCTCGAACTGGAACATTTTACACCGCATCTGATGTAATGTTTGTAACACTGTCTCATATCTCGGTTTTCTGAAATAGTACTAGTGTTTCCATCACATCTTACACTATAATGCTTTGAGATACAGTGCCTATGATAGCGATTTCTTGAACTGGTAGTGGATTTCTTTTCTCTTCTGATGTAATGGTTGTATTGCCATGTCTTGGTCTCCAAAGGTCTGTGTGATATGAATGTTACACAAGAAGGTAAGGTTCGCATTAATATGCGGGAAAATTTATATTACGCGTCCTGCCTAGCTTTTTACACTGCCATCACGTTTTTTCGTCTCTGCAGCAGTTAAAGTGGTGGCCCATATTTCAAGAGGCCCTTTGCAATGCGTGTTCTTGTGACCTCACGACGACCTCTTGTGGGCATAAAACCGAATAAAGTACGACCTGCGGCAAGCAGCCTCCACATAGTGTTTATGTGCAGTTTGTGTCTAGGTGGCTGGCATCCGAAAGCAGCTCCAGGCTTCAGTCGTACGTTCTATTGACCATCAGTTGCGGTTGGGTGATCAGTTCTCGTTCCCAGATTGTAACTTCGGCTTCTAGACTGAGATTTTACATGGTTTCCTACAAATGGGATAGATGTTAAAAGACGCAAGGATAGCTTCCTTACACATTGGTTGCAATTCCTCATTCACCGTTATTTTAGCAATCTAAGCTATATAATCTTTGCAATTAAAAATTAGTAATTAAATTACCCAGGAATCAAGCATAAAATCCGTTGTACTAACATCTAACACACCTCAAAAATTCGCCTGATAGCGATGTTGTTGCTTGTGGTGAGAACTAAGTAAACCTATTAAGTTGTGCTATACTTCTGTGGCTGTGAGAGCTAAGTAAACCAATTAAGTTGCGCTATACTTCTGTGGCTGTGAGAGCTAAGTAAACCTATTAAGTTGTGCTATACTTCTGTGGCTGTGAGAGCTAAGTAAACCTATTAAGTTGTGCTATACTTCTACGGCTCTTCGTGTCATATTTCATGTGTCTGTTGCTTCGAAACTTACTTAGGACATGCACAAATGCGTATATGTACCTACCTACCTATCTATCTACCATTCGGTGCTACAGCCCTAGGTGAGCCTTGGCCTCCTCTACTGCCAGTCTCCACAACCAATACGTGAAATACATTTAGGGAAATACATACAAACATGTATGTAGGGACTGTAAACCTGTCTCTCCATGAAGAATATCGAAACTAGGCTAGAAATAAACTGAAACTGGTGTCTATATTAGACAATGCAGTCATCTCGGATGGAGGAACAAAAAATTCTTAAACGATTTTGGAAAACGCGCGGAAATGGGACCACTTGACCTCATAGCAATGCACCATGCGCTTTGTCTTGTATTCTGTGGGTGATTGTTTCGAATTTCGGCCGGAACGCGAGATGTGATGACAGATTTTTCGTGGTTTTCTTCATTCCCTCCAAGAACATTCTGATGTAATATCTCAAATCAGAACATCTATCATAATTTCCAGTTCAGTATTCATTATATTATTCTAATATTCGAAGCTTCATAATGCGAGACATCGACAGCGCAGTTAAATTAACCACAAGTAAATAAATAAATTACGAGGATTGGGTGGGCAGGCCATGTAGCACGAATGGGATGAAGAAAAATGCTTAGAGGATATTGGTGGGAAAGCCAGAAGGAAAGAGACCACTGGGAAGACCAAGGCGTAGGTGAGTAGGCAATATTAAATCGGATCTTAGAGAGATAGGATGGGATGGTATGGATTGGATTCATCTGGCTGAGGATAGGAATCAGTGGAGGGTTCTTGTGAACACGGTAATGAACCTTCGGGTTCCATAAAATGCTGAGAAATTCTTGAGTAGCTACAGAATTGACAGTCCCTCAAGAAGCGCTCAGCTCCATGAGTGAGTAAGTAAGTAAGTAAGTAAGTAAGTAAATAAATACATTACGTACTGATATATAGGAGGGTACGATTGAAATGAATCTTATGTAAATTGAGGAAGACTTGAGTTGAATCTGCTTCTGACTCTGAAACAGTTTGCTGGCTTTTGTGATGACGGCGATGAAGATTCTAATCCTCTACAAACAGATATCTAAAAAGAAGACTAACACCGTTGATACGTGTTTGGGAAGCCACGGGTTCAGTTCTCGGCCCAAAGCCGTCCGTACTAGGAACTGTCAATCTAAATGATTAATTGCAGGAAAATTTTGGATAGTATCTTAAGTCAGGCCACGACCACTGTGTATCTCATGATTCATAACCATCCTATCATTCGACTTTTTTTTAGGAATCTTCAAATAAATCACGGCATTGTGAGATAATGATTTTTTTTCCTGTTCGTGGAAGGCATGGAGATGAATACTTAAAACATGTTATGTATCATAAAGGCAATATGATGACCTTGAGATTTGTTCATCCCAGCCATAACTTGACAACTGTGTTCTATAGTCGCCATCCCATCTTATCTTCATTAATGTGGATTGAAAGTGATGGATGTTAAACTAAATATGTCCAATCTCTTACCGTAGTGTGTATCAGCGTAACTTGTATGCTACATTGCAAGTCTGGGGCCATCCATCAAATAGACCGTGACTTTATGAGCATGCTGTCTCCGGTATATTCTGGTGGTCCACGGCCGTCTGGATGCAGGGCCTGCTCCTTCTCCAATCTCCCTTCTCCCTCCACATTCAACGGCCCATTTCCTTCGCTATTTATGAGCATCCCGCCTCGAATCTGCCCACGAGATGGTGAGAGAGAAATGAAAATGTCATATCTGCAATAAATGTTCCGACTTCCTCAGGCAGAAGTCTGTTTTCTTTTATTATACGTATCATAAAAGGAAGCTTTACAGATTGGTACAAGATTAAGTTCTGAATCAAGATGATGTCCAGTCTGTTTCGCATTCCTTGTCTTTTTTTTTCTAAAGCTTTGGACATTTACTTAACTAAGTACATTCCACTTTTATCCATTTGATGAACTGCCTACTTTATTTACATTTGTCAGTTTTCTGCTTTTACGACGAAAGGATTTCAGTTAAATCTTTGCTGGGACGTTACCGTTCGGTTTCTTACGGATTAAAAGGTAAAGTTGTCCCTGCGCTTAACCAGTTAAGCACTACGCCATGAAAGGGGTATGAGGAAGTATGGGCCGAGTGATCTCGGCAGCAGTTGGAGGTGAGTGGTGAGCTTCACGCCCCGGTCGCTTTACTCCCCGGGCAAAGAGACACCAGTACGCATTGGATAGGCGTCTGGGCGGGCCCCAGAGCCGGTCTGGGCAATGTGGAAAGAAAAAATTTTCACCCTTAACTCCGACCCTTCGGTTATCCAGCCTGTAACCAGTTGCTATAACTACTCCGCTATTGCGGCTCCCTTTTTCAGGGATTAAAATATACAGAATTATAATCTTACTTCAGTAATAATAATCAGTACTTCAGTTGTTTGGTCTTTGCTGTAAGGAAAGTACGTATGAAAGAGAGGGCGACAGGAGGACGGAGGAGAGTGATAATGGAAAGAATCATTATGGTTATTGCTCACCTAACAATGTGAGTGTGATCGAATCAGGAAGATCGTGTGAGCACACTGGGAAACAAGAAATACAAAATATTTAAGTAGATTCTAAACGGTTTTGACCATAGCATGTAACACTCAGAATTACTGATTTTTTTTACTTTGTTTATCGTCCGGTATTCTGAAAACTAGAGAACACTTTTTGCTTTATAGCAGTCTTTATTATATATAGTTTTTCTTGTTATGTCCTGTTGATAAATCCTGGTCTCAGATGTTTATATGGCTGTAGTTACACTGACATATGTTGTCCTGTAATTGAAGTTAGATGTTTCTAATGGACCCAACAGAGCAGGTGCCTCCCACCTCACCTGAGGACAGAAACAGATCCAGTTTCCGAAACGTTGTGTTTTCTATTTTTTTTAAAATACCGGATGATAGACAAAGTCCAAAAACCCAGTAATTTCGAACGTAATATATTTTGTTCGGTGAAGAGTCGAGGAAGAAGATAATTAGGAAAACCAAAGAAGAGATGATGTGGTCAGGGATACATTAAAATTAATTGTCAAGAAGTAGGTTAAGTGTGGATTGGTTCCAACCGACTTCGAATGGGATAAAGTGGCATGTTTTCATCGTGATATTAATAAGCTGTTGGGTATCATCAGAAGCAATTAACTCCTTCTTTAGCTGACTTCACTTTACAAGCCGCCATAATATGACACTGATGCAAACCTTTCTCCCAGCACTTTGATCCCCCTGTATGTCTTCCTCCACTGTTCCATACTCATTTATTCCTGAAGTTCCCTATACTCACGGCCAGTCACTACGGTATCAGGACAATGACTTTCAACTGCTTCCCAGTGCTTGCCTGGACTCGGACTACAGAATTTCCAGGGATAAAAGTAAAAATACTACTTAGATCTAGTCGTAGTGGGAGGGTAATATTAAAATGGGTCGCTTAAGAAATAGGATTTAAGGTCGCCGACAGAATTCATGTGACTCATGATAAGGACTAGCGATGGACTTTTTTTTAACACAGTGATGAATGTTTAGTTTGCATAAAATGAAACATTTATTGATCAGCTAAGGAGACATTTTCTTCCAGATAAAGGTTTATAAACGGATCTGGTTAAAAGAAATCGCTTAGTTACGGGTGGAGTCCAGCTGGGTCCACTCGGAACGGCGGCCACTGATTGGCCTATTGTAGCCTGCCCCGGGTGATTATGACGATGGAGAATTTTGGTGGAATGAACATTGGCAGGGGAAACCGAAGTACTCGGAGAAAACCTACCTCAGAGCCACTTTTTCCACCACAAATCCCATTTGACCAGACCCGGGATCGAATCCGGGCCGCCGCGGTGGGAAACCAGCGACTAACCGCTTGAGCTATGGCGCGGCCGACGGATCTGTTTACTGACACACATGTACGCACACATACACATTATCACACAAGCAGTTTTGCTTTAAAAATGTAAGGAAGTTAGCCTGAAGCTTAAATATTCGTCCAAATAAATCGTCTGTTTACATTCCTTTACTTTAGAAATATTCTCGTGTTTTTATATCTGCAAAAAAGGAAGAGATTGCATAATATTGAGTTTCATGTTAGTCATCGTTAGATGAGAATACCTCGGTCACGGGTCACAAGACAAAGTTCGTGTAGAGCGAGATGATTTCTGCTCCAATCATCTCCATGCAGCTCCCGTGTTCAAATCAGCATCTACCCTGAGCACAGTGCCAATAACCCCAGGACATTATGCCGGATCGTAGGACAGTGCGAATCAATTAATGTGATCACAATGGTGGAGCAGTGGAACATGCTCCTTAGGGAGCTTTCTGAATCTCGTTGACTCGTCGACGTTTATCCCTCTTCTGACTCAAAAGTATATCTCAGGGGAATGTTCATATTCAGGGCAGCTCATGTCTCCCCGCCTGCCTCGCACTCCAGGCAGTAGATCAGGCCGTCTGTACTCCTGAATGCACACCTTGTACGTCAGTGTTTATGGCAATAGGGACAAGTTGAGTTTCTTCTTTTGTTTGGGTAATTAGTCGACGGTTTGGTTACTTAAATGATTAGATTATTGTTTGGTTGTTCTGTTCCTTAGGCAATTATTCGCGTGGGATTTTGACTGGTCCACGGTAGCCGAGCGGTCTAAGGCATACACGTATAGTGTTTTCGCTCGCTCAGAAACCGGGATCGTGGGTTCGAATCCCACATAAGACATGGATGTTTGGTATGTGTATGTGTTTATTCTGTTTGTATTGTCCTGTATTTAGGTTTAGGTAGAGGCCTTGCTACGAGCTGATCACTCGTTCAAACATCTGTAAAATGATCATGAAACTGAAAACCAGAATTGATCACTGTTGTGCATCAATTTAAAAACTACAATAAAGAATAATATTTATAACAAAGTGCTAACTTAGCACACCAACAATCTATCACAACAAGCAGTTGCACCTTCAATTCTGACTCTGCAAATCAAACCATTCAATTTCATTCGTTCCTTTCGGTTTTATTATCTTATTTTCGACGAATCTGTAATTTTCTCCACTGTCATTAATTTACCGCCTCTGTGGTCTAGTGGTCAGAGTTCCTGGCTACATATCCAGAGGTTTCGGGTTCGATTCTCGGCGCTATCAGATTTTCTGAGAAGTAGTGGGTCTGGAACGGGGTCCACTCAGCCTCGTGAGGATAACTGAGGAGCTACTTCAAGGGAATAGCGGCTCCGGTCTAGAAAACCGAGATTAACGGCCGTGGGGATCCGTTGCTCTGACCGCACGACACCCCTCTATCCGCAAAAGTTGGCACTAACTTCGCCGACAAGCGGCGGTCGCTCGGTCGGTATAGTTCGCTTTCGGACTAACAGGCCATGGAGCCATTAAACAAGATGATATACAAATAACAATAAACAAGCAGCCCTGATAATGCCAACCATGCTTAGTTTATGCTTCTATGGGTGGATATGAAAACTGAAAAATTATCGGGCGTATCTATGGAAAACACAAGTAGTGAGAGTGATCTGACTTTATAACAAAGGATTTCAAATATCATGACATATATCACAATGCAATAAAGTGCTTAAGGCAAAATTATAAGCCCTATTTCCGAAATGTTAATTTTGTCATGTTAAGGTACATTTATGTTGAAAATTACAAACTGTACAGTCCTGAAATTTGGTACACAGGTATTCATTCATTTTATGCATCTGCCGACTTGTTTTCACATGTCTGACGTATATAGTCATAAAGTTATTAAATTTCTTTCTGTGTAAAATGTTAAAAAATTAGTCTTTGAGAAGAAAAAATCACAAGGACTATGCTCACAATTCTATTATTATGAAAAAATCTAGAAGATACATAAATCCTATAAATACCTATGTGACAAATTTCAGGACTGCAGATTTTGTAATTTTCAGAAAAAATGTACCTTAATATGGCAAATATAACATTGCTTGCTTCACTGGTGTCAGGCTACGTCACCAGCTTGCTGATCACAGCGGTCACTCGGTCTAAGGCATGAATTTGTTTTCGCCTGCTCGAACACTGGGGTCGTGTGTTCGAAACCCACTCGGGGTCTAGATGTCTGTCTGCGTTTATTGTGTTTGTGTTGTCCTGTGTAGATAGCGGCCTTGCGACGAGCTGATCCCCCGCCCAAGGAGTCCTACCGACTGCTTATATGATTAAAAATATATATAACAGTAGCCAAGGTTCTTCAGGGACTGTATCGCTCACAGATTATTTTATTATCATTACGCCTCCATCTTATTGATTTCCTGACTGCTTGTTATCTAGATTATAAAACAGACACATAGGGTGAAGCATGCTTGCGAATTGTAGCCAAGAGAAGGCCGGTAAATAATACCTACCCCGACGTCATAAACGAAGTACATAGAACTAAACGAGTGTGTAACTTTACAGCGCATGCGCTCTTCACGACCGATTCTACTTGCGTCTCACATTTTCATCCCGTCTGCCTGGCGTAAAGTTGCATTGGGTGATAATATTGAACGCCGTGAGCCACCCTTAATGCTGTAGGGTGAATGGAGAAGGGAGAATTTGAACTGAAACATCTGTAGTAACGTAGCGGGAACAGAGACAACAATTATCATAAGGAGGTTTAAAACAGCACACAAAATTCAACGACCATGACTGCACTGCCAGGCAGGCAGGACGCCAAGAAAACCCCCATTTCATTTATGGCGCCTCATTCAGCACCTGTAAAGCCAAAGTGCGGTTCAGTTGCGTAATCACGTTCCGAAACAGGTGAGGGCACAAGGAAGGGGGGGGGAGGGGGGTTTAGATGCAGGTGAAAGTCCAAAAGTGAAGGCAAATTTTGGTTTACATCAAAAGCGAGATTGATGGAACTGAAATATGTAGGGTTTGAGGTTATCACAGCGGTGGTTACGATGCGTTATAACTCAATGTGGTCCGGCGAAAGTCGAACGATGTTTCGTAGGAACATATCGCATCCGCCATCAGGGTTCGATATTAAGCCACGCAAGAAACCAGCATGATACGGCCAGAAAGAGGAGTTATGAAGATTGAGACAGATTGTCAGATATAAACAATATGGACTTTCATTATGACACATTCCTGAGGTAAAGACGGCGGGGAAGTGAATTGTACTGCCACATAACAGAGATCCTCCCCTTTTCCATTTTGTGAGAGAAATGAATACCTCATGGTCCCAAAGCACACTGCAGGCAGACGCAAATTTCCCCCACTACACCTACCAGCAACATGTGCCGCCTCTACTTCCGTTTCCCAACCATTTTTACCATCAGCCTTCAGCGTTCACTTCATATCGCTACTCATGGCAGGCTACAAGTCCACTATACGTGCGCCGTACTATAAAATTTTCCTTGTACTTGACAAATTAAGCACTACACCATGAAGGCGTATGGGGGAATGGATATATAGGTCCACATTTTCTTGATCTCGAAACTAATTGGAGGTGAGTGGTCAGCTTCATGCCCCGGCCGATTTATCCCGGGAAAAGAGCCCCCGGTACCCACTGGGTAGGTGGCTGGGTGGACCCCAGAGCCGGTCTGGACGACGCAGAGAAAATTCTTGACCCTACAGGGACTCGAACTCCGACCCCTACGTCGTTCAACCTGTAGCCAATCGCTTTACCGACTACGCTATCCCGGCTCCTGTAGCTGACAGAAAGTGGAAACAAAAAGATTGCCCTCAAAAGAGCCGAACTTCTCGTGTGGAGTAACTGGGTGAAACATCTGAAAATTACGCAGGGAAGATGTAAGCAGTTCGCGACAGACAAAGGTTAAGAAAAAAGGTGAAGTTGCCCCTAATTCATCATATAGCAAAGACATTTCGGGGGGGGGGGGGTAGTCCCACATATTAACCTCCGCCCTGGAGGCAGAGCATTCCTCGGTTGTATCATCCCCGAGCAATGACCCCAGGTATCCATTAGATAGGCGGTTGGGTACGCGCCATAGATGGTTTGGACGAGGTGACGAAAAGAGAAATCTGTGATCCCGCCAGGAATCAAACCTCTGTTCTCACACAGTTCCACTTTCAGTCCAGTCACTGTAGTGACTGAGCTCACAGAACCAGGAGCAGTGAGTGAAGAGAAAAAATTAGACTTAACAGGGCGTCGGATAAAATCTAAGCAGCGGTGCAGACGTCTACGGCGCCGAGGGGAGCTTGCACGTTGCAGAAGATTTCGGCGTCCTCTCCCGCCTCCATTTGCAATTCAAATTCTGTCTCACAGGTTTGTTGCGGCAAGCAGAAACAGTACCCACATGTACGCTTCGCAATATTCTCGGACCAGATCGCTAAAATATTACTTTAGTATAGATAAGGAAGTAATATCATCAGTCCTGCCCTGACATATTGTTTTCATCTCACCAGTACGGAAAAAGGATACACAAATCGCTTCATTTTGTTTTCTTTATGACAAACGATTTAATTTCCACTCATTTATATGCTAAACAACTAAACAACTAGCTGCATTTAACCGGGTCCTTCCTATGAAGAAAACAGTTGCTCGGCCACACAAAAGTTCCCAGCACTTTATGGAAACCGAAAGTTCATTACCTTGTTCACAAGAGTATGGGACCTGCTACACGACTTACTAGAAAAAAGACCTCCTCTCGCCTTCTACTTTTGTTATAACAACAGCCCACGGCAAAGTCTGTACAGTGTTTTTCGTTCAAATAAAAATTATTTTGGAGGATTTAATAAATAATGTTATGTTAATTATGTATGATTTCTTGTTTAATTTTTTATGTAATTGTAACTGGAGATTTTTATGGTCGAATAATTCATAATAGTCTGTTCTACCACGTCTCTGTTTTACATACGTAACTTTCAGATTAGGTACACAGCAGCTACATAACCAGACAGTCAACCGAACAGCCAGATAACAAACCCTGAACAACTAAATGGATCAACTAAACATTCAAACAACGATATGAGCAATGGTCATACAGACAACCAAATAATAATAATAATAATAACAAATCAAAATAGTCACCTGAAAGCCATTCAAATAAGCAAACAGTCTACGAATGATTGAACGAACAGGCCTAAGAACAAAACAACTAATCAGTAAGAAGAAAGCAGTCTTCTGGGATTTGGCACCGCGTATATGTGGTGTTAACCGACGTTTCGGATGAATGTATCGCCTCCATCTTCAGGGTAGAAGGAAAAATATAAGAAATCCGCTGGCGAAGAGACCGTTCTCACGGTGATTACAACTCCTGTGTTCCGTTATATTTTCTAATGTTAGTCATAAAATGTGAAACGTTGTAACTCAGCTAAAAAATTAAATGTTAAAATTTTCTGTTTATTTTAGGGTAAAGTACAAGTCTGTGGTGTTTTATCGTAGAGCAGAGGGGTTTTCTGCGAGTCTGCGTTGTTTTTTAATTCTCTGTGCACATATTATGTGGCGATTTTCCGTATGTGATTGATGTTATATTCTATTCTCCTTTTGAGTGAAGGTAAATTTGTTGTACTCTGTCTTGTATAGGGGTTCCACGTCTTCCTGCCTTTGTTCCCATGCTGTGGTTCTATTGCCCCTTTCTTAGTAACAAGGCAGAGTTGTTCCTGTGCTTAACTAATCAAGCACTACGCCATGAAGGCGCATGGGAGGGTGGATGTATATATCCACGTATTCTTGACCTCGGCGCTAGTTGATGAGTGGTCAGCTTCACACCACTATCTCTTTACCCCCGGGGAAAGAGCTCCCTGTACCTGCTGCATAGGAGTTTGGTTGGGACCCAGAACCGGTCACTATTAACACTGTTATTTGTCGTAGTTCTCATCAGCTTCGAAACTTGGCGAATCAAGGAGACGCAGGAAAGGGAATTTTGAGGATGGTTTCTCCTGTTAAGTTACCCGTTCTCTAAACACAAGGTTGTGATTCGGTTCTCCAGTTTTGTGGTGTGTCATTATTCCACGCTTACCAGATGTGGTAAACTGATTATAGGGTACGTACATCCGTTAAGAAGGATGTTAATGTATGTGGTCATATGGGTTGGAGCCCAACCATACTCAGGCATAACCTTGGTTGAAGGGCATTAAATGGCAATGAAAATCGCCATGTGACTCTCACAGTGGGAGGTCGGACTCTTCTTGACTTCCGTTAACGACTTGTAAATGAGGACATCCGTCCCCTGATTCATAACTACCTTTTTATTGGTAATTGGAAAGTGATTTGCACTGCGTGAATATGCTTGGAAAGCTCTACTGCTCATTCATTCTGTTCCATGACATTAAGCTCGAGTCTTGGGCTTATATTCCAAGATTGCAATTTGAAAGTTTCGCCCGTCTAGTTGACACACTTTACTTTCAGCTCTGTCACGGCTGCAGGAGTGACCAAGGGGGTAGGTCAGGAAGTCTCAAGTCAAGGAGGATGAGGTGAGCAGGGCATGTAGCACGAATTGGTGTGAAATCCAGGTGGAAAGAGAACCCTGGGAAGACCAAGGCGTAGGTGGGTGGACAATATTAAAATGGATCTTAGGGAGATGGGATGGATTGGATTGATCTGGCTCAGGATTGGGACCAGTGGAAGGCTCTTGTGAACACGGTACTGAACCTTCGGGTTCCATAAAATGCTGGAAAATTCTTGAGTAGCTGCAGAATTAGCGGCTCCTCAAGAAGGGCTCAGCTCCATGAGTGAGTGAGTGAGTGAGTGTTCACTTCGAGTATCGGCCGAGACACCGGCTCTCCTGTCAGAGGCATTTCATGGTATTCATCAGTCCTCCAAGTAATGCCGGTGTAGCATTGAAAACCAGCAACTTTTTTACTTTCAGCGTACTTTCCTTATTTTGAAAAATAATAGGTTTATAAGATCACCTTTTTGTCTATGTGGCTTTGCATCTCCCCCCTTTGTTGACAGGCAACGGCTTGGTAAGCACGTTCCCGCTGCAACGAATATACAAGCAACAACAGAAGAACTATTGGACAGGGTGTTTTCTGTGCGGTCGGTGTCGTATCAGTTACTATGTAATGAAAAGAAAGTAAGCGGGGTCGAATACCTGCACCGTAGCCCTGCGAGTCATAAAAGGCGACGAAAAGGGAAGTCCCACGACCCTCAGACCCGAGAATGACTGAGCTGGCGAGGACCAAGAGCAATTGCAAACGACAGACCCGTCCTCTCGTTAGAGAGAGCGTCCCATATCATATATGTCTGACGTAATCAGAATCAAGACGTAAGCCCCAAATGGGTGCCTTGTTCCCAGAAAGACTGGGCGTCTTGCGGTCGGTCGTAACATGAGACTCAGACTCAGACAGTGGGCGATCAGATCTTCGGTTCAGTGTGGCTGAGAGCCTTCACCGTAGAGGGGAATGATCAGAAGTCGGTCCCTGTCCTCATCGAAGGAGAGGCCCCTTTTAAAACACGTAAAAGTGTTGGAAAGAACAAAAATATGGACCTGGGTCCTGAATGGATTCGAAACCAAGATTGACTGTGCTGCCAAGAATCAGGAGTAATTTACCTGACCCTATCCGATTAGTTCTTCCCAGAACTCCTTTCCATGACCTCAGATTAAACGGAGTCATATAGTATGATGACTGTTGTATAGTGGTTTGGAAATAATATGGCATAATTTGATGTGCTCTCCCGGACTTTACTAGAAGAAGAACTGAGGAATACCATGAAAAATTCTCTTCAGGATATCCTTTCTCTGGATAGAGTTTTGAAGGAGGGTCCTCCCTAATAAGACACAGAGGCCCTTCTCTTTACCACGTCATCCAGTGAGAATCCTGTAAGGATTAAGGAAGAGCACGAATGCCTTAGTCTGCAGACCTGGGATTACCAAATCCGAAGTTGAACTCCTGACCACTATACCAAGACGTCAACACAAGGTTCCTTCCTCTCGAAGAAGCTGTGAAATTGCTTCTGAGATCAATGGATTGTGAACCAGTGGTAGGCCACGGTACTGTTTCCTTCCCATTACATGTTAGATATGCATTGTAGCCACATGCTGTTTGTTTTGGTTACACTACAATACACAAAGCAGGCGCCCGATTGAGGGGGTTGGTATAGCGGGAGGTAGTTGGGAGGAGAAAATTACTCCACATATCATTCCCGTAAGGCATGTATACCGCAGGCCCGGAAGCCATGTCTTTGTTAGGAACTGTGCTTGAAAGGACATGCTGTGTGCATGAAGGCTGCTGCTGAGTTGTGCATTCGTCTCAGAGGAACACGAGAGAAGTGTTCCCTAGAACAGTTAACTGCAATTTCAGATATGAATGCGTATGTTATGAATTGTGTTTCTAACTGAATGTAGGCCTGGGGAGTAGCAGAGCCTGTCTTTATGAATGAACGTGATAGAGACCCACGCCCCTTTCGGGAACTGGACAGAATTAGCAAATTGCCTTGCCTCGATTTGAAATAAGATATTTTAGTATGCCCACAGATATTTAGCTGACGTTTCGAAGGGACATCTTAGAACTTAGGTAGTGTCACTTCATTTCTGTGTGAGATATGCTGGGTTTTTTTCCCCCCTGGCACTACAGCCCCAGTGGGCCTAGGCCCACCTCCATGAACTTCTCCGAGATATGCTGGTTAGTGTTATTTAAACTATGTTTCGAGGACGTTTAAATGTCTTTCAGCAGGTTTTTTCTGTAAGGGTAACATGAAAAATCAAAATAACTTGGTATTGTGCAACTACATGAAGCATTGTAATGTATATCTGTTCTCGTTTGTTTTGGGGCGTATTAAGGGCCTCTGTACTTACTTACTTACTTACTAATGGAGCTGAGCCCTTCTTGAGGAGCCGCTAATTCTGCAGCTACTTAAGAATTTACCAGCATTTCATGGAACCCGAAGGTTCATTACCTTGTTCACAAGAGCCCTCCACTGGTCCCTATCCTGAGCCAGATCAATCCACTCCATCCCATCCTATCTTTGTAAGGTCCATTTTAATATTGTCCACCCACCTACACCTTCGTCTTCCCTGTGGTATCTTTGCTTATGGCTTTCCCACCTATATCCTATATTCATTCCTCTACCCCCATTCGTGCTACCTGACCTGCCCACCTCATCCTCCTTGACTTGATCATTCTAATTATAATTTGAGAAGAGTACAAGTTATGAAGCTCGTTATTATGCAGTTTTCTCCAACCTCCTGTCACTTCATCTTTCTTCGGTCAAAATATTCTCAACATCCTGTTCTCAAACACCCTCAGTCTATGTTCCTCCCTTAATGTCAGAAACCAAGTTTCACACCCATACAGAACCACAGGCAAAATTATAGTTCTGTATATTTTAATTTGTATGTTTTTGGACAGCAGACAAGAAGACAAAAGGCTCTGGGCCGATCAAGGGACTGTGTGCTTAAATAAATTACCGGGTTTCCGACAGATGTTGGCAATGCAAGGCACGACACGAGTCGTTTTATTTTCCCTAATTTGTTGTTGCATCTCGCTTACTGAGCAACATAAATCATCCCATTTCTTTTAAGGATTTTGACATATTTAAATAAAACTTCAGATTTTAAAATTTGAAATAGTTTGTTCAAAATGATTGAAAGCATGTGCAGTGGGAGCTTTTCTGTCGTATTTCTTGTGCGTGGAAGAGTCAACCTGAGAACGGCATAAATGAATACTAATTATAGGCAAGTTTAAGTTGCATTTTATGTTTTATACAATGTATACAAACCGGTTTATAGAAAATCTAGACCGGTTTTCGATTGCCGACCTGTGGGCATTCATATCTTCAGCTTAGCGCCCAGACCGGTTGTCGGACCCATGCAGTCTCTTATGCAACAGGAATCGGGACCCTGTTGTCTGGGGCTAAGCGGGCAGGTGGGTCACCTGACTTTAATGCCAAGGTGAAGAATCTGTCTATATCTCTGCAGCCATTTTGTTGGACCTTGGGCGCTTTTTTCAGTTTCTTAACCCTATACACAGACGGTCACGGTAGTCGAGCGGTCTAAGGCATGTATTATCTTCGCTCGCTTGGAAACCGGGATCGTGGGTTCGAATCCCACTCAGGGCATGGATGTTTAGTTTGTGTGTGTGCGTTTTTCTGTGTTTGTGTACAGGTATAGGCCTTGCGACGAGCTGATCACCCGCCCAAAGAGTCCTACCGAATGTGTTAGATCTAGAAAAACCGAAGTGAACGGAGAAGTTCATGGAGGTGGGCCTAGGCCCACTGGGGCTGTAGTGCCAAGCAAAAAAAAATGCACAGACGATAGGACTCATTGGATTGGGGATCAGCCCGTCACAAGGCCGCTACCTACACACAGAACAACACAAATACGGAATAAACGCAAACAGACATCCATGCCTTGAGTGTGATTCGATTCCAGCGTTCGAGCGAGCGAAGACAGTTCATACTTTACACCACACTGCCGTTGTGATCGACCAAGGCGAAGAATGCAGAGAGGTTTACCTGTGCTTAACTAATTAAGCACTATACTATGAAGGTGTATGGGGGAGTGGATGTATAGCTCCATATTTTTTGACCTCGGCACTAGTTGGAGGTGATTGGTCAGCTTCATACCCCTGCTGCTTTACTCCCGTTTGAAGAGTCCCCGGTACCCATTGGGTAGAATGTTGTGTGGGCCCCAGAGCCGGTCCGGACGACGCGGAGAAGAGAAAATTCGAACTCTCCGACCCCTTGGTCCTCCAGCCCGCAGCCTGTCGCTGTACCAACTGAGCTATCGCGGCTCCCTCCACGCTTCGTAAACATTTACATGCGCCCAGCTTTAGCAAGAACCATCTAAATGTTTTACTTTACAGTAAAAAATCTAAGCATCTGTGTCTTGCTCAGTACCCAATTTTGATGCGGTCGTTTATTCCATGAGTTAGGCTTTTCGAGGTTTTCCTCAGTCACTCGAAGAGAATGCCGCCGGTATGATTCTTTGAAACACCATGATTTCTACCTTCCATATTATTACATAATCAGCATTCATTATCATCTTTATTCCACGCTAAATAAATTTTGTACTCGAAACAGCGTTGTCGCGTAACCGAAGTTTATTCCTAAGGCTATGAGATGCAGTCCGGAAGCAGCAGTGATAACCTATACACATTTACAGGAAGCCAGCGTACGTGTGCTGTAGTGCTATCAGGCTATCAGAAGCCGAGGGGCCCACTGTCGGACAGGGCCGGCAGCGATATGCGGCATATTGCTCGCGTTCCTCATGATGTAGTTCTACGCATTAAGCCTCCTTCAGGGCGTAACGCATTTGCTGTTAGCAGTTGTATCCATACGAGCTGAGTTCGAGACTTCTGCTGCTGTGACTTCTGATTGTAGTCTTCGGGATGTGACACCGCGTACAGCTGATTGATGATGTAGTAGTAGTAGTAGTAGTAGTAGTAGTAGTAGTAGTAGTAGTAGTAGTAGTAGTAGTAGTAGTAGTAGTAGTAGTAGTAGTCTGTGACATGTGTTCCGTGAGTCCTCTGCTTGAATCTCGTTTGGAATATCCAGACAAGTGTTCTTCAGTTGTCTACTTGTTACAATTGCAACTCGAATGGTTTAAAATATTGTTCCAACAGAAGCGCTTGTGTGAGACGCGCATTTGTTAGGTTTATTTGAGTTATAAATATGTTTCTATTCCCCACACGCACTTCCACATAAATTAAGTTGAAGTTTTCCCTACACTTAATTAAGTAAGCACCATTCCATAAGGTTGTATAGGGGAATGAAGGTATAGCTCCACCATTCTTGACGTTTTCTCTAGACGGAGGTGAGTGGTGAGCTTCGCCCCCAGACGTTTTGCCCTCAGGGATGGAGCTTGATATGCCATGTAGACAGGAGGGTGATTTGGCCCCAGAACCGGTCTGGGCGCTGTGGACAAGAGAAAAATACCTTGTCTGTCGCTATACCGACTGAGTTATTCGGGCTTCTGTACGCTTGAATGTAGATACTTGGGCCCTTAAAATCTTCCCTTCTGGTGAACCCTTTACCCATAATTCGACGTTAAATGCTCTTGGCTTTATACATCCCTATTAAACAGTCATTTTATGGGATAGAACAGTTTCGCCGTTAGCTGAAACGTCTAGCGCATGGGACCATCAGTTCCCTTGAAGGTCTGTGTGGTGTTAGAATATGGAGGTCAATGACAGGAAGTCGGCTGTCGTGCGTATATCAGCAGATTATTCACGGGGCACTCAGCAACACCAGGATTTGTCAAGTACACTTGAAGCAGTGGCAGGAGCACATTAATGCGAAATCGGTGCTTATTCACATGCAGATCTTCTGTGGGAGCCTTTATCTCTAGTCCTTCAACCCTCCCCTTTCCAAGATTTCCATTCGGCGCCTGCGCTTCATGACAATCTCAGGTTTGCCCCATGTTTTATGTCTACACTATGTTTAGACACTTTCATATATGTTTTGTGTAAAAAATCCAATCTCCTATAAGTTCTACCTTCACACTCAACCTTTTGAAGTAATATAACTATCCTGTTGAATATATCACCATGCAGTCCGGTAGAAGTCCACCTACGTTTCGGAGGAACATCGGGAGACTTCCACCGAACTGCACAGTGCTATATTCCAGAAGATACTACTCCTTATACTAACTACTATGACTGTCTTCGAATCCAGCGTAGTGTAACGAAAGTCTTAACGTTGTTTTTCTTTATGTTTCAGGTAAGTACTTAACGATAACGGCTGTCAGTCAACTTTTCATCAGTGACAAGTAAGTTCCTCTTGATGTAATGAAAATGCCACCTAGAAAAGAACTGCAGAAATATCCTCGATACCCGTAACTGTCTGCCTATTTGTTAGTATTCCTGTATTGAAAATATACTATATACATAGTCCGTTCCTCGTCATAGACTCTTGAAACCAGTAACACTCACATAGTTTCGCATACTAAAGAATTCATAAACTTTTTTACTGGAGGTCTGTTGAAAATATTTTGAAATATTCGCAAACCGTAGTGTCTGAAGAAATACGTCATGGTTGAAAAATCGTTACAGACATATATTTACGTGTTGTTTAGTCCATATGACCTCCTCAGTGGTCTAGTGGCCAGAGTTCCTGGCTACAGATCCAGAGGTCTGGGTTCCATTCCAGGCGCTACCAGATTTTCTGAGAAGTAGTGGGTCTGGAACGGGGTCCACTCAGCCTCGTGATGACAGTTGAGCCGCTATTTAAGGAAAAAGCGGCTCCGGTCTAGAAAACCGAAATTAACGGCCGTGGGGATTCGTTGCGCTGACCACGCGACGCAGGCGACTTAGACTTGATACGTGCTGTTATGAACTGCTGAGTATGTGAATTAGTGGCAACACTGTACACTTGGTCGTCGACTTACGACTGACTTCCGTTCTGACTGGCAGGTCGCAAGTCGATCTGGTTGTATGCCGGCCATATATTTATTAACAGTATTTTTTAACCTTTCTAATCTTTTTATCATCTTTATAATTTATTTTTAAAAACTTTTACTTTTTATTTTTCATTTTTTCGTGGTCGTAAGTCGACGACCAAGTGTAGTTACTTGTAGTTATGAGCTGAGTGTATAAGTGCAATAAATCCAAATACCAACCCGAAACCCGTCTATAGTGACTCAAAATCATTACAACATAATGGGATATAGACGTCTTAAAGACAGAGGCTGAACCACCGGGTTACTGTATGAACTGCAAGCGGCAAAGCTTGTTCCGTCTTATTCTATTCTGCAAATATAAAATTGAACAGGCTGAAGAAAAATACGGTAATTAATTTAGAATAGCTTCGGTGTTTTATTACTAGAGATGTAAATAAAATTATCTTAAAAGTCACAATTATATATGTAATACTATAATTATGTACCAATAATTCAAATGATTGAGAACATACTGGATAATATTAATGATTAAATCCGCTAATTATATGTAGGTAGGGCGCATGAGAGAGATGAGAAGTTTGTACAAAATTCTACTTGGAAAACCTGAAGGTAAGAGACTGCTCGTAAGAGGTGGTCATGATGGCAAGATAATATTAAAATGGAATTTAAATCAGATCTAATTTCAGAATGTACTGGACGATAGAGGAGATTATCAGGACAATTGGCAATATCATGCGTGAAGAATGCAGAGGAATAGATTACTGCAATTAGTATAGTATCATTAACGCACAGACTACAGGAATACAAATCCCCACAGGAAAATAGGGAAAGATCAATTCCTGCATGAGAGTTGATTGAAAGAGATTTAAAAGCCGAAATATCCGAGAGGAGTCTGGATAGTGCAGTGGGTATGGCGCCTGGATACAGACTGGACCACCAAGGGATCGGAGTTCGAGTCCCGTTAGGGTAAAAGTATTCATTTATCTCACGTCGCCCACACCGGACCTGGGGTCCAACAAGCCTCCTATCCAATCCCCGGGGTTAAAGCAGCAGGGGCATGAAGCTAACTACCCCCCACTAGTGCCGAGGTCAAGAAAATGTGGATCTATACATCCACTCCCCCATAGGCTTTCATGGCCTACTGCTTAATTAGTTAAGCACAGGAGCAACTTTTTCAAATATCCGAGTAGTTCAAGGAACAGAAGACTCCGAACAAACAGTGTCAGAAGATGTGGAGGGCTCTCATGTTGCTCAGGATATGGACACGTGGTCGGATGTTGCTAACGCGGCAATGAACTTCGTGAGCCGAATAAAATCTTGGAACTCCTTGAGTTATTGCAGAAGGGCACTATTCCATAGTTAGTCAGTCCGTAAGCAAGATTTTTAGGCAGAATGTGACTGACGTTCTCACGGCGGTGAATATGAAGAGAACTGTGTTCTACCACGTGACACCATGAGCTGATCACAGTGGCCGCACGATCTAAGGCATGAACCGTCTTCGTCCACTCGAACACTGGGGTCGCGGGTTCGAATCCCACTCAAGAGGTAATTGACTGCGTTTAGTCTGTGTTCGTGTTCTTCTGTGTGTAGGTAGCGGTCTTGCGACCGGCTGATCCCCAACCAAGGAGTCCTACCGACTGTGCATAGGATTACGAAACTGAAAAAGCGGCCAAGATCTACAAGGGCTGTAGAGCCATACGATTAGATAGACAGACAGATAGTGACACCCCGAAGTGTGATGCAAGTTTATCGACGTTTGGCGGATCCTGGCTGCCCCTCAACAGGGTAAAAGATGGAGGCAGTGTTTTCTTTTGAAACATCTGTAAACATCTACCATACTGCACGGCATCACATCCAAAAAAGGCTACAAAGTCTAGTTCTGAAAGTCGAAAGTGATTGTTATTTCCTGTTTGTCTTGCGTGGAAGGTCGGAAGAAAGATCCGTAGAAGAATGGAGAGCAGTTTTCGTCATGCGTCGATTTACAGTATAACAGTTAATGAACGGAAAGAGGACTTAGAGCATATTTCCCCTGTTCCATTGTTGAAGGCGTTGCAGTAGCTGCGTGATATTAACTTGCTTTGTTTGTGCAGCTTCACCTTCTCTTACAAGACAGTAGATTGTCACGGTTCTTTGTTTTGTTTCTGATTAGTGCTTAATAGCGTAAAGTCGAGAGGGAACGCGGAAGCGTAGTTCATTGAGGCACTATGATACAAGCCGGAAGGTCGTGGGTTCAATTCCCGTTGAGATCATTGGATTTTTCTGTTGACCTAATCCTTCCAGCCGCACTATGACCTTGGGGTCGACTCAGCCTTTAATGAACCTTCGGGTTCCATAAAATGCTGGGAAGTTCTTAAATAGCTGCAAAATTGGCTGCTTCTCAAGAAGGGCTCGGCTCCATGAGTGAGTGATGTGTAAAGCAAGTTTATGATTTGTATACTCATCAAGTGTTACCAGCATACTGACATGTAGCCAGACAGTAACATGGCATAGCCTTAGATACGTAATGTTGGAAGGCATGAAATGGATTTTTTTTAAATTCGCTTAGTGGGGGGTGGAGTCCAGCTGGGTCCACTCGGCATGGCGGCCACTGATTGGCCTATTGTACCTGCCCCGGGTGATTATGATGATGGAGAATTTGGTGGAATGAAGATTGGCAGGGGAAACAGAAGTACTCGGAGAAATCCCGCCCCAGCGCCACTTTGTCCACCACAAATCCACTTGACCAGACCCAGGATTGAACCCAGGCCCCCGCAGTGGGAAGCCAGCGACTAACCGCTTGAGCTATGGCGCGGCTTTATGAAAAAGATTTATTGGGCGCAGAGTTCTGTAGTGTTTTAACTGGCTTCGAATTTCTGCCTTCTATAGGGCAGAGGGGAGGAAACTTATTGACCACTGAGCGACCATCAACACTTCTACTCGTACATCTCTGTTCTAAACAGCACTTAAGGGTTGCGCTTGCCAGCTGGTTATAACCATTGCGGGAGGTCCAAATCTTGCTTCAAGCCCCATTCTTTGAGTAGATAAATTTGTCCTTGCAGGGCCATTTCTGCAGCGCACTGAGAGAACGCGACTTCCGTTGTCGGACTTAAGGGTCGCTAGCGGTGCACTCAAAATGTAGAAGTTTTAGTGATGTATAAGTCACTTCATGGAGGAGAGTTCTTCTTGAGAATCTCGTAGTCGCTCAGCCTTTCAAAGAATTTTCCGTCTTATATCGAATCTGTCATTACCATGTTCACAACAGAGCAATTGTCTCCATTTTCAGCCAGTCAGCACCCTAATTTCCAGTTTATTTAAGATCCATTTTAATAGTCCTTCCATTGCGCTTATGTATTCAAGGTGACCTATTGGATTTCGGTTCGTCTTTTCAGAATCAACTTTAGTCTGAATTTACCGTTCTTCCCATCCGTGCTACATGTCACACCACTCTCATCGTCCTCAATTTTCAGTTCAGTTTAATTCAGTTGCTGATTTACGTGCCTACTCAAGCGGCCTCCATAGTCTAGAGGAAACGTTCCCACCTCATGACTCGTAGTACGCGGGTTCAAATACCCGGCGGAGGTCGTCGAATTTTTAAGGGCGGAAAAATTCAGGGAACAAGTCCTCCGGGAGGGACTTTAAGCCGTGGGTCCCGTGTCGTAGCTTTACGGCACGTAAAAGAACCTCATATCTCCAAAGGAGGTCACTGAGCCAAATTACGGACGTTTCCCGCCCAACAGCAGTCTCTAATACCTCTGGTAGATGGGGGAAGCATTATAGATACCTCTCAGCTAGTAGAGCCTGTCTCGCTGGCTGGGCGGGACTGATGGTAAGCACCAGTACCGGTTGGATATAGAGACTGGTAGAAATCAGAGAGGGAAGCACAATGGACCAATACAGGTCTAAGTGCATGGGGAAACCCACCCTCTCCAATAACTAACTAACTAACTACGTGCCTACTCAATAGCCCAAAGGCCAGTTATAAAATAAATATTAGTGAAAGAATGAAACAAAACAAAGACACACAATTAAAAGACAAAAATAAGGCAGAAACTTGTATCATTTATACAGCAACAAGAATTCAACAAGTGCGGTCACGCTGATCAATATGCGGCAAGAAAAAATTTATAATACATTCATATTGAACACAATAAATACTTCTATAATTAATAAAGAGCGCATCACAGTCACACAACCCCGTCTGTACTCACACATTACATGACAATATCTTTGCACGTGTACATAAAGTGGACGCAAAATAGTGAGATTGTGTCTTTCAGTCTGTTCATCTGTCCGTCATCACATTCCTTGACTGGATATATTCCACGGATACCAACTGAATTTGGTATGCAGACTACGCCACAAGCAGTCGCGCCATTTTAATATTGCACGTTCTCCTTCGGATAAATGTAAAATTGTCCCTGTGCCTAATCAATTAAGCACTAAGCCATGAAGACGTATAGGGGAGTGGAGATATATTAGATCCACCATTCTTGACCTCGGTACTAGATGGAGGTAGTTAGTTATTGGAGAGGGTGGGTTTCCCCATGCACTTAGACCTGTCTTGGTCCATTGTGCTTCCCTCTATGATATTCTACCAGTCTCTATATCCTACCGGTACTGGTGCTTACCATCAGTCCCGCCCAGCCAGCGAGATCGGCCTCTACTAGCTGAGTGGTATCTATAATGCTTCCCCCATCTACCAGAGGTATTAGAGACTGCTGTTGGGCGGGAAACGTCCGTAATTTTGCTCAGTGGCCTCCTTTGGAGATATGAGGTTCTTTTACGTTCCGTAAAACTACGACAAGGGACCCACGGTTTAAAGTACCTCCCGGAGGACTTGTTCCCTAAATTTTTCCGCCCTTAAAATTTCGACGAACTCCGCCGGGTATTTGAACCCGCGTACTACGAGTCATGAGGTGGGAACGTTACCTCTAGACTACGGAGGCCGCTTAGATGGAGGTAAGTGGTGAGCTTCACGCCCCGACCTCTTTATCCCTGCAGAAACAGACCCCGTTACCCGCTGGATAGGAGGCTGGCTGGGCCCTAGAGTCACTGTGCAATTTAATGGAGACGAGACTGGCATTTACACGAAGCTCAAAGCAGACTTGATCACTCTCTTAAACAGCTTATAATATAAATAATTTTCATTTATCATAAGATATTAATTTCGCTAAGATCTTCAACTTTTATTTGAAGCATTTCCGATATGTTTATGTTCATGTTTAATAACGTACAAGGAAACATGGTTTATTTTCCCATGACATGTAATGCATGTGCTTTCCATTAGTTCTTTGAGCTGCGAGTTTGGTTGCATGTAGTATCGATTGTACAAGCAGTCGACTTATACGTACAATAAACGAAAATCAAGACAACATACGGCGTAAACCCAAAGAAATGAACTGCTGCCAGGCCTCTGTCTCATGTAGGCTACCATAAACTTGAATATTTCTATGCGTTTGTCAGATCTGAGGGTGCTACGGTGGTGACCTTGAACAGTATAGTTTTCTGGAATCTAACGGCTTGTAGTGTGATAGACATTTAACAGCATTTTCGAGGAACTTGCTGCTTCCGTCTAAGGGTAGAATAGTCTACACCGAAAGTGAAGGCAGCAAGTTCCCTTGAAAGTCTGCTCGTATATACCAGACTACGTGACGTAACATCCCATAAGACTATAATCTCTCCTGTATTAATATTGTGATATATAACCCAATGCTAGGCAACGGCTCGATAAAGACGTTTCTGCTGAGACAGAATTTGTGTAAACAGCACGTTACTAGGTAAAGCCTGCAACATTACGCGACAGAAGTAGACGGCTATTGTTAGGCAATAGACGTGTTCTCTACGGAGTCCTCCCCTAGGCTATACACTATAACAGTGAGTGACTTTTGACTCGAGTAGTTCTGTTCAGTAGAAGAGGGTTCAGTTTAGCAAAGAGAGTCGTAGGTCAGAATTGAGTCAAGGAAAATGGGTTCGGTTGAAGACTTATTGTGAGTTATTTAATTGTTTTGTGATTGTATGCTGTTGTACAGTGAGTAATCAGTAAATCCAATTACCAATCAAAACCCCCATAAACATGACAATACTGTATGTAGTCGATAATGAACATCACAGTGCCGTGGGTGTTAGTCCATGGCTGCACCATAGCTCAAGCGGTTAGTCGATGGCTTCCCACCGCGGCGGCCCGGGTTCGATCCCAGGTCTGGTCAAGTGGGATTTGTGGTGGACAAAGTGGCACTGTGGCGCGTTTTCTCCGAGTACTTCGGTTTCCCCTGCCAATGTTCATTCCACCAAATTCAACATCATCATAATCACCCGGGGCAGGCTACAATAGGCCAATCAGAGGCCTCCATGCCGAGTCGACCCAGTTGGACTCCACCCCCCACTAAGCGAATTAAAAAAAAAGTGTTAGTCCATAACGCATTCAGATATGTTTGTTGGGTTGTTCTTTTTTAATGACAGCTTTCTCTTATTGTGTGTGTTGAGTGAGAAATGAAGCAAAACGCTGTAGTCTAAACAACGTCTTTGTATTGTTTCTGACAGGAAGGAAAAGGTTTATGTAACATCCATTAACAAGGTGTTGAAATTTGAAATGTTGCTAGTTGCTACTGGATGCTGTTAGGTCCATTTACTGACCACAAAATGAAACGTGCTTAGTCCATTTGCAATCGCATTACTAACCAGCAAAATTAACATAGTTATGTTCACCTTGTGCCATAGCTCCAGCGGTTAGTCGCTGGCTTTCCACCGCGGCGGTCCAGGTTCGATCCCGAGTCTGGTCAAATTGATTTGTGGTGGACAAAGCGGCGCTAAGGCAGGTTTTCTCCGAGTACTTCGGTTTCCCCTGCCAATCTTCATTCCACCAATTGCTCCACAATCACCCTCACCTATCATCTGGGGCTGGTACAATAGGCCAGAAGTGGCTGCAGTACAAGGGACTTAGTCCAACCCCACTAGCAATAAAGAAAATAGTGTTCACCTTGTTCGTGCCTGATTTTATCAACACAAGAATGCGTCATAAACATGTATGCTCACATACGTTAAACATATTGCAGGCTAATGCTTAAGGACACCATCGTGAGTGCTGGAAAGCAACACTCCTGCTTTCCTTCCGTTGCCTAGTTTCGTTTCAATAATGGGCATGAAACGTGGTCTCTAACATTAAGAAGGAACATAGAGAACAGTGTAGTGGGTAAAGTATTTGGACCGAAGAGAGATGAAGTGACAGGAGGTTGGAGAAGACTGCATAACGAGGAGCTTCATAACTTGTACTCTTCTCCAAGTATAATTAGAATGATCAAAGTCAAGGAGGATGAGATGGGCAGGGAATGTAGCTCGCATGTGGAGTATATGAATGCATATAGAATTTTGTTTGGAAATTCAGAAAGAAAGACACATTATAAATACCTGTACCTAGGTGGGAAGATAATATTAAAATGGATCAAAGACAAATAGTGTGGGGTGATGTGGAATGAATCAATTTGGTCAGGATAGGGAGAAATGGAGCTGTTGTGAACGCGGTAATTAACCTTCGGGTTCTATAGAATTAAGGGAATTTCTTGAGTAGCTGAGCGACTGTTGGCTTCTCAAGAAGAACTCGACTCCATGAATTTCATTTGTCTTTATCCTTATTATCGTCTTTTTCTCCTCGTACTCTTCTTTTCTCTCATTATTACCTTCTTTATTTTCCTGGCCCGTCTATTTGAGCGTTCAGGGCTCGTCAGGTTCAAAACAAATTCTCCTTTACGGTGAAGTAGATGTTTGTTTAATTAGTAGGATTTATGGAAACCAACTTAAGGCCTGTGATAAGGCAGTAATAGCAAAAACAAGGGTATTTGTAAACATTACCAATAAGGTAAGCATGGTTGCAGTTTATTTATCAGTCCTATTTCTTAAGAGTGTTTACCGTTGTGTTAACTCCAAGGTGTACTGGCGTCAAATAACAGGCCTAGAAACCATTATGAATTGGGAGTCGCAAAGAATCATGGATACAGAAGTCGTTTCCGGTTCTGTAGAGTCAACCGTATAATGTAGTAAAGAAGGAAAACATAAATATCTGGCAGATAAGCTGTAATATATCTTACTGAGATACATAACTCACGGAGTTACTCTGGACAGAAATTACAGAAAATCTGTGCTGTAAAAATAGTGTTATGTATCACTTCATGTTGGCAACACTGTCATTCTAAAGTGACCTTCAAGACATTGTGACGTTAGCCAGTTAAGCCAAACAATTCACACTTTGAAATGTAAGTAAACACTGAAGTTACAAGTATGTGTAATATATGTACGTAATCCTCTGTCAGTAATTATGGTATATATTTCAATATTTACCTTTCCATCATATGTCGTTAGCAACATACAGGTGATTTCATCACAGTGAACTGTTGAGATCACATTCCGTTGGAGGATGATGTATCAAGAATCTGAGTAGAATCTGCACTTAAATTTTAGTGCGTTCATTTTTACACAATTTACATATTTAAATCGTGTTTTTTGAGGATAACAAGCCTGTGTGTGCACTCAGTTCCAGAATTCTTACGCTTGCAGCTATTGCTGTTCATTCGATGTGTATATCGTTAAGAGGTGGGGAACTCGTCAACTCTTTGATTAAAACAGGCTTTTGTTGTGGTGTAGATGTTGCGACTAAAGCTTCCAATTTGTTTCTTGTGTCATGTTACTCTGTACTATTCGACATGTTTCTTCTCAATTTCGGATGCAAGTAACTAGCGCATCTTTACTAATTGATCAAACTTGTGTTATGGCCGATCACAGCGGCCACGCGATCTAACATATGAATTATCTTCGCCCGCTTGAACACTGGGATCCTGGCTCCGAATCCCAGTCTAGGCATGGATGGCTGTGTGCGTCTTTTTCTGTGTTTGTGCTCTCCTGTGTGCAGGTAGATGCCTTGTGGCGGGCTGACCACAGTCTAAGGAATTCTAGAGCAACAGACAAATGACTGGCTTCATATGTACAATTACCAGTGGCACTCAACAGACATTTTATGTACATCTTCATGGTTCCCCAACTAAAATGTAAACACATTGCTAAGCGGCGACTCTGTAAACAGCGGCCGTTTCTAGGTAACGCACGCAACAATAGAGAAGCTGTGTTCCCTGTTGGTCCATGTCGATGGGCTAAAAGCGGGGCAAAATTTGGAACTTAATTGATTTGTGAGACGGTGATCAGCCGGCAGTAGCTTGAGCGCGGAAGCTGAAGAATCTCCACTGTTAGAAACAGTTACCAGGAAACTACTAGTGGATAGTGCAGCAGACTGAGAACAGTAATGTGTGTGTAACGGTGATTCGTAAATTTTGGAGATTGGCAATGGCGCTATAATTATGTATAGTCACGAGTCGTGTGTGAAAGTGTGTAATAAATTGAGGCACCAATTCAAACCCACTCTGTACTCATTCATTCACGTGAGAATATAAATCGACCAACCCTGGTTTATATATTGAAGCGTTAAGCCAAACTTCCTTTTCAATGAGAGCGTTCTTGAAGAACTATAGTATCCATCTACTTTATGACACGGTAGCTTAGTTGGTTGAGGCACTGTGCTACAAACCGGGAGGTCGCGGATTCGATTGCCAATGAGGTTTTTGGATTTTTTCAATTTACGTAATCCTTCTAGCCGCACCATACCCCTGGGGTCGACTCGGCCTATAACAGAAATGAGTACCAGGACTCTTCCTGGGGGTAGAGGGCGGCCGGCGCGTAAGGCTGACAATTCACCGCAATCTGTGAGCCTATCGTTTAGAAAATGTGGGAGCCTCGACGTCTCACAACCATATAGGCATCCACGGCCTGCTACAAGGGTAACTATATGAACCAGACATGCGTCATTCTTTATGTAGGCAGCTTTACTGAAGAGAAGTCCAGTGTATGTTTAAATTTCCCACCTGCATGTCAGTACCGGAAGAATGTTGAAAACGGAGGTGATGTAACGGTCTACGTCACTAATTTGCGATGACGCGCCCTCGGTCCCCTAACAGGTACACCGTCATAGATTGCACTCGAGCACGTGTTGTTATTACAGCTCGTCATTAATCAGTTAGTATATGCAAACATGTCTTCCCAGAACAGCATGTAAACTGGACACTGCGTCGGCCGATGTGAGTGGACTAGCAGCAACAACATCAGCTCGTATTCGGAAGTTACATGATTCTAATCCCAGCAGTGACACAGTCTATCCTGACTGAGGGTCGTAGTAGTTTTCGCCAGTAGTTTCTGGCCGCGCGGTCTAAGGCATGAACCGTGTTCGCCCGCTCGAACACTGGGATCATGGGTTCGAATCCCACTCAAGGCATGGATATCTCTGTGCGTTTATTCTGTTTGTGTTGTCCTGGTAGGTAGGTAGGTAGGTAGGTAGGTAGGTAGGTAGGTTCGGGGATTGCGCATTAAGGATGAACAGACGCGATTCCTTTATTCGCTTCTTGCAAGACAGGCATTAGGCGCACCGCCTCACAATGGAGACCGGGGGTACCTGCTCCTTGAGATCTGAGATACTTACTGCTGTGAGATTTTTATGTTTATGGTCTTTTATGATGCGTCTTAGTGTATTTTATTAGATAGATATCAACGTTTCGGAGGAAGTGCTTCGTCCTTCTTCGGGGTAGATAGTGGATACCATAATCGTGACACTAACCCCGTTGTGACCTGAAGACTTTTTGTACAACATATGCAGACATTAGTAGTAGAAGCATCAGAATATCTGGTATTTATCGCAAGATAATACGAGAAGCGATGAGAGACTCTTTCAAAGCCTGCATTAAACACATTCCAGCAAATCATTTTTGAATTTGAATTACGGAAGTGACCTTTATAAGGAAGTTGGATTATAGCGTTCTCTGCATAGTGATGGATGACCCTGTCGCTCTTCTTAGTACATCCGTGTTGTCGGAACTCATTGCAATGTCATGCGTTTAAGGCTGCATGAAATGCCTCCCACCTCAACAAATGAACATAACCTCACTTTCAGGTTTAACGAGTTGTTGATATCTAATTGGTTATAAGTAAATTACTCTAGTACATACACTGGAATTTTGGTCAGGATATGTCAGTCACTAAAATGACTTAATGTGTTGGACGACCGGGTTTCGAATACTGTCAGGGATAGAACTTTGTTTCGCGACTGCGTCCGGATTGGCTCATGTTCCTACGTCGGGCTAACGTTGAAGACTACTCATATTGGAGCCAAGCTGTTACTTTTACGGAGTTCAGTATCTGAAGTAATTGCCTTTTCATCTCATGACGAACTAGTGTAACCACTTGAATTTAAAGCGTTTAATCCTATACTGTATAAGCACATAAACACATTTTGGCGTTGAACTATTACTTTGAATTAAGATGGCGTGTGATAGTGCAGTAGAGGCATCTACCTACAGCTACGATTGCCAATTTAACCTTAACAAAGTATCAGTTGGCATAGCTAATAAGATACGGGATGGACAAGAGAAGACCCGGGGTCAATTCCTTGTAGAGGAAAGAGATTTTTCACTTCTCCATAAATTCCTTGTAGGGGAAAGAGATTTTTCACTTCTCCATACTGACAACACGGCTTTGAGGCTCAAGCAGTTACCTATAGAATTGGTTCCAGGGGCTCTATCCCCGGGCGTAAAGCAGTCAGGGCGTTAAGCCAACTACTCACCTCTGTCCAGTGCTGATGTTAAGAATGGTGGACCCACTCCACTCCCTTATGCGTTTTCTTGGACTGGCGCTTAATTAATTAAGTACAAGGATAATATTATCTTTACTTTAATCTGTTATGTCATAATAGTCATGGAGTCTATATGCTTTCCCATGTAAATTTAATTAATGGATACTTCCATGCGGGGAGTAGTTCCAGCGTCAACTTGAGCTGCAGGCCGTACTGAGAGTGAATGGAATTTTGCCTTCTTATTTCCAAACTCATTCATATCAAGGTTATTAATACTTTCACACTCCGTTCAGCCCTGCGCTTGCGAGAACGTCCTGTGATCCAGTTTCAATTTCTCTCCAACATTCACAAATATCTCAAAATTAAAATAAATCGATGTTGGATTTAAGATTCTCACAGTGGTGATTATGGAAAGTTCTGTCTTCTGGGATGTAACACCGTGTAGTCTGGTGAAAATCATTAAAGGTTTCGGGGGAAGATATCGCCTCCATCTTCGGGGTCGTACATGAAGCCAAGCAAGATATTAGATTTGTTTTCTGCCTGATTCATGCTGTTCTTTTTTTGCTGCGTATTGTTCGGTAGTGAAGATGAAGACAAAATATTTCTCCGAAACATTGATTGACTTTCATTAGACTACACGGCGTTATGTCCAAGAATACAGGGCTGCTCTGAAGTAAATTGAAGTTGTTCTCTGTGGGTTTTCATTCTTTCAGACAAACGGTCCTCGAGACGGGTACTTTTTCGAAGTCAGTCTATGAAATAAATAAGAGTTGTTGAGGTGTAAAGGTCCCTAAAATATGAGCTTCAGGGGCAATTACTTTCTGTCAGTAGTGGACGTACCTTGTAAAACAAACTAACCACTCAGCATTGAATTATTTTTTATTGTTAGTGGGGTGGGACTAAGTCCCTTATACTGCGGCCACTTCTGGCCTATTGTACCAGCCCCAGATGATAGGTGACGGTGATTTTGGAGCAGTTTGTGGAATGAAGATTGGCAGGGGAAACCGAAGTACTAGGCGAAAACTTACCCCAGCGCCACTTTGTCAACCCCAAGTCCCACTTTGCCAGACCCGGGATCGAACCCGGGCCGCCGCGGTGGGAAGCCAGCGACTAACCGCTTGAGCTGTGGCGCGGCCCAGCATTGAACTATTGGTAACGGAGCCTGGTGTTCTGTCAGCTGAATTGTGAAACTAAATGTTACAGACAGATGATAATTAAGAGTGCGTTGATTGTCTGCAGCATCGTTACAGCTCACGAAACATAATAATTAGCAGTCCTCATGACGTCCCGTGACGTGACTGCAGAAGAGGTAAGGGGGTTTGAATGTGGAGGGGTTGTCCGTATTTAGAGAATTGCGCAACAATATAACGCCGTTAAAAACAATAGAAACAGACTTTCGTTTTCACATCACCAAACTAACAGTGCCATTATATATACATTCGTAATTAAAATCAAACGTGACTATGAAGGAAATCTTCCATTATGAGTTGACAGAGGCACTGTGAATCAAATCATTTGCAGCGCCTTTTTGTTTTGTCACGTAAGTCACACGTTACGAACGAGTAGAAAGGTTATGTGGGTCAATGAGAGTGTCACGTGATTGAGTGTGACTATGGTTTGGATTGTTACTTCGAGTTACTGAACACTTATACACACATTCGTAACTAAGCGCTATCGCTAATTCACACACTCTACAGTTCACTATAGCACACATTTAAGTCTTAGCCTGCAGTGTTTTCACCAGTTGTCTGGTAACGGCTTCTAATGGCGGACATTCCCCTTACTCGGGGTTGCCAAACTACCCCTACGCCTCAGCTACCAGCTTCTAATAACAACAGTTCATAATGACTGAACCACTCGTTAATTTCCTTGCTCATAACATCTCGGCACGGACCGCACAGAAAACACCTTTAATGTTTTGCTTAGCGGAACGCGCAGAAAACACTGTTCCTCTGTTGTATGCAGGCTGCTGCCTAGAAACGGCAGCTGTACAGTCGCCCATCTCGCAGTCGCCGCTTAGCGATGAGTCTGCATGCCACAGTATGTTTAGTTCCTCGGAAAATCGTTCTGTGACTTTGCATCATCTTCTGCAGTGCGGACTAGTGACAACCGAATTAAGGGGTTTCTTTATATTTACAGTTGAATGTCAGGGTAGTGTGTGAAAATTGCATTTAACTCTATATAGTCTTTGTTGTAGAAATAGAATTGTTGAATATTTTACAAATTAATCATTATAACAATATTCCCCAAATGGGCTGTTAGAGAATACAAGACTTACTCACTCACTTAGTAGCCCAAGCGGTTACTCGCTGGCTTCCCATCGCTGCGGCCCGGGTTCGATCCCGGGTCTGGGCAATTGGGATTTGTGATGGACAAAGTAGGGCAGGTTTTCTCCGAGTACTTCGGTTTCCCCTGCCAATCTTCATTCCACCAATTGCTCCACAATCACCCTCACCTATCATCTGGGACTGGTACAATAGGCCAGAAGTGGCCGCAGTACAAGGGACTTAGTCCCACCCCACTAGCAATAAAAGAAAATAATTACTCACTTCATTCACTTTGAATAACTCTTGGCGATTAGCTGGTAAATTGATCAACTAAGTAACCAATGGACAACTAATTAAGTTGTTATTTAATTAACTTAATAAAAGTTCGAACTACAAAACAACTACCTTGCTAACCAGACTTATAATTAATTAACTGAATAGGTCCTGACTGGGTTATTAACTGATTAGTTTTATATCTGAATTTTTAACTGGGCCTAACTCCATGGAGAGGGTAATATTTGATACGCCGTTTCTAGAATATTCAACCCAATGGACTGTGCCTCGATACTTCAGTCTGCGCCTAGGTATTTCAAATGGCTTCCTCGCTTCAAATTTTCCGACTAAAACGTTGACAAGAACGTGTGGGTATCGTAAGGCATGGGACATTTTGACCAGCCGAGCTACTATTGGCTTACAATATTATATTTAAGCATCCTGTTGCACTCCATTACAACAAAGTCAAAATTAACGTGTGTAAAATGAAGTAATCTACGGACCAGACAGTTATCAACGAAGTGGAGGTTGATAGTAACAAGGAAAGTGTTTTTAGATGTTAAATTTTGAGCTGGGTGCAGTGTGACAGCGACGTGAGTGTTATACACCTGATGATGGCCGTCTGAGGCCGAAACATGTAGTGTAGGGGAACAAGATCAAAGACACAAAATATATTGTTTGCACTTGTAACGGAGTTTGTATCATTATATCATGTATACTATTGGCTTCTTAATGTTTCTCCGTTATAGAGCGTAGCAACACAGATATCCTCAACTGCAGTCTCGGCATGCACATAGAACTGAGGACATCTTTAATAGAATCAAATTTACGAGCCGGAAGGTTGCGGGTTCGAATCCTGATTAAATCATTGGATTCTTTTTTTTTTAAGTTTACCTAATCCTTCCAGCCGCACTATGGCCCTGTGGTCGATTTAGCCTCTAACAGAAATGATTTCAAGGAACCTTCCTGGTGGTAAAGGGCGGCCGGCCGGCGCGTAAGGCTGACAACTTCAGCACCATCTGTGAGCCGACTGTCTAGAAAATGTGAGAGCCTCGACGGCTCACAATCCTATGTGCCTCCACAGCCTATTACAGGGGTAGATTTACCATCTTTTTTGTGAGTTAGCATCTGCATGTTGTTAAAACCCCCAACATTTTCGGTCTTACAAGACCACCTTCACGGTACGTACCATATTAAATGGAATGTTACAGCTCAGTATATATAGAAATAAAAATTTACATTTTCCAAGCAACCGTGTGAAAGATAAAGTTGCCCCTCATGAAGGCATATGTGGTAGTACAATTCTTGATCTCGGCACTAGTGGGAGAAGAATGATCGGCTTCACGCCCCAGCCGCTTTACCCTCGGGGAAATAACCCGCATTAAAAATTGGATAGGAGGCTGAGTGGGCATAAGAACCGATCTTGGACACAGTGGAATAGGAATTGTCTTTTACTCCTGCTTGGAATCGATTACTGACCTCCAGCCCGTCGCTATACCGAGCAGCCGTATAGTGTTTTATAATTTTCAAGTTAATTTTGCTTGAATAGAATGTGTTGGTTGCTGTAGCAGGAACCAGTGGAGGATACTGAACGCCGTACTAATTTGCTGCCATAGGTACGCGGTAATGATGAACTCTCTGTGCGGTACGAACCTTGAGATAGCGTCGCAGGAAGATGTGCAGCCAAGCAAGTCACCCTTCATGGAGCCTGCCTGCACTAGGACACGTCCTTACACTGACTTTCCTGTCACATTTCAGAGACCGTAAGATATGACGTGAGGACGTCATAATCTAGGGTAGAAATGTTCCCCGTGATGTGTCATATAGAGGGGCGTTTAGCTGTCTCTCCTTATGAAAGAAAAAATACACCGTGGGATGACGTCTACGTGTGTGCTGGTGTGTCCGGCCGTGTTTATCCATCTGTATAGCTTTTTAAACAAGACTCTAATCCTATGAAGTTTGAACGAAAGCTGTCATACCTCCTTCGCATGTTCTAAACCCTCCCTCCAAATACATTAAGAAATGCGTTTATTATGCCTAAAAGAATTATCGAGCAGACGTTTCGGAAATGAGTAACAGTCGTTGCACAAATTACCATAGGTAAAAAAGTAAAAAGTAAAGATGTCCCTGTGCTTAACTAATTAAGCGCTACACCATGAAGACGTACACCTCGGCACTGAGTTGTCAGCTTCACCCCCCAGCCGCTTAACCCCCCAGGAACGAAGACGCAGTATTGAACTTTAGTACTCTTTACAAATAGAGAATGGCTTGAGAAACAGATAATGTAGCGTGAAGTCTGTTGTACCCATGAAACCATCGTCTCAAGCCTACTGGTCACGTGATAAAATTCTGGGCCCATATCGTCACAGTAGACTTTATTACAAATAATTTTACGGAAATTTTGAAAGCTTAGCATAAAATGTAGAGCACAAGAAACAAATTTGACTCTGTATTTTGTTTGCTTTCTACATTTTACATTGAGAAAACTAACTTGTTTATTAAATTTTCAATATATTAATACAAGAGTAAACTTTGATGTTCGTCAAATAGCTCACGATATTGAATCAAATATGTGTAATTCAACAACGCTTTTGAATTCAACCCTTTAAAGACTGAATCAAATCAGAGTCAAAGCACGTGTCACATGACCTCTGACGTGAGGACGGTTCTGTCAGTTACCGCCGTCACAATCGGTAGTACATGCCATCTATGTTTACAGTTTTATGTGTCGGCCTTCTACATAGTCGGTTGTCAAATATCCGGTTACTTGTGGATACCTACTATTTACAGTTTTACATGTAACTCTAGTGTATATATGTGTGTGCAATATATGCAGGACCTCTGTCAGTTTGGGCTTGGCACTGCAGGTCATGTCCTAAGGCATGAAACTCATGTTACAATGCTATCTAGTCACTTGAACGGTCATACGCTTGACCGCCGCCAAGTTTAAGCCTCTGTGACGGGCTTCACCACTTCCGATGTCGCGAACACTTGCATTTTCATGATTGTGTGTGACCTCTGTCTGTTACCTGCACTATTTTGTTATGTAATCTTAAATACACGGTACCTGAAGAAGAAGAAGTGGGGGGTTGGTAGTGATAGACACTACATTTGGAGGGGTAAGAAACTATATTCCCCATTTTGAAGGTTCCCAGGCTGTGTCCGCTTGTCCTTCTGGTGTAGGTAGAGCATATAATCGGATTTTTTTTATATATTATATAATTTTATGACGCTGGAAGGGGTGCGTTATAGTAAAATTTTTTGCTAACGTTGGGAGGGCTATATTAGGGCGAAATTTTGATGTTAACAATGGAAGGGCTGCATGTGAGACATGCAGTGCAACGTGGAATTTGGGGACCAACTCAGCATTTGCTCTAGGACCGAGGAAACCCACGGAAAACCTTGGTATTCTTCTAAATAATACTTAAATATTGAGTTCATACTTCACAGGAAACAATTTACGTCTCCTCTACAAAGCCTACATAATGATTGCACTTCAAAGGAATAATTGTTGCCTACTGTGAGAATCATAAGAACACCACAAATCCACTCCGTGAGCATAGTATAGAATCGTTTTATGTTAAAGCAAGTGGTACATATAGTGACCACCAGGCTTTCATGAGTTAATATTAATTTGTCTGTAGATGTATGATTTGTAGTTTAGTAATTGCTTTAAACCCAAGTAATGTCTTCTGTGCTTCTTGTTTAATCTGTTCAATATTATACCGTTCTGTAACCACGTGTCACGCGGTTTATTTTAGATTCGTGGAGTTCATGCAAATCCACGAAATTGAGGAGTTCTCTCCATCCAATACGACATGTACTGTCACATGGTTCACAGGAAAGGGCACAGCTGTACCTTGTGGATGCTAATTTATCGGCTGCTGTAGCAGAAGCCATCCGAGATTATGTCTTCTGCCGTTCGTTGTGTTGCAGTGCTGCGTCGGCTCGGCAGCAGATTGTGAGACGTCTCACTATGTATGCCAACTTGGGACTGATTAACGATTCAAGAGATGAGATGTACTGTTTTGTTAGATACAAGTAACGGCCCGCTCATGTTCCTATAGTAAATACGCCTCACTTATTTTGGATACTCTCCATTGTTTTTAGGCACTTCTTTTTAATGCTAGTGGGGTGGGACTAAAGGTTCGGCCACACAGAGCGCTACGTACGTAATGTTCGCTATAGGAACAGAAAAATATCTCCCTCTATTGCCAATGTGACTGGCCACACAGACTTCCGTACGCTACATACGCTATGTTCCCTATGTTAGCTGCATCGCAGAGTGTACACAGCGTACGTAGCGAACATAGCGTAGCGCTCTGTGTGGCCGAACCTTTAGTCTCTTGTACTGCGGCCATTTCTGGCCTATTGTACCAGCCCCAGATGATAAGTGAGGGGGATTGTGGAGCAATTTGTGGAATGAAGATTGGCAAGGGAAACCGAAGTATACGGAGAAAACCTGCCCCAGCCCCACGTTGTCCTCCACAAATCCAACTTGACCAGACCCGGCATCGAATACGGGCCGCCGCGGTGGGAAGCCAGCGAGTACCGCTTGAGCTATGGCGCGGCTCTTTATACACTTACTAGTATCATTTTCCGGTTCCTTAAGTCAGGCAGTCGAACTAATATTGGGACTGGATAACCAGAATACAATCTTCCAACGCGAGAATTCATATGTTGTGCACACGGTAACATAGAAACCTTCTTCCAGGCAGAACGCATCTTATTTGCTTGCTTATGGTTTACTTTGAAGCCGGGATAGTACAGTCTGTATAGCGGCTGGCGACGGGCTGGACGACTGAAGAGCCACCGTTCTAGTTCCGGTATGGGCAACAATTTTCTGTTGTACACGTCATTCATACCGGTTCTGGGGCCCACCCAGATTCCTATCCAATGGATGCCCTGGGATCATCCCCCAGGGATAAAGGTGCGGGAGCGTGAAGCTGACCATACACCAACTAGTGTCGTGGATCTATACATCCACTCCTCCATATTTCTTTGCGTAGTGCTCAGTTAGTTACCTTAGCCTAGAATCAAATGTGTCTTAAAGTTTCTCTAAGTATGGACTGCCATTTCATCCAACAAGAACTGAGCAGAAAGAGCTGCGCAACTGCGAAGATTAAACTAATTACATCCACTTAATCTTACCCTACTCAATTCTTGTTGGATGAAAGGGCACTCACGCTGAGAGAAACTGTGACTAAGAGACATTTGATTCTGCTCTAAGGTAATGTAAAGTTTCCCCTGCTCCAAATTCATTAAGCATCACGCCATGAAGCTGTATGCGAAGTGGAGTTGTAGCTGCTCCATTCTTTACCTCAGCACTAGATGGAGCTGAGTGGTTGGTTTCACGCCCTGGCCGCTTTACCTCCGGGGCAGCAACCCTAGTACGCAATGTAGGGAAGGCTGGGTAAGAGCAAGGGATAGTCTGAACGCTATGGAGTGGAGAGTAATCTCTTGCCCCTAGTGGAAATGGAACCTCGGCCATCCAGCCTGTACCCCATTGCTGTACCGACTTAATTCTCCGGCTCTTGGTATATTATTATGAATGTAATACCAGTAAAATAAACCATAATTCATCTGTTATCACATCAAAGTTATCGTCATTATTTTCATAATTAATTTCTACATCATTATTGTTATCACTTGAAGATGACATTACGAGTAACGAAGTTGCCTGCTATCATATGTTATCAGCATCGTCATTATCATCTCAATCATCGTCATTGCCATCGTAATATTATATTCATCATTATAATCGTTGGCATCGGTTAGGGAAAGACTGGCAGTGAGCAAACAAACAACACACAGAGTTCATATGGAGAGGTTCAATCTCAAGAAATTAAATGAGGTAGAGGGTAAAGAGCAGTATTGTGTTGATATCTCAGATAGGTTCACGGCTTTGGAAAACTTTGACACTGAGATGGATGTTCATAAAGCTTGGGAAACTATTAGAGAGAATATAAAAATGTCTGCCAAAGAGAGTCTAGGTTATTACGAACCGAAGAAGCATTAACCATGGTTCGATGAAGGATGCTCAAAATTATTAGATCAAAGAAAGCAGGCCAAATTGCAATTGTTACAGGATCCAAGCGAGTTAAATGGGGATAATCTGAACAATCCCACTTGACCAGACCCGGGATCGAACCCGGGCCAACGCGGTGGGAACCAGCGACTAACCGCTTAAGCTATTGTGCGGCCCCATATAACTGTTCTGGCTTCTCACCTCGGAGGCCCTGGTTTAGTCCTGGGTGACTTCATTCTAGATGTATGATTTGGTGAAGCTGCACTGGAGCAGGTTTTTCTCCGAGTTTCTTTGGTTTTCTCCCACAAAACATCATTCCAGTATTATCCGCACTTATTTTTCATCCTCCTTCCAAGCATACGATAGCTTAACCTATCAGCACATTCGCCATTTGTGGAGTGTTTCGTCTCTGGATTGGATGGTTGCAGAGTAAGTGACATCTTTAATATCTGGCACTACACACAAACCAGCAGCATAAGCCGTAATTTTAAACAATACCACATCTAGTGGGTTAGCGTAGCAACATTGCTTCTGATTCGTAATTAGAAACCCCCAGATCAAAGGCCCGCGGTGGGTCTGCTAACCTGATGCATAGTTTTCGTGGTCTTCGGACTTCTGCCGTCTATGTCTTACCCTTCATTCACAATCACCACACGGCAACTCACTCTTGCTTTCTTGTGGTTCACTCTGTGACATGCCAATGTTCCAAACAACATAGCTTCGTGCATACTGATCTGGAAGGAATCTGGATCGAACTGGTCTGGAGGGATCAGGAATTTGCCTGAAAAGACTGAGGAAAACCATTAAACGCGTTAATCATGTCAGACGGTACCCTGACAGAGATTCGAACCTAGTTCCTTCGAAATATAAATCTAGAGTGATACCTATACACCAGCGTGCTCGGTTTCATTCTCACCTGTATAACATCTTCAGTTGATGCAGCATATTAACAGGATAAACCACCATGATCATCATATCACCGCCACTGCGTTCATAATCGTTATGAGTGTATTAATCGGCGTCATTATGAGAAATCTAAAGAATAAAATGGAGGTTTTATGCTAAGTCTCTAGTAGGGCGTCATCACTGTTAGTGCAGTAATCACATTCCTCAATCATCGTTATCACCAGTAGATTTCACTGTTCATTACCTGGCAGATCGAAACGTCTTCTTCATTTGCAAGAAGTTTTGAATAATTCTTCGTCTGTAATGAATGTCGTCCTATGTCATTTCAGACCTGGCTCTGAAACGTTCGAGCTTTACCACCGAGGATTTGAATTTACGCAAATGTAGCTTGACTAACCCAATGAATGCTTACTTATGCGTTCTAGGTCCAAACCTGGCCCTCAAGCAGGGCGCTAATGAGCCCGCACTGTCAGACACCCGGCCTGTCTACCCATCTCTCTCCCACTTTAACGAGATCTTCCTGTATTTCCACCGCATTGTGTGACCAGTGTAAGCTTCCTGCCGTTTCTACTTGATGACATTGGCCAAAGGAGTCAGACAGGTAAAGTTAATTTCTCGCAGTGTGCAGAGCGTGGCTACAATTATAACGTACTGAAGTTAGACGTAAACTGCTATGTACTAGCAGTAAAAATTATCATGCCTAAAACTGAAGAGTTCTAGGGTATAACGCCGTGTAGTCCATTAAAAGCCAACCGACGTTTCGGAAGAACATGTTGCCTCCATCTTCAGGGTCAAAAATGGAGCCAAGCAAGAAACCAGCTTGTGCTAATGTACTTAAAATAGCAAATCACGCATTCGGAACGTATGTTTACTTCGGGGTATATACCGCCATGTTGTTTTTTGATAGATATAAATATTTCGGATGTAAATGATACATCATTGTTTAAGGTAGACTGCCTGAAAATGGAGGTGGCAGGTTTCTCCGAAACGCTGGTATGTAGCTACCAAACTGCACGGCGTCACATCCCAGAAGACATCAATACAGGTAGTCAACACAGAGATGAACTCAAATCTATCGTCTGTACTTGGGTATGAACATGTTTTTCCATTTTTTTAATTCGATACGTCTTGCGTAAAAAGGCCGTGAAGAATGCAGAGCAGTGCTGTTATAAAAATTTCCTTCTCTTCTGGTAGCTAAAACTAATTGACTTACCGACAGGCACATGACTTCCTAGTATCGGAACAGAAAATAAATACAGGCTTTTCTACAAACTCCAAAGATACCCTTTTTTTTTGGTGTATAATATAGGCCTGTTAATTTGGAATATTAGCCGGTCACGGTAGCCGAGCGGTCTAAGGCATGCACTGTCTTCGCCCGCTCGGAAGCCGGGATCGTGGGTTCGAATCCCACTTAGGACATGGATGTTTGTGTGCGTTTTTCTGTGTTTGTCTACATGTAGAGGCCTTGCGACGAGCTGATCACCCACCCAAGGAGTACTACCGAATGTGTAAGATCTAGAAAAACCGAAGTGAAAGGAAGTTCATGGAGGTAGGCCTAGGCCCACTGGGGCTGTAGTGACAAGAAAAAAAAATTGGAATATTATCTTCTGGATCATGAACACAGTATAGTCCGGTAGGTGGTTACCAGCGTTTCGGAGAAACCTGTTTCCTCCATCTCCAACTACCATAATAATGAGTGCAGGAATTTTCTCCGAAACTTTCGTAACACCCTACTGGTTTACACTGTATCACAACCAGAATCCCACCATCCGAATCTTTACCCCAATCGAAACCTCAAGTCACACAAATTATAACATTGTCCATAATTGATTCAGGGATAGAGGAACAGACGGACGGACGGGCTGGGGTAAAGTCGACGGAAACGTGCAGATATACAGAGTGTCCGGATGAAATGTACCCAAAATAAAATAATTATATCTCAGAAAGATTTTATTATACACATTTCTGGGTTACACAATTACAAAGTGAAACTATCGAAGTTTTTTTCTGAGTATATAACTATCTCAATAAATTTAAATGTGTGCTCCCTTGGGGGCACGACAAATATCCAGACGATCCAGCATGTTTGGTGTTACCATAGCCACAGCGTCCCTTATGCGGGCTTTCAGGTGTTGCAGGTCGTCGATCTTAACCTGGTAGACACTGTTCTTCACATAACTCCACAAGAAAAAAATTNCAGAAATGTGGCGGCGCATGCGCGTAAGCCGGGCATGGAAAGAAAAACTTTCAGAGTTTTCCTTTACGATGACATAAACCGGATACGTGTATGACAATTACTTTCCCAGATATATTTTTAATTAATTTGAATATCTTTCATCCGGACACCCGATATAATTTACATTTATCTGTGGTTTAACTGCGCTGACGGTGCTGAAATAGTACAGCGTCCAATCGGTGGCTAATAATGAATAATCAATTGGTAAGGATCTGGAAGGAAGCGATCTTGGACAAATTGAAGGTTCTAGCCCAGCCTTTGTTTTGAGTGACCGAGGAAGAGCTCGAAGAACCTCACGATATTTCGAATCCTGGCCCAGATTTCGGGCATGTCCCGAACCCAAATCAGAAATGCTACCACCTGAGCGAAATTCCTCGGTATAGCTCGACACTTAAAATGAATTAGAATAACTCAATATTATATAAGTTTGGTGGACGTCACGCCACATAATTTGGTAGATTGTACCTGATGTTTCGGCGAGATGTGCTGCCTCAGTCTTCAGGGTACTCTTGTACAATGATGATGAAGTTGGCAGGAGTATCCGAAACTGTGTTGCGTATGTACAAATGACAAGTCCTCACATTTCAGAAGGCAGAAGCCTTCATAGGAGGCTGGAGAAAATTATACAATGTGGAGCTTCAGAACTTAACCCTCAACGCGAAATATTTTTAAATAATTGAGTCAAGGAGGGTGAGATCGGCGTGGCATGTAGCTCGCATGGGAGAGAAGAGTGCATACGTTGGTAGAGACTCCTGAAGGAAAGACAGTACTAGGAAGACCTGGACGCAAAGAATAGAATAATACTAAAATGTATATTGTCATATCTTAGGTGAATAGACACGGTGTTTGGATTGGTAATTAACTTTATTTGACTCTTATGAACCATAACTACAAATAATCATAACCGTTCCACTATTTTGAGCAGTTTAAAATTTGCAACAACAAGCAATGCGCATTTCCAGTTTACACTAGAAGTTGCCTGGCAACGGCTTCCAACACTGTATATTCCTCGGCTTCCCTGTTCAACGGCTCCCGTTCTCGCTGCCTGGCTACTGTTTCGCATCTGACTTATGCTCCAAATGTCCTCGGCTTCTGGGCCACGACTGACCGTGACTGTTGTAAACACGATAATGAAATTCTAGGTACAGTAAAATGCTGGGCATTTATTGTGTGGTTGGTAGTCAGTGTTCTTCGTAATCCCCACTGTGATATCCTCAAATCCCACAAGTTACAAGTTTCAGGAGGTTCGGAGGGAAAGCAGTGAAGACTCATGAAGTTAATTCACCATCTTCAACTGTTTCTTGCCTCCTACTTTTGAATTCGTATCTCATACACGTTTTTTTAAAAGTTGTCTGAACATTTACAAAGTTCTCTAAGGTTGGCGTAGAAACTTGCCTGTGAGCATTCTGCTGAAAACGTTATCATGTTCGCGCACAAAGGAGCGGAAGTCCTACATTGAGGTTTTCAGTGAACCGTTTTCTTTAACGGCAGTTAAATTTTTTCTTATAGTCGATACAAAGAGGCAAAAAGAGAACACAAACATTGCAACAAGTGTCTTGGTATCTTCATCCTTTCTATCCGCCATATTAATTGAACTTTCTTGTCGTTCTAAACTGTGCATGGATGTCGTCATTGATGGCGACAAGTTTAACAAATGAAGCATGATGGCGTGTGCTCTTGGCAATCTTGGGACCTTTATAGGTCGTCTTTGTGCCGCAAAGTTCAGACGTAGCGCTGAGAATCTCAACGCTCCAACTGCGATGACCCATTAACTAGATTCTAATGTCTAGTGTCTAGAGCCTCGAGTTTCACGCACCTCTCTACACCCAAGACGTCTCGCGTTTCCTGCCACTATTTGGGATTGGCTGGCCCATATAGCGATGGGACGATGAAAATTATGTTTCAATCTTTCAGCAAGATAAATGAAATTATTAAGAGAACATTCTGTGAAAATTCAATATAAATAGAAATAATAATACGTAACATCACAACAGAAAGAACTTGCTGTTTATGCTAGAAGCATCAGAATGCTTGGATGTGGCACAAATTAGGTATATGTTAAATTTACTGATTAATAGAATATCAGATCACAAATATTAAGCAAGATAACAGGCGGGAACGCTTTTCACTTACATTCAGGAGGTACCCAGTTCGAATCCCCTCCAGTACACCGACTGTCTTGAATGAGGTTTACGTGGTTTATCCTTAGCTCCACGCGAATGTCGGGGTGGTAATTTGGGATAAAACGGCCGTTTCCTACCTTATTGTTTCCAATTCTTTCTTTATTAGTCAACCAATCACTGGCCACTGTATAGCCTGAGATGCTGACGTAATCAGTAAATGAAACAAATGACTGTGCAACTAAACATGAACAGCTTGGAGTATGTTTGGGAAGCTCTGCGTGTAACGAAGTTACTAAAACTACGGGATCTTTTTTCTCTCTTCTGTTTCCTTCTTTATCTCTTTATCCTTCTCCTCTCTCTCTTTCTAACAATGTCTATATGCTTTTAGGAGCCACTTTACGTCAAACAGTGTGTGAGTGACGTAACTTAAGAAAAGTTTTATATAAATATGCCCGAATTTCCCGCTGAATATCAGAAATATGTAAAGTTGTCCCTGTGCTTAACTAATCAAGCACTACGCCACGAAGGCGTATGGGGGAGTGGATTTATAGATCCAGATTTTCTTGACCTTGACACTAATTAGAGATGAATGGTCGGATTCACGACCCGGCTGCTTCACCTCCGGTACCCTTTGGATAGGAGGTTGGGTGGATCCCAGAGCCGGTCTGGACGACTTGGAGAAGAGAACATTCTTGACCCTACCGGGACTCGAACTCTGATCTCTTGGTTGTCCAGCCCGTAGCCAGTCGCTATACCGGCTACGCTATGAATACCGGAAGTATGTAGTTACTTTATAATGATGACGTAAGGCCTGCGTGACTTACTGATGACATACCCTTGTTCCCATATTATGTGGAGTATATTTGCCAGTACCGCCATTGGAATTACTCATGGACCTAGTAAGAAATCTAATTCTGTGCTTTAAAGCAGTGTTGCACCGCCGTGTTTGTTGACATGTGCATCATGGGTACGTATTCATGTGTTAATAGCGCATTGTGCTTCATAAGTTCTGCCAACTGTGCAAGAGAAAGTCCCCGGTTGAGAATTAACTGTGTAATCGGTACGCATTAACACGCAATCGTAGGTCTGCGTGCTGTTTCTTCACTCCTCTAAGGACGTATTTTAGCGTAGCTCATTTAAGTAAATATAATTATACAGCGACCTTCTTCAGTCGTTGACAGATGTCATTAATTAATATTCCTTCAACTGGTTTCTTTCGTGGCTTGTTGGCCCAAAGTGAGCCGGAATAGCTCAGTCGGTACACTTACGCGTTGGACGGTAGGGATTTTAATGCAGGGCAGGGACGCATGTTTCTCTCCGCCCCACTGCGATCAGTCCGGCTCTGTTGCCTATCCATCCTCCTATCCAATGGGAATATGGAATTCAATCCCTTGTGGTTAATACGGCTGGAACGTGAAACTGTCCACTCACCATCTAGTCTCTAAGTTAGAATTGCATGAAACTATACCATTACTCGCCCGTCATCATCATGGCGTGGTACATAATTAAGCACAGCACCTCTGAAGCCTGTTTTGGTCTTTGGCCTTCTCAGTTGTGGGGAGTTTCTAAGCCTTTATTCACAGGATATGTACGATTCCTTTGATTGGGAAGCATAGACCATATACCAAGACAGGACAGCATTAAA